>NC_140454.1:24323685-24743685 GCF_963576455.1 Neolamprologus multifasciatus | reverse complement strand
GTACACTTCAACTGTGAGAGACAGAACGTGAAAAAAAAAATCCATGAATTCACATGGTAGGATTTGTAAAGAATTTATTCGTAAATCAGGGTGGAAAATAAGTATTTGGTCACCTCAAACAAGGAAAATCCCTGGCTCTCACAGACCTGTAACATCTTCTGTAAGAAGCTTTTCTGTTCCCCACTCGTTACCTGTATGAATGGCACCTGTTTGACCTCATCATCTGTATAAAAGACACCTGTCCACAGCCTCAACCAGTCAGACTCCAAACTCCGCCATGGCCAAGACCAAAGAGCTTTCGAAGGACACCAGGAAAAGAATTGTAGACCTGCACCAGACTGGGAAGAGTGAATCTACAATAGGCAAGCAGCTTGGTGTGAAAAAATCAACTGTGGGAGCAATCATCAGAAAATGGAAGACATACAAGACCACTGATAATCTCCCTCGATCTGGGGCTCCACGCAAGATCTCATCCCGTGGGGTCAAAATGATCATGAGAACGGTGAGCAAAGATCCCAGAACCACACGGGGGGACCTGGTGAATGACCTGCAGAGAGCTGGGACCAAAGTAACAAAGGTCACCATCAGTAACACACTACAACGGCAGGGAATCAAATCCCGCAGTGCCAGACGTGTTCCGCTGCTGAAGCCAGTGCATGTCCAGGCCCGTCTGAAGTTTGCCAGAGAGCACATGGATGATACAGCAGAGGATTGGGAGAATGTCATGTGGTCAGATGAAACCAAAGTAGAACTTTTTGGTATAAACTCAACTCGTCGTGTTTGGAGGAAGAAGAATACTGAGTTGCATCCCAAGAACACCATACCTACTGTGAAGCATGGGGGTGGAAACATCATGCTCTGGGGCTGTTTTTCTGCCAAGGGGACAGGACGACTGATCCGTGTTAAGGACAGAATGAATGGGGACAAGTATCGTGAGATTTTGAGCCAAAACCTCCTTCCATCAGTGAGAACTTTGAAGATGAAACGAGGCTGGGTCTTCCAACATGACAATGATCCAAAACACACCGCCCGGGCAACAAAGGAGTGGCTCCGTAAGAAGCATTTGAAAGTCCTGGAGTGGCCTAGCCAGTCTCCAGACCTCAACCTCATAGAAAATCTGTAGCGGGAGTTGAAAGTCCGTGTTGCTCGGCAACAGCCCCAAAACATCACTGCTCTTGAGAAGATCTGCATGGAGGAATGGGCCAAAATACCAGCTACTGTGTGTGCAAACCTGGTAAAGACCTATAGTAAACGTTTGACCTCTGTTATTGCCAACAAAGGTTATGTTACAAAGTATTGAGTTGTATTTTTGTTATTGACCAAATACTTATTTTCCACCCTGATTTACGAATAAATTCTTTACAAATCCTACCATGTGAATTCATGGATTTTTTTTTCACATTCTGTCTCTCACAGTTGAAGTGTACCTCTGGTGCAAATTACTGACCTCTGTCATCATTTTAAGTGGGGGAACTTGCACAATCGGTGGCTGACTAAATACTTTTTTGCCCCACTGTATATATATACACACACACACACACACACACACACATACACACCACACACATACATACACATATACACCACACACATACATACACATATACACCACACACATACATACACATATACACCATACACATACATACACACATATACATATATACACACACACACACACACACACACACACACACACACACACACGCTGGATTCATAAGAGGTCTCACTTTTCCCCTCTTCAATCCAAAACTTTTCATACCTCTAGCAAATATCTTTTCATAGCCCAAATATCACAAGTGTTGCTATGAACCTTTAAAAAAAAATAAAAATAAAAAAATATAAAATGAATCGCTACTACTCCATTTAAATAAATAAACCAAGCATCTGGAATAACATCAGAATTTGCAATTCAAAGACGTCACCACAAAATTAAGGATGCACTGACAGTGAAATTCAGTGAACATACTGAAGCTAACTGCCAACACAAAGAAAAATCTTTAAAGAGAAAGATGCTTTCTCTATGCTTTGCATTATCTGAACATGTAGGTAGAAAAATAATGTTGCAGATAAACATCAACCACCGGCACTGGTTAATGTCTCATTATTTATTAACATGCTGATATGAATATCCAATATCCACCTGCATTCTCAATGAGAAAGTAGAAATATAAAATAAAAAATAAAAAATAACAGGACTGTCTTTAGGATAAAACATCTGAGTATCTGTCACACAGTCATCCGCCCAAACACTGCTGATTGGATATCCTTTACATTAATGTACCAAGATCAAGCCTAACCACTATCATCTGACTACCCATCAAATGGTTTCCTGGTTGGCACTGGACCCTGAGAAAGAACAAATTTTTAAGTGTGTGGGTCTTTTTTTTTGTGCTTCTCCTGTGTTATAGTGTCACACTAATTTGTCTCCTCTGCTTTGCTCACCATTAGCATAATAGAGAAGCAGACAGGTTAAGTGAAGATTAACACTACTCCACTTGACATACACTTGTGTACATCATTACCGTAAGTGCAATGAAAGCTTCCCCACAGATGTTAATCATTCTAAAACCAAAAAAGACATTAAACTTAACATTTGACATAACAATCCTTAAAGCTTTGCAGCCTTGGCAGGGAACCTAGTACAGACCCAAGTATTAGTCCCCCACCGACTTTATGTTACAGGACAAAATTTCACCCATATTCACTGCCTGAGAGAAAAAGCACCTTTCTAGACAATGAGGGCCAAACTTGGCACTTCTAGATTCTCAAAACATTCTGGCCTGGCTGGTAGAATATGTAGGTTGCATATGCCAAACTACACAGACAGGGGTACCTCTATCACAAATTCTAGCTAACAGAGACTGGTACAATTGACCATAAAGTAATCTCCGTCTTCAAGAAATATAACTTGCCTTTTCATTTTGATGGTTGCATCCACAGACGCGCAGAGATATGGGGCAATTGAGAGGGAAAAAGAGGCAGACATGTTGAGAGCAAGTCGATCAAAGCAAGTCGATAAACTGTATATCCAGACACTGATGGGATTCTCATTTCCCAGTGGGTCCTTTAGTGAAATTACAAGCAATACTGCTGAGGTGAGACAAAGGCACAAGAGGAATGCCAATAATAGTTAATAAACTGACCATTTTAATCTCAAAAAAGAAAAAACAAATAAATAAAAAGGAGGCTAAAATAGAGCAAAGTGTAACTGATGAATTGCCTCATTAAAGCTAAAGGGGGAAAAAAATGTGTTACAGTGGTGTGAAAAAGTGATTGCCTGCCAGAAAACATCTTGATTATCGCCAAGACTTGGGAAAATAACTCTGGATTGACAAGACAAAAGTTGAACTTTTTGGAAGGTGTGTGTACCATTATATCTGGCATAAAAGTAAGAGCATTTCAGAAAAGGAACATCATATCAACAGTAAAATATGGTGGTGGTAGTGTGATGGTCTGTTTTGCCACCTCAGGACCTGTAGGACTTGCTGTAGTCAGCTGTCTACAAAAGCTGTCTGGCCATGTGTTCGTGACCTCAAGCTGAAGCGCACTTGTTTTCTGCAGCAGGACAATGATCCAAAACAAACCAACAAGTCCAACTCTGAATGGTTTAAAAAATAAAAAATAAAATGAAGACTTTGGAAAATCTTGAGATGCTGTGGCATGATCTTAAAAAGCCATTTCATAATTCTGCCAAAATTCTCTACAGCGCTGTAAAAAACTCATTGACACTTATCACAAACACCTAATTGCAGTTGTTGCTGCCTAGGGTGGCCCAACCAGTTAGTAGGATTTGATTTTTGTTTTCCCCTTAATAATAAGCACCTTCATTTAAAAAACTGCATTTATACTTATGCTATCTTTGTCTAATATTTCAAACTGTTTGAGGATCTGAAATATTCAAGTGTGATAAACACCCCCCCGCAAAAAAAAAATTTTTTTACTAACATTTTACTTAACATTCTGCACACAGGAACATTTGACATTCTATTTTTAATCACTATTAGCTGCCAGTAAACCCCAGCAGTGGCATTCTCACACTCACACACACCTCATTAATAACTCGCAGGACAGACCCAGGGTATGTACAACAGACAAGCTCCCTCATTCAAAGAGACACATGCAGACAGATGAACTGGCACTCTGAGGACACCTAACTGTTAGCTTTGGCTCCGGAGGGGTTTGTGAGGACAGGGTCATCCCACATAACAAAAACTGAAAATATGGTCATCGACAGTCACAGAGAAGACCACAGGAACTGTACAACCCCAAATACAGCTCACAGATTCCCTGTTCACAACATACTTGTACACATATTTCTACCAGACAGAGAAAGCTAAGAAAAAACATCTCAGTGACAGCCTCTGCACAAAATTACCATAATGTTTCAGCAGAAATTTAAAGTTAGAACAGTCATTCCTCTGTTACTGCAACTAATGTTAGGGAAACAATTCAATAACAGTGGGCAGGAACTGTTAGTGACTGTTAAAAACATAAGTGTTTCAAAACTGTGTGTCCAAAACACACAGAAGGGCACAATGCCACAATGTTAAGCCATACCAATGAGCAAAGCAGTTCCTATGTTATCTGACATGTGGTCAGTTCCTCTTTTGATTGTAGTTTAACAAAGGGCACTTCTGACAGCCCATTTTCCCCCAAATGACCACTGAGACCACATCAAGTATTTCGTTGTTGTTTAAAACTCAGAATAAATTTGAAATTCTATTTTGAGAATGAAGTTGAAATGCTAAGAATAAGGTCAGCTTCCACAGTGCTTACTCTTGTTACCACTATTTATGTTCCAAAACGAAAAGAATTTCTTGTTGCCAAAAGACATTTTCAAGTATCATGTCACTAATTCATCTGCATAAGGCCTTTTGTAGAGGCTCTATATCTTGGGGAAACCTTTCTCAAAAGTCCAGCTAAGATATCTAGCTCCTGTAATACTGACCATGCAACCATTTTTCTTTAGGTGGAAAGCCGTGTTGCACTGGTGGCAAGGCTGCTCAATCATTGTGGCCATTATTGTAATCTTGATTATTCATTAATTTAAAAACCATGCAGTTGATCACAACAGCTGTTCATTTTTTGTCTTGGTAATAAGTGATGCTTTTAAATTAAGTTTTATTTTAACCCAAGAGGGTTGTCATTTAACATAATTTTACATAGCAGTTTGTGATTAATTTACTGTGTTTTGTCTGCACAAGTCCAAATTTAGAATCACAGGGGAAATACCTTTCTTGAAGTATGCCTGTTATGCAGTCACGGAAGTGCATTACTTTTGTCAGTGAACATCAAAGAGAGGCAGAGATATCAGTAATAACCAAAAAAAAAAAAAAAAAAAAAAAAACCGAAAAAAAACCCCTCAAGTTCACCATTATTTGTGCACAAATAATTGCTTTGATGATTAAAAGCTGCTGCCTTCAGTAATTTGCAGCAGAAATACTATAAATTAAAAAGCAATAAACATTGAATTTCGAAATTACTTCATTTTCACACCACCACTTTTGAGCTTTTAGGGAGGAGCCATGAAAACGAAACTATGTGGGGGAAAAGAAATACTGCAACGTTTTCATTTGTGTATAAGTGAAACGATTATCATCAGTTGCCTGTAACTGCCTCTGTCACCAGGTCTCACCTTGTAGCTACCATGAAGGCCTCTTGAGCTGTGCGAGGTAGCTAAGCTGATGTATGGGCTTCTTTGTGGCAGCTACCCTTGTTACACAGGCTTTAAAGTCAAAAACACCTGTTAGCCCAGGTCTGAAACTCTCAGACCTCATGTCTCCTACCAAGCTCATATCTTTTATTCTTTTTTCCCCCTATCATTTTTTTCTCCTATCTTCGAGGAAACTTGCTGTAAAAAGTCTGTTTTCTGTAACTGTACAGTGTTGAAATTACTGACAATAACAAGCAGCATGTTAAATAACTGAGGTTAACCAACAATTTGGATTATTATTATTTTTTTGCCATAATCATTATTTTGCCATAATCAAACAGCCTTAAGTTAAACTAATTTCTCATGTTGCATTAATGTACAGTGCCAGTTATCTGTTGGGTTAAAGTTGTTGCAAAGTTACCTGTCGATTGCCGGGCCCAGTGTCCTGGACCCACTCTTTGTCTCACTTTAGTTGTAAAGAAGCACAATGTTAGACAGGGCAGGTAACAGCCCTGCAAACCAGCACAGTTCTGTTTTATTTTCATCTGCAAAATGTAGGCCGCATCAAAGTAAAACACCTGACCGGAGACATGTTTATTTACACAATGCACAGGTGTTTGCGAGCACAGAAGGTAGCTCGTCCTAGCACTGTTAATGTTAGCCACACAAGCCACTGTATGGTGCAGACTGACTAGTCTAAAAGTAAGAAAACAGAGTATGATCCAGGAAATTAGTTACCAGGACCATTCCAATTCAAAATATTACCACTACCACTGATAGCAGGTAAACTAGACAGAATGAGCATAATTCACAGAGATAATCTGTAAACAGGGCTTTGGTTTGAGTGCTGATCAAAGACAATAATCCACCTGATCCCACATAGATTTCAAATTCCTCAGAGTTAAACATCATGTGATAAAAACCAGTCACCCTTTAGTATCTACCCAGCTGTCCCATAAAGGCAACCCCCCCCCCCCCAAAAAAAAAAAACAAACAAAACAAACTAACATAACTTCCATGTTACCCTCCACATTCCCAGCTGTACCTGGCATCACTTCGCTAAGCGCTGACTGAGACTCAGGTATGCTAAACATCCCTAAAGCTATGAGGGCAAAGGTGACAGTAACACCAACATATTCATAAGACTTCAGATTGTTAGGGGTGACGGAAATGAAAGCAAGTCCCTCGTGCTGCACAGTGATTAAAATTCCTGTCTAACCTCAAAATATGTTCTTAAAACTTCTTGTGAGGAATTTCCAAAGGATTTCAAGTTCGCCAGTAGCAGAGAGAGAGAGAAAGGGAAAAGGCTCTTAATGAAATCAATAAGCTTTCACTGGGGAAAAAGGGAGCCATGTGCCTTCATTTTCATGTGAATAAGCAACCTGGCAACTCTTGTTTCTTTCCTAAAGCAGAAAGAGCAAGACTTGCTTTGAATACAAAACAAAATTGACAATGGCTGTCAGTTTATTTCATACCTGTCTTATTTTATTGCTCATTAAGTCATTGACAACTGCTACTGTAATTTCTGCTTTTCAACACCAAAATGTGCTGAAAGTCTCTACAGGGAACAGTGTGCCCAGCAGAAAATGTGCCCTGTAAGGCAGACAGCCGGGATTTCAAGCAGGCGGGCGGGTGAGGTAAAATGTTGAATCACTGCAGCCACTTGATAAAGACAAGAAACGTCACATCCAGCTGAGCCCTGCGCTGTATCCCACTGACAGAGGACAGAGAGAGTGCAGCAGCTTGGCCTCTGTCAGCTGGTGATCTAGGATAACAACAACACTTTTCTTCCCTCACAGCTGCAACATTAAACAGTGAACTCATTCAGCTTCAAACAGACTTAAAATGCTGAGTACCATCACACAAAACTTTTTTAATACAATACCAAAAAAAAAAAAAAAAAAAAAAAAAAAAAAGCCATAAACCGTTTGCAGATAATCAAACAAATTTAAGAAAAGTGAGAAAAGTATAAAAATTAAGTCTCTTACCCATCCTCTTCTCCATCTACAGTCTTGAGACCAGCTGGTGCTGTTAAGGCACTGGCGGTGGCAGCGTTGCCCTCAGTTTCCTGACCATGGCCAGTGTTGGATCCAGTCTCTCCTCCAGACAGCTTGGGCAGCCCCAACAAACCCGACTGATGCTGGAGGAGCAGCCGCTGGGCATCTTGCAGCTGAGTGGTGGTGAAGCTCGGCAGACTGGCATACAGGGCGCTGGCCTGTGCAGCGTGAGCCAGGGCCTGGGCACTGCTGTGGTCATGGGTCAAGCTCACAGAAGACGGCTGGCTATGGGGAACTCCCTGCGGGGGCATCCGAGCAGTATTCCCAGTGTTGTGAGCTTGGGGTTGGGCCTGGGGATCGCTCTGAGGGTTGGGGGGAGGCACACTTGGTGCAGACGCCTGGCTCTGGTGGGCCGCTGTTGGCAGCTGGTTGCTCAGCCCTTGGTTTTGGATTTGTGTTGGGAGTGACTGCGGCTTTTGTTGCTGGCAATCCAAATGGCCTGGATGGCTCTGAGGCTGCTGGCCAACACCAGCTACCCCGACATGAGAGGGCATACTAGAGGTGGTAGACTGAAGAGAGTGGGGCTGCTGAGGACCTCCCATCATATGGCAGGCTCCGTTAGCCATCCCAGCAGATGTGGATCCAGCTTGGTTGGACAAAGGCTGGGAAGCAGCAGCAGAATGAGGGATGCTTTGCTGCGGCTGTGTGTACTCAGGTGGCCTCATCGACATCGTGTGTGCTTGGGGGGCAGCAGCTGGCTGTTGTGGTAGGGTGGCATAACCCAACTTCTGCTGCTGAACACCTACTGGGGGTTGATTAGCAACTGCCTGGGCATAAGTGAGCTGCTGCTGGGGCACAGCAGTGAGTCCCATGGTAGTCTGGTGGCTCTGCATGGATGGAGGCTGATGAACGTTTGTAGGTGTCGAGGGGGCTGCATTAGTTTTATCATGCTGTTGGGGTTGGGTGTGAGATACTCCCATGCTTAAACCGCTGGGGAGGATTCCTTGAAAGCCCTGAGGAGGGGAGTTGTAATCCTGTGCATGCTGTGGTCCACCAACATCTCCACTGCACACATTCTCGACATAATGGCTCAATGTACTCATAGTACTACTCACAGAACTCCCACTTGTGCTTTCTCTCTCCGACCCCCCAGCAAAGCTCTCAGAGACAAACTGCCGTATGCTGTGGGACGCAGGATCAGAAGAAGAAGTGGGGGCAGGAGCTGGGGTCTCCTTATCATAGAAATCAGTGCAAGTCCATCTGCCCTTCTTGAAGGGCTCAGAGTTAGAGTCCAGCTTCACCACTCTAAAGCGAGAGCTTGTGGTGGTGGCCACCACAGGGGCCGCAGGAGCAGATGATACAGGAGCTGTGGTCACAGCTGTAGCAGTTGCACTCACAGGCTGCTGCACAGCTGATCCAACTCTTCCATGGAGCCCGCTGGGGAGCCCTACGCCTCCAGAGGCACTCACAGCAACAGTAGTTGTAGCAGTCATAGCAATGTTGGAGTTTAAGTTTTGGTGTGGCTGGATCATGCTAGTGGGGGCCATAAGGTTGCTCCCAGCTGTAGCAGCAGCACTTTCTCCTCCTCCACTCCCTCCACTGCTGCTCATCACATTGACAGGATAGCCGCCACTGCTAGTGCTAGCACTCGTGCTGATCCCCCCTCTCACAGGCACGTTGGCAGAGCTCAACATATTCACATTACTAACACTGCTGGTCTGGGGATTAACTATGCTAACTGTATTGCCAGCAGCAGAGCTGTGCATTCCAGGGATAGATCCCGGGACTGCAGTCCCCGTAGGCTGAGTGGGGATACTTGAAGGAGCAGCCTGGGAAACTCTCTCTTGAGGGCCGCCCATATTAGAAGGCATTTTCTGGGTGACACAAGGTAAAGCTCCAGAGGTGAGACCAGACGAGGTGCTCCCGGGGCCAGAGGACAGAGTGTAGACCTGGGCATGGTTAGAATGTGGAGGATGTTGATGGTGTACAGTCCCATTCACCATGGCTCCACCGTGTTGCTTCTGTGCCTGGTTCAAGGTGTGGGGGTGTGAAGGCTGATTTGGAGAGACCGCTCCAGGGGTCTCCGCCTCATGGAAATTATTCAACGTCTCCTCTGAGGAGCTTCTCTCTGCTCCAACTACATCATTAGCTCGGGAGAGGGACACATCCAGAATCTCAGAAGATGACAGATCCTCAGTGTGGGACTCATCCAGGTCGTCGTAGCTCTCAGTATCCTCTGCAATGCTGTTATTGGTACTAACAGATACCTGTGCTGGAGTCACACTTGTGATCTGGAAACCACTCTTCTTTTTTATCTGAGCTCCAGTGGACTGTGTGGGCTGGGAGAGCAGATTTAGGCTGTGGGGGGGAGGAGGATGATGGGGACCCGGGGAGGATGAGCCAGCAGGAGGTTGAATCAACAGGGACGGCGGGTAGTCATCGCCTGGTACGTGGCTGTTATTAACCACCGGGTTAGCTGATGTTGACAGCCCGGGGCCGCTCCCGCTGCCAGTGTTGCTCCCCCTTCTGTGAAAGACAGCCTGGTGCGCCATCTTTCTAACACTGCCAGAGTCTCCTGCAGGGTCCGGATGATGCATTTCGAGAAGATCCGGGCGGTAGTTGGTCTCTGACAGTATGCAATAAGGCTGCAGCTCGTTAAAGGCGCCGTTTTGACAAAACTAAACTCAACAGACAAATGACCAAAAAAAATTATCTAGAAAAAAAACAATAGATAGTTCAACGAAGTGCGCAAATATGAGGCAAAAGTTGTGCCGATATTTACACCCTTGTCTTCTTTCACTCGCTTCGGCGTTATCCTAGCGAGGCAAAAGAAGCTAGTGGCCGCTAGCGTCAGCTGATGCCAGTTCGCCGGTTAACTACCAGAGCTGTCCGTCTGCGCCTTTATTAAACACAAGCTAACATTTCTGTATGTTTTGTTGAAGAGAAAAAGACGCCTCGCTGCAATGAACACAAAAAGCGGGCAAAAAAAGCTGCTGAGTAAGTTAGCGTTATATTAAAAGCTAGCTAGCTGCCACTCTCCATCACCGGCTAGCTAAACACAAACTCGGCTGTTTAAACTGCTGGGTTTTTTATTCTTATTCTTTTAACAAGAGGAAACGAAGTGAAAGCGAGCCACCTTTAATCCGCAGTTAGAAGCTTTAAAAGGCGAAACACTTCTAATAAAATCGCCGTACACGGGTTAAATCCATTCCTCTGGGTCCTCGTTTGGGTTTTGCTGTATCACTGGTCCGCCCCGGCGGTAGCGTCGTTCAGTATGGAGCCTCCCGCACAGCTGCCGTGGTCTGCGCTGTCTGTGACGGGGCCGGAGGGGAGGGGTGCGCAGTAATATGGCGACCGCGCATGGCCGCTGCTGCCAGACATAAAGCAGTCTGGGAGAGGCGGCCACGAGCTCACGTCAATATCCACGAAGCGTGCCGGAAAGTGCCGAGCCCAGCCGCTCCCTAAGAAAAAACAATTTAGGGCCATCACAATAGATTTTGTTGGTCTTTTTGAACCAGAGGAAATCAGTATGGAGTCATTATAGTTTTGTAGTTTCTCAGTACTTTAAAAGTTTATTTAATTTTGAGTTTTTTGTTTTTCATTCAGTTTAGTTTCAGTTAGTTTTCATATCGGATTTTCTTGTTTTTTTATTTTTGTTTGTATAGTTTTCCAAGTTCACAAAATTGTTTCAGTTAGGTTTTATTTTGTTTTAGAATCAGAATCAGAGAAACGTTATTAAGCCCAGAAGGAAATTGAGTTGTTGTAGCAGCATACATCAAACAGACAATAAACTATTCTTATAAAAAGTAGAAGTAGCATTACAGCAGTGGTACACTGGTATGGCTCACTCTAATATTCTTTGCAGAGTGGAAAAACCTGCAGGAAATACTCCAGTTTCATAAATAAAATGCATTACTGTTTCTGACACAGGGATGCCAACATAACACAGGAGTGAAAATGGAAGTACATTTAAACATATTTCTAAATCAAGGGAAGTTGTTTGAATTACAAAAACACAAAATACTCTTGTTTAGTTGAAAAAAAATATTTAGACCCTTAACTGAAAATCAACATCCACCTTAAGTGATGGATTACATACATGATGTGAAGAGCTGCTGAGCCATACAATAAAGCTATGGAAAAGACCTCAGGAAGGAGTCTTTGTGGACTGTAATATTTGCAGATGATGTTGTGGTCTTAGTGCGAGCAGGGAGCAGGTGGGAGAGAGTCCAGAGAGGTGGAGGTGTGCTCTGGAGAGAAGAGGAATGAAAGTGAGAAAAAGCAAGACAGTATGTGAGTGAGTATTTGTAAGACCTGCTATGATGTATCTCTTGGAGACGGTGGAATTAACAAAAATACTTTTTGGGGGGAGTTTAATAACTCAGTTACCTACATTAATACTAGTTTAAAGAGAGACAATTGTTAAAACAAAGGCTTGCCGTTTCAGGCACTAACTTCTAAACAATACAATAATAAACTAAATAATATAAACCTGAATTCTGTGTAATGATTAATTGTATGTCTATTTTAACGTACATGGGAAAATAATAAGTAATTCCATTGTTAGGTTATCATGTTCCCCTTTTATTGTAGAAAAATGTGATTTATTTTGACAGTGAAAAATACTGAAAAGAAGAGGAAAAATGATGGAGGGTGTAAACATTTGTTGTGGTATGAGCAAAACATCCCCACAGCAGTGTTTGTGAAACAAAGGTAGACAGAGAGCTGCTAGATCCCTCTGCAGACACAGGTGTCAACTACACTGAAGGATTATTCTACATGCAGGTGCTGTTTGGGGCCTCTCTCGCCCTCACTCTCTCCCTTTTAAACACAGGAGAGAGAGAAATGTACACATTTGTTGGTTGGTAATGTTGCCACAGCAGGTCAACAAACTCTGATCTCAAAATCGAGCTTCTCCATTTTCTGTGTTCCGGTGTTTTCTGTTCATCACTGGATATACAGAACCAGTTCTAACTCTTCTCAAACAATCTCTTCTTTTCTCTTCTCTTTGCGCTGAAATTTTTTAAATAATATGTTAAATTCAATTAATAAAGGCATAAAATTACAGTGCATATGTTTCTTTTGCATGTATTTTGGTTATCAGAAGCACGCTTTAAGGGAAATTGCATTTCTTTCACATCTAACCAGAGGTCAGAGTTCATGATCCACAGAGGTAGATGCTCTAAACATGATGCAGGTTTCAAGTAATGAGGTCAGCATATTTGCAAGGAATCCCTGACTGCTCCAAACTCTCAGGTTCAGAGATTTGTTGTTTTTTTTCCAATATTTTTCTATTGGATCAGTATGATGTCAAACAGAGTAGATATATCTAATATGGTCATCTCAGGTACACAGCAATAAGCACAGAAGTCAAACCAACCTGCTGTTCAAACCTTCTGTTTGTGTTGAGCAGCCAGTCACAAGGAAGTTGGGTTAAAGCAGCGGCTTTCAGAGCCAAGTCGAATGATGTTGATGCTGAAATGTGGGTTATTTCTTTTTTTAAAAAAGGGTCATGATTGGGGGAAACAATGGTGTTAAAATTAATGCTGGTGGTTTGAGAACCACTAGATTAACTCAGAATACAGAAGATAAATGGACTGGTTGCACCAATAGGCAGTGCAAGATAATTGACTTGAACTGTGAATCATAGAAGAGAAAAAATACTGGAAAAAAACACAATAGGTCCCCATGTAAGAAAAAATAGATGTCTTGTAGAGTTTGAGCAACACTGGCTGTCTGAGCTACTGTGAAATCATACATCATGACGACATCTGTGAGAAAAAACAAAACAAAACAGGGGAGGTAATGCAAAAAATAGAAAGAGGAGGAGCTGTGGTGGCTCACAGAGATAGGAGGGAGTAATAGTTAGTGAAGGAGGAGGAGGAGGGAAGAGAAGAAGAGATTAACTGTCAGGCAAGCAGACAGGCTATACCCATCGATACAAATGATAGAGGACAAGAGAGACAGCAGGAGCCTATTGCAGTGTAAGCGTCTGGTGCTGTCAGCAGCTTTAAATTACCCTGGCACTCCACAAAAAAAAAAAAAGCCCCAAAAAAACACAGCACTATTGTGCTGTGGCTCTAGCACTAATGATGAGTAATTTATACTCTGAACTCTGCATTGATTTTCTTTGCCCTGCTATGAAGAAAAGTAATCACTCAAAGGGGTTTCAGAGAAAAAGGAGAAACATGTTTTGTTCTTTATATCCGACTGAAAGACATCCAACTGTTGGATGTGCCCTAAAGCGATTCTTCCTAATTTAATTCAAGAACACCCAGGCAGTTAGGGAAGACGTATCTCGGGCAGAAGGTGAGTTCGCTTATTAAGTTTGAGCAGGCAGTTTGATTCCTCCCCCCTCTCTCTAAGCTGTAATGTAAATGGGGTTAGCAAGAAAATGTTATTTTCCAAAGAACAGGTGCTCATAAGAAGTGCAGACAGAATAAAAAAAAAAAGTCCAGGAAGTGGAGCAAGAACACTGCTGGGGATAGAACAAGACTCTAACCCTGATAAAAGTTTAGTGTTACTCTGCTATTTTGCCTCTGTAGTTAAAGAATAAATGAATGTGATTTCACTTGAAGATATATTGCCCTGTTATCCCTGCACCAATCAACAGGACTTCCTGGACTTTGTTATTTAATAGAAACTTCATCATTTCTGTCCAATGTGGTTGTTGTTACAATGACAAATTATAAATGAAAGAGGAATAAAAGGTCCAAAAATAACAACGGTAATTCAGCGTTTCTTGATTATGCGCTGCACAGTCAGAGGAACATTAGTGTGATAATGTGTGGACCGCAAAAGCTTTAAAACACTGCATGTTTTCTTTTGGAATGGGGCCATTTAAGTTTATTATTTGATTGTGTTTTCATCAAATCAGAACTGCGTCCACACAAGCTAGGAAATGCTTTCGGTGTGCTTGCACACAGCCCAGACCAAACACAGACGTGACTATTATGCAAAAATTAAACGAATTGAGGGATGAAAGGCTCTACATAAACAAAAAGAGCCTTTTGATTAACAAGTGATTTTTGAAAAGTGCACTTCAAAGCAGCGAAGCTCTGTGGTGCACTGCACAGTTTTGAGATGATTAAACCTCAAATATTTCCATCTTCTGATCATTACAATCTTTCAGAACTGGGAAATATTTTACTTTGTCCTTGTAACTTTGCAAAATACAAACAAACCTTTTTAAAAAAAATGCCTATTCTTTCACAAATAAAGTTTTGATAACCAAATTTATTTGTGAGTACATCTGCATTCTGCTGCACGTTTCCAAAATGTGCGATGCTATAGTAGTTACCTCAGTTATCTTGTTTAACCAACTGTAGCAGCAGGTAATGATTATAATGATTATTCTGCTCTGAATCTAGTCTTTGTTGCTTGTCGAAGTATGCTGGTGGAGCTTTAATGATAAGGAAGCAGATCTTTCAGACACGAGTGGCACTGATGGTGGAATAACTGAGCTAAAATGCTTGAATGCCCGGTGATGAGAACCAGGGTAGCTGAGTCTGTCTGAGGCTTGTGTCCACTGATGTGAATGGAGGCCAGAATAGATGCCAGCTTTATTTCAACCAGAGGAGCCACAACATTCATTCATGAGCCTGTTTTCCCACATTGCTGAGCTTGACTAAAGAAAGATTAGACTCCGAATCCCTTGCAGCAGGGTTGTATTGACACATTACCCCCCAAAATGAATTAACATATATACCTTCCGCTGATTTAGACATTTTACCTGTGATCTATTTCCCTATTCTCTCTTGCACATGAAGAGATGCATTGTTTCTTTGTTACTAATAATAAAATCAAAAAGTCTAGTTAATATGCTATAGATTGTGATGAGTAAAGCTCCTTCTACAACCATCTGTTGCACTTTTTAGGCCAAATGTCACATGGAAACCCAGATATGATGAACCATTTTAAACATGGTCAAAGTTTCAAATACTGAGATCAGTGCCTGTATAAATAATCCAGATTGTTCAGATTGTTTTTTTGTTTTTTGTTTTTTTATTTGGGGGGGGGGGGGGGGGGGGGGGGGAGGGGGTTCTCCTCTTGGCTGAATATGATGTAAAGAGAGGGCCACAGTGCCACAGGGACGACCGTGTTTGTGTGCACCAAAACAAGAGTTTGCATCGTCGCAGTTCCTTTAACAAAAAAGGCCGATGGAATTTTTTCACACACTTTTTAGATTACTGGGAAAAACAAGCTCTGTGAGCAATGGGAGTTTCTGTTTCCTCTATATTATGTTCAGAAAAAGATCATCTTTACAAAGTGGCTCCGCTTTGATGATATCCAAATGCAATCACCACACATGAAATGCTGTTGTGCATCTCTGTCTATTTTGCTGGTAATAGCTGAAATGAGTAAAGAAAATCAGCAGCTTATTTATGTAGGATAATTCATAATTTTATTGGGGGGGTTATATTGGTTGGGTTTGATTATTGGAGGGGGCATAACCCCCCTATCCCCCCTGGAAATTACACCCCTGTATATAAGTGAGACTTATAGTTTTAGTTTTTTAAATTCCCTGAGATGGTTTTATTGTAAATAAATAATGTCAACTGTTACCGTCTAGTTTTGTACTCCTTGGCTACCACCACATTTTACTTTCTAGCAGGTCGCCACCTGATGAAAAAGGACCTCGTGCTTCCTTGTCCTTTTCCCTCATTACACCATTCAACCGGAGTTGAATTTCTGATATCTGCAGATCCTTTTAGCCACTTATTACCAAACACATTTTATGGGACAAAGTATAGACATGAGTATTTTATGTCCCTTCCATTTTCTTCCACTTGTCGATTTTCAGGGTCACTCAGGGGTTGGAGCCAGTCCATTGGAGGGCTAATGGAAACACAGGCAGCCAGTCCCACTCATATATAGAATCACTGGCCATTCCTGCAACAGTCTGTATGGTCATCTTCAGCACACAATTCATGCTCATCAAATCATCAAAAATGCATTTACATATTTTAAAAAAATGAAAGCCCATTTATAAAAACTCTCAAAAAACCATGAGTACATAAACACACTTTAAAGTGAGTTTACTTTTTTGATTAATCCCTGTTTTATATAGAGGTGGCGAGAGAGTCAATTTTGTTTGTAGTGCTGTGGGTATAGTCGTCATGGTCTCTGAGTCTTGGACTCAGGGTTTTGAGTTTTTAGGATGTTTGAGGTTTTTTTGGTTCTGTACTTCTAAGAATATTTTGTAATATTCTTGGTTTTATGGTTCTTTATTTATCCCTTGTACCCCCCCCCCCCCCCATCTCTGTATCTGACTCAGTCTTTTTTGTGGCTGTTTACATTTTAGTCATTATGTGAAGTCTTTTGTCTCTCCCTGTTATACTTTGGTGGTCTTTAGTCTCTGCAGCATGTCTAGTTGTACTACCTCTGGGTCATCATCTGATATTAGTTTCAGCTTTTTGTGTCTTCCATGTGTGGATTCATTGTCTTCCCGTGCTCTTTGTTGCCTTCTCCCTCAAGCTGTGTGTTTCTTATCCTGTGTCACTAGTTGAATTCCTTTTGGTTATTTGTTGGCCCTTATGTCAGGCTTACTTTGCAAGTTCCCAGGAATAAAGCTTTTTTTTGGAGCTTTGAGCCATGCTTTTGGGCCCTTCTGTCTGCTACATTAGTATTCCCAGTATTTGCAGCTTATAGGAAAAGATGCACCATCCAACGTATTTTGTTATTAAAATGCTTTGATTTTAAATAAAGTAAGATATCTACAGGCTGTTTTCCTATTTTAAGAAGCCATGTTTAGTTAAAAGGTGACTCAGCTGTGGTGTAATGCCTCATGGGATCATCAGTGAAACTTAAATGCTAACATACTGATTTTTCCTTTATACCAGTGAATAAGGATACACTGTAAGGCCTCACCTTGCCGATTTATAGCTGCTTAAAGGCCAGTGAGATTCCCTTTAGAAGAATGAGATGTGACAAAAGGGTTTAAAAAGTTGTGCCACAGTAAGAACAGCTGTTTATTCCTTATTGCATTGATAGAGTAACATAGAGTCAGCACAATGAATTAAACAAAGCAGTAACCTTAGAGCTGCATGCCTGAGTGATGAGTGAAAGGGGAAACCTGAGAGGAGCCAGTGGAAATACTGCACTTAATAATGAAGGAGAGGATTTAAGATGCCACAGACTCACATTTAATGAAACAAAAACATTGTCTGATAAGACTTTAGTATTTTTGGTAAACTTAACAGTGAAGAAGTGAAATAATCAAAAACTTTAATATAACCATATTTTAAGGATTTTCACACTCAAGCAAGTGGCAGAATTATACTCAACCACCACCATTTGTCCTTGTTTTCATAACAATAATGTTAAATTTGATGTTACTTTTAGCTTGTTTTGATGCTGTACATGCAAAAATGGCATTTTTGATTAAATTTAAATCCCACTAGAAATTCTACATCTGTAGACAATCCTGACAACCACTTCTACAACAGTATTAACTCCTGTCTTTAAATCTCTAAAAACATGATAACTAAAAGGTGAGATTTGATTACAGCACCCCCATCAGGTTAGTCAGGGTATTTGATACATCAAAGGTTCAAATGGGCAAAGCAATGCTAAGTGGTTTGACATTTTGACAGGAATTTAAGAAATACAAGAGGAAAGTACAATAAATCTGTAATTCCTTGATTTAATAAAAAGCAGAGACAAACAAAAGTCTTCAGCCTTGATTTAAAAGCGCAGCCACGTTTCTACAGAAACCACTTCTGATGAGGCTTTAGTGAATGGTAGACGTGTAAACTGAATGGTCAGATGCATCGCTCAGGTCCTGTGTCAGCTACATTTTCATGTTTCATACAAATCTACCTTATGACTTTACACACTTTAAAAAAACATGTTCTCATCAGAGAAAGCCACATTCAAGAGAGAAAATATTCACTGAGTTCTCAGGCGCAGAGCGTTGCTACACCCAAGCCAATCTCTTGATTAGATTGAGGATTCAGCTTATAAACACATATAATCAGTGGCTTACTTTTTTTAAAAATTGCACATACTAATTACCAGCAAACATTCAGCTCCTCCAGAGTGAATCATGTTGTTGCTTTTCAATATAATGTGGGGCTGAGGAGACAGTTAGACAGCTGTGTCGCTGGGATATTTATAAGTATGTAGAAGAGCAGTGTCATGAATTATACAATAGTGATAGCAAAAAAATAAATAAAAAAATGGAAAAGCATCATCAAAAGTGATCAGGAGTCATTGTTGTGTTTTTTTTTTTCAAATAACAGTTTAGATGTACAAACATATTCTAATAACTTGTGGTTGACATGCTGTTAGGAGTGCTGGATTAAATAATCTTTAGGTGATTACTGCAAAAAAAAGAAAGTCATTCAATGTTGACGTCATAGATCATTGAAGTCATTGTTCTTCATAATTTTGCTTATATATGAATAATAATAACAATTAAAAATAAGCCGTTTCAGTTCGTTTCAGGTGGAAGATGAACTGAGGGGCTACACTCAGACCACTGACTGTAAGTAAAAGATGGAAGTAGCCACCATGATATAATCACGTACTGATTTGTGAAGTCCTGCCGCGAGGTAAGTGTTTTCAACATTGCGGTTCAACATTTTCTTAATCCCAAACGAGGATCATAATTTACAACATGCACTTCATGATGTGTTCACTAAGACTTAAAAACTATAGCGACAACATTTCCGGATACCATCATCACCAGAGGGCAGTGTCACAAAGAACTGGTCTGTGGGTTACTCATCCTGAACTGACCTGTTGTTGGTCCTCTACCCACTTGTAGAGCAGAGTGAGGTTATATCACACAACTTTAGAGTTCACACAGTAACAGACAAGATGACCATTCGCCTACAAATAGGATATTCAATTTGGAGCTACATGCTGTTAGGTCTTTGGAGGACTTCATTAAGGCATATTTGTGTTGGTTGTGTGCAGTTTTTGAATGTAACTGGCATCATACCATAAAACAAATTATAAAAATAAACAAACAAACAAAAAAGGAGCTGCAAATTTACTGAAATTTATCCAAAATGACAGAGCTCACCCCCTGCTAGCCAGTAGTAAGAATGCAGATTTAAGGTACTTTGCTAATTTTTCTTAAAAGTACAGCGTGCAAAATCTCACCACTAGATGTCAGTAGGATAAATAACTTTGGCTGCCGGTCATCTGTAGCAAGTGTTAGCTGTTGGATGGTGTTTACCTCAGCTGTCAATATGTGTCCACTTTTGTTTTCTCTTGAGGAGGCTGTAAAACTTTATGAAAGGAGTCCACTATGAGTCAAAGAGTTAGTGAAGCTAATTTTTGTCTGATGATAGTGATACATTGGTGAGTTTTTGAGGATATCCTGAACTTTTCTGTGAGTAAGCGCTGCTGTTTTTGCTGCTGTTAGCTGCTATGAGCATCTTTTAGCGGCTGTTAGTTGGCTTTGTAACACATCATTTGAAAATGATCTAACATTGCTGGACTGGGACACTTAGCAAATAAACTCTCATATAATATAAGAATGAAATCAAATTGTTTATCAGCGCCAGGGTGTGATTTTTAGAACACTTGACCCTAAAATTAGCTGGCCTACGGTTAGCTTATAACCAGCTTTTGTTGTTTAATGTCATTTGTTAAATGCACTGGACCTTTACAGGCTTATATATTTTACATTAAACAGAGTAAATTGTAAATGGAGCCGGTCTTATATAGGACTTTTCCACTCTGATTGAGCACTCAAAGCGCTTTATAATACAAGCCTCATTGATTCATTCACACACACATTAATCCAAACACTTTTTTCTAAGCCTAAGCGTCTAACATCCAAATATAATCACACTCCAGTGAACACTGTGATATTTATACACAGTTGTGGCTATGTATAAATATCAAGTCAGCATTCTCTGTTGTCACTTTAATTCAGTGACCTGGCTACATCAGTGTTTGAGTGAAAAGTTCAAGAATCTTTGTTGCCCATTGCAGAGAATTAATATTTAACAGTAAAGTAGCTGTAATAAACACTAGAAGCTATTTCCTCAGTATTTCCTTCTTCTTCTTCTCCTTTTAAAGACATCTGTCTAATAGGGGCTGCCATGGCAACAAACCCTGCAGCCCATCGCAAGCACTTAGCTGTAAAAAAAATTATAACAATCATGCCTTACATCACACTCACAGGAAAAGCGTGTCAGAGCCAGGAGATATTCTCATTGAAGTGAAAAAGCAGGTAATTACAATAAAACAACACTTTGCATGTCAGAATGTCTCCCCCGAGCTGAAGGTGAGATCTTGTCGATGGAGATGTCTTAATGTAAATCAAAGCTCTGGCATTTAATTCACCGGCTTAATTATCATCCTTGTCTTTCGCTGATATACATTCAGACTGCACCTAACTCAATGAGAGGATGACCTTGAGCGAGCAAAGCCAAAACTGCAGCCAAGTTGCTGCCAAGTTCATTTTATCCCTGATGAAAAGGCGTTTTTGAATCTTTCACCCAGCAGAGGACATATAAAGGACTGCA
Organism: Neolamprologus multifasciatus; assembly: GCF_963576455.1. Taxonomy (NCBI): domain Eukaryota; kingdom Metazoa; phylum Chordata; class Actinopteri; order Cichliformes; family Cichlidae; genus Neolamprologus; species Neolamprologus multifasciatus. Next base: position 24,722,545 of record NC_140454.1, on the reverse strand, counting down.
GGATTTTCACAGAGTTTGAACTTGTGTTACAAGAGGACGTTATACTTAGGATTTGTCGTCTCACTTTCAACACATTCCAATGATGCTGATAATGTGCGGTCATCGAATCGGTCACTTTGGACCCTCTGTCTCTCGGTCTTGATGTAGACGGCAGCTTTCACTGTGTTCGACTTTATGTGAATGTGCTGACGACCGGACAGTTGACAGAGGTGCGGCGGCTCTGAGGCAAGTCTTTGTGTTACAAAAACATGGATGCTGGTTGCAGGTCACACTGCCGAGAGATGTTTAGGAAAGTTACAGGAAGTTCTTTCTGCTGTTTGTTATGAAAAAGCACCCATCATCTGAACATGAGGGTCTTGTCTTACATTTAAAAAGTGTTTCTAAAACGTTTTCCTGGCAAAAAGATTACACCTTAACTCTACATTTTTAACCACCTATTAGAGTAGTTTTGCCTGAGTCACAGCTCAGAGTAATCCTTATTAATCCTATACAGTGCTTTCAGTTCATCATCTGCCTGAAACAAGCCATTTTAGCTCCTTCCCCTCTCCTTTTAACCTAACAGTCGTCTTATTGGTTTTCCCTTGAATGTCCCAACATGACAAGCACCCATCCTCCCCAAGTACCATGAATTCAGTTTGTAAGTCCCGGGATCCTAAATATAGCTTACTCTTCATCCCACATTTAGTTTGTTGTTCATTCACTCACTCATTCACTGCATTCCGTTCCAGTTCTAGGATTTGTCCACAAGATGGCAGTATATACAAATGAGCTTCAGTGCTGAAGTATGAATGCCGCCCAATCCACGACTTAATTAAAGATAGTTTCAGAGAACATGTCGTTTCAGATAAGCTGTGCCCCTCTGGGTGTGCCTCTTTGACTACTCACAACAACATGACGGTGATAAACGACTCTGATTTAGACTCATGATGTACTGAGAACAGCTACCATCTAAGTTTATCATCACTTATGATGTCACAGTTAATCAAACTATAAATCAAGTAAGGTGTTTAATATTAAGCAATATTGAGAGCACATGTTCAGTATCTCCATGAATTTATCAAGGTCTCCAAATTTTCTGAGCCAGTGCAGTGCAGTTTGCATTAATTACATGCAAGTCACACGCCAATGATTCATGTTAATAACCTCGAAAGCTAATCTTGATTTACTCTGGGCTCAAGCTCTACATGCATAATTTATGCAGTGAAATAATCACTGCAGAGCTCGGCTACCTTGCCTACTGATTCGCGGTCACAGACCTCTTATTTAAGAAGTCATCAGATGTTAAGTCTGAAGTGCAAGTGTGGCAAAAACACTCACCAGACTATCACAGTGCACATACCGGGCAAACAGTGAAGTATCAGAAACGATCTCCACAGCTCTCTTTTGAAGGATAAAGGTCAGTAAATCAGTCATAATCCTACACAGTGCCATCCACATTTGTGTTCCTGTTACTGATATTTCTGATGATGGTGTTTATCATGGTGCATTAATGTAAAATGTATTTGTGCCCTTTCATGAGGGTGACACATGAATAACACCTGCAGGGCAGGTGTTATAAAGGCAGAGTCGCAGGAAGCCGCTGGAGACAAGAGGTTTGAGGCTCCTAGTCTGTTTTTGTCTCCCCTTTCTCAGCTCTCTTTCTCTCTGTGTGTCCAGGTGTGGCTCTCTGTTCCTCTCCTGCATGCTGTTTGCTCACCTGCACACCTGTCGCTTGCTCATAAGGGATCACTGATTCATCAGGTCTTTACCTGCTCTGAGATGACTGTTTCTGTGGACTGGCACTATTTAAACATAAACCTGTGATTTTGTTCTCCAATTAAGCCCCCGCTGGCCAGGCTGTAAAGATTATAAAGGTGGTAGCAGAAGAAAAGACAAAAAAAACCAAACATGTTTACGTCACAGTAGCACAACTCTTATTTTGTATTTTCTTCATCTTGTTCATGTTTAACCATCTTCTCCTCATGCCTCATTGTGTTTGTTTGCTGCTCTCTCTCCCAGTTTCCAGAGTAGAGCTCTGCTCAGCTCGCCACTTATAAGACAAAAAAATGAAGCACTTTGAAGCACTCAGCCTTCCTGGAGTCTTTGAAACCCTCCATCTTTTCCAAAGACTAAAAACACAAAGCTCAGTTTCACAAAACCTTGAACTCCTTTGGAAAAAAAAGAAAAGAAAAACTTCAACCATGCTGGAACAGTTTTATTTATGCTCAAAACCAAATAAATGTTTCAGATCACACACACAGCCAGTCGTATTAAAAACACAGATGACCAGCCATCGCACACCAGATCAAGTAAGAAGGACGTGCGGCTCTTCCCCGTGGCTGGATTAGACTAAAATGGCAAAAAAAATATGAAGTAAAACAGAAACAAACCCCCTCCCCAGCTTCTTCTGTCAATACAAAGTGATGAAACATCAGGAAACAGTAAAAGTGGCAACAGAGGATCACCAATGCATGTATATGCCTCATACTATAATTTTCTTTTGAAAGTGACCATGCTTTCTCATAATTATATGAAAGATGACTCAAGTAAACATCATCTTATATAAGAAAAATGTAAAGGACACTTTTATGAAAAAAAACAAAACAGGTTTTATGTAAAATTGCTGTTCTGGAGCCGGCTCAGCAGCAACAAGTGTGGACAATTTTGAGTTGCTGTGTTTCAGAAATGGCATCTGTGTTGTGGTTTAATTTAGGCCACCTGTTGTTGTCATTATGCATCACAAGTTAATCACTGCGTAAAACGTGCTTTGTAAAAGGTTAAAACAGATCTGCAAATTGTGTCTAAATGCAGCTGAAAACTGTTTGAGGTGATTCATTCAGTGAAGTGGTTTAAGAAAAAACTGTGAAATTCAGCCCACAATCTCAAACGGGGACTGAGAGACATGAAATGTGTTTACGAAAACATTACATTAAGACAACATATATATATACCTGTGACTTCACTGGGTATATTTTGCTTATGTGAATTTGAACCCACTTTCAGCTTCTAGGCATCTTTTCTGTGGAAGCATCTCCCTGTTTGGATTTAAGATTAGGCTTTTTGATGAAGCATTTAGTTGTGGCTGGATCAGGTCACCCTGAATCCTCCCTTAGTTACATTGCAATAGACCTAGGCAGCTGGGGGCTTCCCGTGACGAGTGTTTCTTTTTCGCTCACCATGCATTCAATCATTAGCTAATTTTAATCACTGATACTCTTAAAACAGCTTGTTTTTGTCCCAGCTTCTTCCCCTTAACCCCGACCGGTTGTGACAAATGGCCGCCCCTCCCTGAGCCTAATTCTGCCAGAGGTTTTTTCCTGTTAAAAGGGAGCTTTTCCTTCCCACTGTCGCCAAGTGCTTGCTCATAAGTGGTCATTTGTTGGGGTTTTTCTCTACTTTCTCTGTATTCGTGTAAGGTCTTCCTTTTGAGATTTTGGTCCAGCAAACAGTTTCCTGTTTTCCTGCAACATTCCTGTTCAACCACATCCCAACGATGCACTATTAGACTGAGATTTGGTGAGTGTGGAGGACAGTTGAGTACTTGCTGTCATGTTCAAGTAAACAGAGATGACCTAGAAATAGCAAATTGGGTCAAATTGTGTTCAATGTGTTATACACTCAGAGATGCTCTTCTGCCAATTTGGTTGTAACAACTGGTTATTTGAGTTATTGTTGTCCGCAAGGCCATTCTCCTGTGACTTCTGACATCACAAAGGCACTTTGGCCCACAGGATTGTTGCTCACTGGACATTTTGCTCTTTTTTAAACCCCAGAGACAGTAGTGTTGGAAAATCCGAAAAGATCAACAATTTTGGTAAAATAGAAGTAAAGAAGCATATCACGTTCAGTCTCACTTAAATAACCTTTCTGCCCCATTATGATGGTCGGTGTGAACTTTAGCAGTTTGCCTTGACCTAACAATCTTTATGTTGGGCCTATGTGGTTGGCTGATTTGATATTTGTGTTAACAAGCAGTTGAGCAGCAGGAGCATACCTAATGAAGTGTCAGTGTATTGGGAAAGCAAAATAAAGAAACCTAAGGAGCATGCTGTAGCCAGGCTGATTATGGTGGGAGATAGAGGGCTTCTCCTCTCACCTCCTGCCTGTGACCCGGAAATCAATCTCAGTGCCCCACACTGAAGTGTGTCTCAACACTTTAAATGCATTTGGAGAAGAGAGGAGGCTAACCAGAGGAGATATAATCAAAGCTGCACAGGTCTATCCTCTACAGCAGTACTTTCAGTTTATACAAAAGATGCTGCAATATTCAAACCAGGGTGGAAGGACTCACTAAACAGCTCATCTTTGCATTGATAAATTGTTTTAGTTATTTAAGATGGTCACACTTTCAGCTTTTTAAGTGTTCCTGTGTGTGTGATTAAAAACAAGGATAACATTTATATATATGCCATATTTTGAGTTTAATGAAAAGAGGTTCTAGACAGCCGTGAGCTCAGTTACACCTGAGATATTAAAACATAGCTGCAGTGTTTATTATTACAAAATAATATGAAGCATCACAGTTAAATGACACCGCTTTAAATTGCTGCTGCTCCAAGGTGAAGGTGTCTCATTTCATTAAGCGACCGTCTCTTGTTCAGCTCCTCTACTTCCATCACTGGTGAGAGAGAGTAAGATGCAAGGAGAGGAATCGGGGAAATGAGAAGTTTTCATATCTGAGAACACTGGGCTCAGGTGTAGCTCATGCAGCTAATTGCCCTCCAATCAGCTCCTGCAGGACAAAACAGGGCACAGCACAAAACGACAACACAGACGCCACATAACCTCTCAAATTGCACATCCTCACTTGGTCTTTTTGTGTCTCTGTGCTTTCCTTTAAAGATGTGAGGAAGACCAATAAAGAGAGAGGAGATGAGACAGCAGACATGTAACAAAAATGAGACATCCTTCCCTTAGAGAATCCTTTTTAAGCCTAAGCAAAACAGGTTTTTTTATAGCTCAACTGCAGTTGTTTTTTATGACCACACAGCTTATCACAGGTGACTTCTCCCTTCATGGTTTGTACATTCCAGCTGTGTTCAACACCTATTTTAACACATCTGTGCAGTATTCATCATATCGCTTCCTACAGTGGATAGCTTCTTTCACTTCAAGATGCATTTTTGAGTGACATCGTTCAGCATTGAGCTACTGAGATTAATTTAAGGGTCACAAGCAGGAGGGAGATGAGGAGGTGCAAATTAGAGAAAATAATAATAATTAGTTTCATTTTTGAACGATTCCAGGTTTTCTGTTGATCCACATGATGATGGTACCAGTCAGTAAATGGTTTTGAATTAACACAGTTAGATAAATATGGACATTAGGATTAGGATGAATGAAAGTGGGCAATATGATAATTTAATGATCTCCGTACACATGAAACAAGTCATAAAGTGCATTAATACTTAATATAGTTGGTTTTAATGTCCTTTGGTACTGTATTTCCCTTGTTTTTAGACATGTAATGTCCAAAAATGCAGCATTTTAATGCTGAAGACTTGAGGAAATTTTAAACTTAAGGCACAGTAATTTGCAGCGGTCATTATTTTCACACCTTTGCAGACTGAGATGTCCGTCAATTTTGTACTTTTCACCAGGTTGTTTATGCTGTGATATAAGAAACTTGGAGGCTTCAGCAGTGTGTCCTTTAAAGCCACCTACAGCGTGCACATATAATGCTTTCATTGCAGCGCTTGACCCTGGACTTTAGTGGCCTGACAATCAGACTCTCTTTGCTCTCTTTGAATGTTGAGCGTGATGATTCAGAGGTCTAGACTGTCGTTCAGTCCTTATTTGACCTAAGTATATTTTGCTTGATGCAACCATATGATTACTTGCCCATTATGACAGAATTATTAAAAAAAAAAAAAAAAAAAAAGTGGACACAATTAGCTGTTGAGCTTCCTTTTAACATTTTAGCATTTTTTCTTTTCAATCTAATCTAAATATGCACATACTGAAGGCTTATTTTAGAGGAAATAGTCTAAGACTTGGATGGAGAAGGCTTAAGATCACGACCCTTAATCACTGTCTTGCTCATGGGATGTCATGTAATTTTAATAGGCGGCCTGTAGCTCATAAAATCACACAAGCCTGTGGCATTTGTCCCCGTCATGTCATTACTTCTCCTCCAGCAGATCCGTGATAAATGAAGTCTTTAAAGAGCAAACAGTCCCACATTAATCAAAATGTTGAGAGCTGAAAATGTGTCCACGGAAATGGAGGATGTTAAATAATAAAAAATTAAGATAACAAGCCCAAACTTTTTACATCTGTGCGTGAACCTGCAGATAATGGAGGAAAATAAAGTGGTTTTCTTTTCTCCATGAAAGGATAAGAAGCGAGGTATAATCAGCCTCAGGCTATTTTAAATAATAAAACCAAGACTTGACATTTCTGTGCAAGTATTTTTTTTAATCATAAAAATTCGTTTTATTTTGAAAGATAGAACAGGAAGTCTTATTTTGAAGCCTCCCTGTCTAATTGGATACTCCTGAGTAAATTGAATGTTCACCAGCCAGGCGTCCCTGTTTGTACTTGTTTATTTAGCCAATTCTCGCATTACTGTTTAAAACGATGTCAGAGAAAATGGAGGTTGACCTGACTGGAGTCAAACAAAGTAAAGGCGTGTGGCTTGTGAAGGTTTGTTTACCTGAAAATGATCAAATCACGACGTAATTTCATCTTCACCGACGTTCACAGGTGTTATCAGTTTATTGGTACACACAGGCACTGCTTTGAAAAGTGATTTTTTTAACAATTCACCTTAGTTATTAAAGGTGTTGGCTTGATCCAAGGATTGAAGCTACAGAACTTTTATTGCGCAATCATGTGGCGTGAGAATAATCGGAAAAACGAGCTTCCGGGTGGGGGTAACTTACATGAAATTGGAAAAACGTTTTTTTGTCGTGTTGTGTTGTGTGTGTTTTTTTTTAAGAAGTGCTAGTACTTATTGCTTTACAATAAGTGTTTAAGCGGAATATGTTTGTGAGTTTGTGACCAAGAGAAAAACCAACCTAAGCATTGACTTTACACGAAAGCCCACTTGGAAGAATCAGAGCAAGATTTTAAGCTGTCCTTTATCAATATCTAAGTCTAATAAATATTTCTTGCAATACAAGAATTACAAATAATTGTGACTTGAGAAGAGAATAAAGAGAAAAGGGATCCATATGCTTGATATTCAAAATAAATTAGAGGATGGCTTTGTGACTTATTCCCTTGGTTTTTCATTGTTTAATTCCTTAACGGGTGAGCACTTCCCTCGCAGATCATCTGAATATAAAATAAAATTTAAAATGACTGCAAATTTCCAGTAATAAAATAAAACATCTGTTTTCTGTAAATTAATCTTAATCCCAAATAACACATCAAAGACATTTTCTCCCTCAGTCCAGAAAGTTTAAGATGAAAACATTCATAAAAATAAGTATAGAAAATGTCCAGATAATGATGTTATACTCAAAAGTGGTTTCAGCTTTTCATCAGGTATCTTGGACTCATACCTCTGGGATTACATCAGAAACTGTGTTGTTTTCCAACTTCAAGGTGGCAGCTAATGGTGCCAGCTCCCAGTGCATGTGATACTTATGATTAGAGCCCTTTGATAAAGGGACTAAACTAGCCATTTGATCCTCTATCGATATCTGTATTTAAAACGGCAGCAATGGGAGAAACGTCCTTCAACCATGCTATGACCGTCAACGCATAGTTCACCCTAAATATGCACATCGGCAAATATCAGCATATAAATTGGTCAACTAAAATTCAGGTAAACACAACAGTCAGAAGAGCAACTCCCCAAACTCCACCGACCCCAAGAGCACATGAACGCACCCTTCTTATGATGCCTTTAAACTCGTATATTTCTCTCCAGGTTCCCAAGTATTTATCTCAGCAGTGGGACAAAGCTGCAGAAAAGGGAGAAGTTGGAAAGATTACCATTGGAAAGTAGGTACCGCAGTGTGGATGTGTCCGAATTAGTTTTTAGTGTTAGTGCTGCAGTGATTAGCTGATTGTTCAGCAGCTGTTTTAAAAAGTAATTTTTAACAAAAATGCCAGTTTTTGAATGTTTATATCATCATCATAAACTGAATCTTGGCTGTAGCTGTGGGAAAATTGTAATTATTGACTTATTGAGATTAATGAAATGTTAAATTATTCTGTTTTCTCACAATCCCGACAGGAAGCAAGGCAAAACAGAGGTGAGTCAGCTTTGGATGATTTGGTTTGTTGGTTAAATGTTTGAATAAAACACGCTGGTTTTTAACTACAATGAGATGACATTTAAAGGCCTTTCCGCCTGTTTTCTTCCTGTTTTTTAGATTAGCAGGTTGTTTCTTGTTTCTAATGATATACACACCTTCATACTAAATCAAGTTAGTTTCATATTTTTGGACATGGGTATCATTTTTAATATTTGACTTGTGTATCAAATATTTGCACTTACCTTATGAATTAATGACTTAAAGTGCAGACTCTGGTTTAATTTGAGAGTTTTAGGGATTACACCCTTTATAAGAAAAATTAAATATCACAAAGTCGAAAAAAATTTCTTGTTGGTGTCAAGTGTTTCAGGCTTCAGGTATTTATCGCCTGCAAAGGTTTGTCAACAAAGTATTAATAGTAAAGGTTTTATTACTTCAACGTGTAAAATAATGTGTTTAAAATGACTTTAAAAGTTAATGCAATATTGTTGTTTAACCAGCTGAGAGTCTGCCCTTCATTTGAGCTGAAACGTGATTGTTGCGTATCTGCTGTGATGGCCTATAAGCTGGAATTATTAAAATTGTGTCACTGTCCAAATATCCGCAGTCCCACCTATATATTCTATATTTAAAATCAAGGTTATATCACAGCTAGCTTTGTGTAATTTAACTCTTTCTTTCTTCTATATTACATCCCATCACTGTCTGCTGCTGCTCTGACCCACCTCCCTCTGATGGATCGATATAATTTCAGTGCATCGTGCTTGACCTCCAGCTTTGTTTCTCAGGTATGTTTCAGCCTCAGTGACGAGCTGATAGCCTTGGATGCTGTGGGTGAGAACGATGCATCACTGGAGGTCCCAAAGGATCATCCCTTTACAATGCACCCAGTGGGTGGACAGACCATGGCAGTCTTCAGCCACAGTAACACAGGTCAGTCTAAACCAGCTGTTCTAGCCCTCGTCTCCGTGCTGCTTTCGTGCCGGATCATGAAGCCATCTGGATCATGTTTGGTAGCTGGCTCGAGGGTTCAAACTGAAATAGACAGTGCATGTGATTCCTGCAGGGTGGTGCATAATAAAGTCGAGAAAGATCGGCTTTGATATAAGAGGGAGAAAATATAATAATTCTGTTTTATTTAATAATTAAAGAAACTTCTTTCTTTCAATACGAGCAAATCCTTCCTACATATTCATTGCAACAACTTCTCCAACCAAACAATCGTGATGCTTTTTTGTTTGCAGTGTTCGTAACAGTCCACATAAGGATTCCTGAATCAGCCTACAAGTGTCTTTCCACTTTTAAGAGGTTATTAAGAGAGAGGTGCAGCAGAGGTGGAACAAACGCGTCTTAATTTTGACCAGGAGATTGACTCTGGGGCCGTTAGACCACTTTTAAATGAGACCCACTAAAACCATTTCCAGCTCTGTATTTTTATTCTTGGATTCTATTAAAGTGCTTTGCATAATTCACAGTTTTCAGATTTAACAATGTTATACAAGGCCTTGGTGCAGTCCTGTTTTAGCTCTTGTTTTAAGGAGACCCTTGTTTTTCAGGTAGCTTTCTTTTTATTGGCTGCTACTCACAAACAGAAGGTTTCACTGGCTTACTGACTAATGTGAACATGGTAGGGATAACCACATACATCTATGCATGAGAACTAGTGAGTGTCAGAACCACTGTCCAGGATGAAACGACATGCACACAGGAGTAAATCAGGAAGATGGACATAACTAATCAAGTGCTTAGTGAATACCTCGAGCAGCAGAAAGAAGAGGGGTGAGAATATTAACCATCATTGAAGGACAGGGCCCTGCACAGCATGTACAGGTAGACAAAGTGGCTGATATTGATTAATGCTATCAGTGGGTTGCTAACTGGACTGTTAGAAAGCAGAGGCACTAATTATGGACAAGCTCCAAATACAAGATCGGTAAAGGCAGGGGTCTACCACATCAGGCAAGACCCCAGGTTTAGGCTGTGTAAAGATGCCATGTAGTTATACCAAGTGATGGCAACATGAGGAAAAAGGACCATGAGAGTCTGGAGAAATGTCAAGGACTGAGAGAGGAGCTCGAGAAGATGTGAAGGGTGAAGGCAACAGTGTTCCCTGTGATAATCGGAACAATCGGTGCAATGACCCCAAACTGGGTGCATGGCTCCAGCAGATCCCAGGAATGACATCCAAGATCTCTGTCCAGAAGAGTGATGTTACAGGAACAGCAAAGATGATGCGCAAGACCCTCAAACGCCGAGGCCTCTGGTCGAAGACTCAAGCTACAAGGATAAGACCGCCTGCAGGACAAGAGGGGAATTTCACTTTCAAGCATTGTTTACTTTTATTTTCTCTTGTGATTTGGTTATTTGCAGGCAGCAAAAGTGCTCGTGCATTTTGCACACACATGCTTCTGATTTTTTTTTCTTCCTATAATTACACAGTGAAGCTGTATGTGAGGATGCAAATGTCTGACTCAGATGAAATATAAAACCAGTCTTAACCTGCTGGCTCCCTAGTAGAAAGTCAGCTAATTGACTTGGCTGGTGAGTTATTACGCACTCATTAGCTGGTTCCAGCTTCCATGGTCACCGTCCCGCTGTCTGTATCCACACTTTTCCTGGGGCTAGTTCATCCTGCCCTCCAGTTCTTCTTACAAAAAGCGTCCCACTGTGCTGTTCATATACCACACCCGGCCACAAGCCAGCGAGCTGTGCTTCTTATGCATTTAAAGTTGGAGAATAGATTGAGATTGTTGAGGCTCAAAGACCTCTAGTCATTTACTTTGCCCAGTAAAACAGAAAGACTTGGCTCCAGGGATCCTGAAGGGAATCAGTTGTTTGAGAGATCGATTAGTCTTTCACTTCAAATCAGGTCAGGGGAACAATTTGCACGTCAGGACCACTTTGGGTCTTGACCAGAGCCTGGCTTTGCAGAGTTAGGCGAGAATGTAATGTGTATGGAGAATTCACAGCAAGCAAATAGGTATCGTGCGCACTGCCTCCTGTGAGCTGTACCCAGACAGCAGCTTCATCTAAACCTCAGCTAAAGTGAGACCACCTCTGTGCAGACTTGATTTTATCTATTATCTATTATCTGGAGTTCATGTGTGAAAACAGCTTAAATTGGGTTTAGTTACAAAAACGACTATGTTATGGTTAGAAGTTTAAATACTATTTTTTTACTTTGTTAAAATGTTTAGAAAGCTCAATTTTCAAGGTCAATGGGGCGCAGAGTCATTTTCTGAGGTAGCGTTGTCTGATTAAGAAAAGAGAAGTTGTTGTATAATCAGAAAAACAGGAAAAATGTGGTTTAGATCCAAGGCAGGCATCAGCATTAGAGTAGCTTCCTTGCACACTTGCAATATATTATGCTAATGCTGTGGAATGAGTTCCAGTCAAAGCAACCATAAAAGACATTTTCTGGTTCCTCTAATTGTAAAGTATTGATCGGAGAATAGAAAGAGAAAAGTCTTTGAGCTGCCATGTTGACGACTAATGTAAGGAGGAAGAAAAGCTGGGAATCTACTCAGGATGTGACATTTAAGTAGCCTTCGAGTCTCTTAGGTTTACTTGCACTGATGGAAAGCTGTTTTTGATATATTCTGCACTGATTGCACTGTAAAATTCATGAGGATACTCGGCTTCTGATTTGTGGAGGACGTTCGCTGCCAGGCACGATGTGTCATACCCCGTCTGAGCCAAAGGGATTTGTCGGGATTTGCATCAGACCAAGAGCTTAAAAATAGCTGCAACTGTATGGTTTGGTGTCTGGGAGTGTGTGAACCATGAATTACAATAGATTAGAGTGTTAATTTTAAAGGGATAACTTTATTTTAACACTTGAACAAGTCGAGTGAATCAAAAGTAAAGAACAATGAACTGGATTTAATTAACATTTCTGGGCAATACAAAGGGGAATAACTGAAAGTTAAATTATTAGAAAATGGAAAGAAAAGCTCCCTGACGTGGAATTTTTTTTTTTTTCTCAGTTCAGTGAAAACTTCCATTTAGTGAAAAGGTAAATAAATGGCAGGGGGGGTGGGGTGCTCAAATCAACAAAATGTCAAGAGCAATTCTGCAGCTCCCAGGGTGCCGGTGCTCAGTAACAACGAAATTACTGTTTGTGGTGGTGATGCTTTTTTTAAAAAAAACCCGATAAGGGGGCACGCATTTGGGTGGTGGTGTATTTCGAGCGCTCTCGGGCGTTACCAGATTAGTTTTGACTGGAGACCAGAAGTCTGTCCAGAGTGGAAGGTGTGAATCCGAATGGTGCAGTGAATACATTTCGTGGGCAGTTTGGAGAGAAAAAGAACAGATTTTTTTTCTTGTGGTTTTTTTTTTTTTTTTTAAATATTACATTCTACAGCAAAGAAACAGAACAGAAACACCTTACCGCAAGTAAATTTTAACTTAATCTTTGAAGATATTTTCAGTACACTAATTGGAAAAACAAAGTTTAAATGCTTGATTACTTTAATGTAGGGTTACTGCAGCTCTTGACCCTTTTCTTTTGGACTTTGAAACCTGAAGCGATACCTGAACATCAATATAACAAAAAAATATTACGGATGAAAGCCTGAAACTTTTACTGTCTTTTCTTACCATAAAAATGAACCAGGGGACAGATACCTAAAAAAAATATCTGAGTATTGATTAGATAAAATAGAGTTGCATATTTGAGTGCACACTAATAAAAAAAAAGGACCATTTCTGAATGGTTTACAGCTTTATTTATAAAACACACAGCATACTTTCAGCATGAAATTCTTAATCACAAAAATAAAGAAAATATATTGAATTTAACCTTGAGATCCACTTTATAGACAAGCATATTGCCCTGGAGGAGTCTAATAATTCAGGTTAAGATTAAAATGTGCTAAGAGGCATTAAAACACACATATGTAACAGTTGTCATATGTACAAATGAATAAATAAAAACCATTAAGAGTAATGAAAAAAGAATTAGTAACTCATTTCATGTGAGTAGCCTTGCAAGGTCAATTTGCTGTGTTCACATACTGAGATTAGTAGCCTGTATTATTGTAGGGTAACAATCCTACAGTAATACAGAGAAAACCCCAACAATCAGATGGCCCTCTCTGGTGACAGTGGGAAAGAAAAACTCCCTTTCAACAGGAAGAAACTTCCAGCAGAACCAGGCTCAGGGGAAGCAGCCATGTATAGAACGGCACAATATTTGGACTTATTTTCAGAAGTTTTATAACTCTTCCATGGATAAAGGCTTACCACGTGGTCATTCAACAGAATAATGTAATAAACAGCTTTTTCAACTATTTATGTCATTTAAGAAAATCAGTTTTTACAAGGGGTCCACAGTGTCAAAAGAGAAAAAAAAAAGAAATGGTGCACTTTCTGTGAATTAACAAAACTATATAGTAGCCTTTAAACTTTTGTTTTATAATTACAGGACAATCTGGGCCATGATGAGATTTACTCATTCGACCTGCCTAAGATCAGAATGGGCTGTATGTGGTCCACGATATTTGACATCCCTGATTTGGATGGTTGAGCAGAAAGACCACAATAATCTTCGGTGGAATGACTCCAGAATGAGCGGATGTTGGACTGTGTTACAGAGAAACCGAAGCCGTGCTCCTGCTTTGTGTGACTGACTTGCAAATAGTGACTCAGCCCTGCAGCTTGTATACATGGGTGTCAGTAACAATAGATTTTAAGAGCTGGAGCTGACATGAAGATGGCGGTGTAGCCAAACCATTAGTACAAACACATTCACCGTGTCAAATTTGCAGACATGTTGGTCATGTCTAGTTTGCTGAAAAGGAGGGCAGTGTTCACAGAGTAAATTTACTACATGAGCGGTTCAGTTGTAAGAATGGCTCCCACATAAGCCAGACATGAGCTCATGTGTTTATATTGGTTAATACTAATTTATACTTTAATTAATAGGCTTCAACACCACAAGCACCATTGGGAAATCCAGTCCACGAGTCAAGTTATTTGTCATACTATATTTATGTCTGTCTGTGTAGGGTAAAGGCCTGAGTAACAATCAACACAGACATGCTTGTGTGCAGTCTGTGTTGGTTATCAACAGCAGCCGTTGGCACTGCGCAGGGACAGGAAGGTGATTGGTTTATTTCAGTTTAAAGTTCACCACGAAGAGAAAGAAGTGAAGAAAAATCATTAAAGATCAAGAAAGTTTACATGAGAACTCTGGAAAGTGGATTTTTTAAAATTGTTTTTAACACTCATTAAGCAAGAGGACCAATTACAGCACAGATGCAAATGTTAGCAGCCCTCAGACAAGTTGTTCCAAAAAACTTTAACACTGCCCCCTGGTGTGAGTCTACAGCTATAGCATGTAGAAATGTGAGGATCTAGATATCAAAGTAGCATTGCCACTAATGATGCACACTTTAAAACTTTAAACAGGTTCAAGCCATAAATTTATTAGTTTTTTTTACTGCACGTTGACTTCATTTTTTTTTTTTTTTTTTTTGCTAAAGTATTAAAAAAAGTTAATTAAAGTAAATCCCTGTCGTTTTAAATCTGAACCAGTCTTTCTTTCAATATAGGAAAATTTCAGTTTCGATATTTATTTTCCAGTTCACAGAAACGAATCAATTCCCAAATCCTCCTCAACTCATGTTTCCAAAAAACAAATATGTCCTCCAGCATTTGAGAGTATTATGCAACCCTTTTAAATGTTTTAATGGGACCCTGTGTGCCCGTGTAGGAAAGAAAATTCAATTTTGGTAAAGAGATAATAGTTTAGGCCACTAGACTGACGGTGATGCAGCTTTTGTAGTTTTGCCTCTGTGCACCGTCGCTGTGGATTTTAAATCAAACAATAAAAATGCGACTGAAGTGCAGACTTTTAGCTTTAATTCAAGGGGTTTAAATAAAGTGATGCATTAACTGTTTGGCAGCATTTTGACAGATAGTCCTCCATTTCCAGCAGCTTGAAAACAATTTTTACAAAAGGTTTTTGTTTTTTAATACTTGCCGTCATTTTTGCCTGAAGTCTAGAACCTCCTTTGAAATGCTGTACTGTGCCTTTTCTCTTTAGTAACTGAAAACATGCTGTATTAGGTTGAGATCGAGTAACAAACATGTAGTATATGTTTTTGTTTTTTTATCTGTTCGAACAGTTTTGCAGCATTTGACCAAATTATTCACTTTCTGGGATCTTTTAGGTGTTTCTGTGCTGCGGAGCTGGCAATTGCACTCAGTCCTTTTAAGAATGCACCTGGTTGTTCATTTGAACACTTCTAAAGCCATTCCTCTGTCTCTAGTTTATTAGGTTATTGGTTTATTTTTGGTTTTTCAGCTTGAAGATGGCTTCCTTCACTTGCATTAGCATCTCTTTGAACCTCTTATTGAGAGTTGCCAGCAAACAGCTACAAAATGCAAGTTTAATATTTAGAATCAACTACAGATGTTTTTTTAAGCTTAAAAAAAATGACATACCAAGCCTCACTTGGCCATACAACTGCCTGTCAGTTGTCCAATGACTTTGGAGCATCTGAAAATAATGACTCTGTTTAAAAGGAAATCTCTTTCTTAAACAGTTAATGTGATACTTTTGATGAAATGCTTTAAATAAAGCTGAAAGTCTCTACTCAGTCACATCTGTAATATTTAAAATCCACTGGTTGTGCACAGAGGCAAAATTGCGAAAAATTGTCACGGTTCAAAACCTTTTGGACCTAATTGTGTTTATGAATATTTGCACAATCCCCAAATCACAGAATAATAATTAATATCGATGTTATCAGCCATCTGTCTCAGAAAACTATTACCAAACTGTAATGAAAATTAAAATAAAGCGTTGTCCTTATCGAGGTTTATTCTATCACCGCCTTCACGCACTTTAGATGCACCCACACTTGCATGTGCATGTTAATACCTCCTACATGTGATAATGGATATTTCAGTTTCTCTTTTTCAAGGCTTTTTTCTGTTCGTTCAGTCCTTTATTAAAACCAGAAACAGAAACACTTTAATACGTGCTGAACTGAAAATTTTCAGCGGAAGTTTAGAATTATTAATTTTTTAAAAATAATTTATATTTTTTTAAAGGGAGAAAAACATTATTGCGTTAGTCTACAGCAGCAGCAGCAGCTGTGGGTGGGCACAGGTGTCAGAGGATCACCAGGATTATAATCTTATGTTTGTGAATGTGGAAACGGCACAGGAGGCGTTTAAACCTCTTCATTTTTTCTAGAAGGTGTTGGTGCTCCAGATGGCTGGCCTGACTGCCAGAGTGCACTGGAAACAAGACGTAGGATAACGTCCTCTGAGATGCGGTGGTGTGTAGTCTCTATTTACCTGACCGGCGCTCAGCTCCACCCCCACTCGCCCACAGGAAAGGTGTACTGTATGACATCGATCTCCCACTCGCTTCCCCACAGTCTCGCACTCCGAAGCGCACACGTATAATCACAGCAGCTTTCCAGCCGTAACCGTACCTGCGCACGCACGCACGCCTGCACGGGTTTGATCTGCACTTGCACTCTCGCTCTCACACTTTTTGCCTCACCTACTCAAATGTTAACAGATTCTTGACACCTCGGCCAAAGCAGGTTCAGGCTATATTTTGAAATAATGGATTTTCTGTGTGATACATTTGGGAAATTATATAATCAGCTATTGGCATTTAAATTTCCACTATATTACCTTCTCTTGACTCCTTTTAGAGATTGCAGTGGGTTTGAATCCTTGTTAAACTCAATTTAATCAATGTTTGCAGTCATTGTAGATGTCACATGTTTATAAATGAACCTTTTTTAAGTACAGTTGGTCTGAACTAACTTAAAGGCAGAGACGATGCCATTAATTATATCATGGCTGCAGTTCTAGTCATTACTACTAAAGTGAATTGTAACTGAATTTTATTTTCAGTTACAGTTTTGGCTTCCAAACATTAATAAATCAAGAAAAAAAACCTGACTGTTGTGCTTTGTTTTGAAAACGTTTTCCTGTTTTGTCTTTGAGTGCATCCTTTTCATTTGCTTTGCTTTCAAATTCTCTTTCTACCAGACTGTCGCATGGTGACTTCAGTTCACATTTTATTATTTATTTATTTTTAATTTGAGTTGTAATTAAGGTTTAAGGAAATATGCTCAATTACAAAGCTAGGTTTCTTCTTTTTAATGAATCCACTGGGTTTTTTTTCAAAGTCTGAGAGTAATTTTGTTTAATAAATATATATCATGTTTTTTGTTTTTTTTCCTTTGGTCATAATCAGTCTTACTGCACAGCTGGATTACTGTCAGACCTACACATGCTGGTATTATTATCCACAGAATGTCATCAGCTATGGATCCTTATATAGAAAAGTCTTTGATCAGACTCAGCTTTGTATATGTACACATCGAGGGAACTGAACTTTAACTTTACCCTCAATGTACTCAGTAGAATAGACAAACAGAAAATAACAAGTATAGCATATTTATATGTATATTTCATTTTATAATTGTATGTGCATTTGTGCAGAGTGGAGATTGGGGTAAATTATGGACTAACTGGTTACTATACATGCACTGGACAGTGTAGATATGTATGACAAAGCAGAAGTACAGGATGTTGAAATTGCAAGATTTTAAGAAACTAAATACTAAAATTAGAGTGAGAAAATATCAGAAGCGGCATTATTACTAGTCTTAATTTAATAACAATTTATTCCCTTAAAATCTTGTGATTCAAGTGTACTTACTATTTGCAATCGAGTTTCTTTTATTTTTTTCGTTTGTTTGGTTGATTGATTTCATTGATTTGATCATTTGTTTAGTTTTCAATAGTTTCGATGTCACTTTTTTTTTTGTTTTTGACTGCTCCCTTTAGGGATCATCTCTGTGATATATTATCATTATTAACGCATGACGATGGCCAAAAAATCAAACTCCAGTCTTCAAAATGGGAACCCTCACACCTGCTGTACGTGGTCCGGCTCAGTTCATGACACACTAACTCTAAACTTGATTTCCAGTTGTGACTGGAGTGACTATTTATCACTGACAAACATCTATCTAAAAACCTAAAAAAATGTGTTATTCAGTTGAAGAATTGGAATAAAACGATATAAAACTGTGTGGCAATGATATGCAAATTACATTGTGACGCACAAGCGTTTCTTCCATTTAACGTCCCAGAGTTGGCTGGGCCTGCTTGAGCCATCTCTGTTTGTAAGGAAATATGTAATTTAGCCAACCACGCAGTGTCTAATCCTTATAATCCAAACATTTCAGACTCTGTATAATGCATTCCTCCACCTCTGCTATACAAGTATGCACTGATCCAACAATTGTAAAAGGTTTTTAATTGTGACCATCCATGATTGATACGAGCACAAATGGTGCCTGACATGCCTTTTGTCCTGTAAGGCTGCTAGCTAAATGTTCCTCCATTATTTCCCCTCTCGTTGTTCTGCTTTGTTCTGGCAAAAAGAACCAGGTATTGATTAAGAGGTTGCTAAGCAACAGGCTTAGCTGCCACAGTAGCGTGCAGAAGAGAAAAAAAGCCAGATGTAATGTGCTGCTCTGCTACAGTAGGACTTTACCTCAGCTGTCTGTGTGAAGCTTTCACTCCGACTTTGCAGTCCTTGAGTTCTTTGAAACTATTGAAAACCACAGAACAGTCTGTGCTCTTATTATCAGTGTTTACACAGCTACAGGATTCACTTTGAGTTCTTTTATAACTTTGCACACTTGTTGAAACACTCGGGTGTGTAGTCCCTTTTCCTTCCGGTATGTTCTGGTTCGCTTTACAGTCTGTTGTTTTATTATTTAATAGTCTCATCTTTTCTGAATAGATGTTTTATTTTGTAGGATTGACTCTACCGCTCTTGTGCGGTGTAATCATACAATTCTGAACCCTGTTAGTGTGTTTGAATACATTTTCTTGTAAAAACATTTTAATGCTAATCTATGTTTTAATGCTCCTAAAACTGATAAAGTTAACTTCTAATAAGCTCACACCTGCATACAACAGTCCTTTACCTGCATTTGTTTATGAAACTATAGTTGACTCCTCTTGTTTTAAAAAGTTGGAAAATATCTGATCACTTGATTAGATACAGAAAAGTGCAGGTAGCCCAAAGTCAAGAAGATGTGTAGCTCTGAAGGTAACTATTGATCTTTGAGTCCAAACCCTGCACTGCTGACGAGTGAAAAAGTCGATGCAGAGCTTTGAAGATGCTGCTCTTCCTGTGGTTTCCTGCTGTCTCCTGACACTTGAAGGCACCATTAGAAATATGTGGAAGTCAGTAGGGCTGTGCGATATGACCAAAATCTCATATCCCGATATAAGAATTCTATCATCTCGATAACGATATAAATCATAAGAATTTAACATTTTCTGTAAATTCTGTGAATCTCGGGCAGCTCGTCTTGCGTGAAGTGTTTCCAGCTGCGTGTCCTTTACCCGGAGTCGAGTGTTTTAACCGATGCATGAAACTATACATTTTTAGACATAAGTTGTAACGGCCGCCGTTTTCTTTGTATTTATTACACGGCGTGCTGCGGGGAACAGCCTGTTCTAACGTTTGAGTCTGTTTTTTTTTTTTTAGCACCTGGCGGCTCTTTTTTACTTCTCATCCGTAAATAATCTGCTTTTTCACGTGATTCAGTTTATTTTGAAAAGTCTCAACAGGATCTTGAGCTTTATTGTGAAAGGTTTATGTGGAACATAAACAAGCGGACACGCGAAGGTGTTACGTCGCTGTTGCTAACCACAACGCATAAAAACAGGCGCTTGTCTGTCAGCAGTGTGGTTATATTACATATAAGAGAAAGAGAGAACTTTAAGAAATTAATATAGCCACTACAGTGACCATCAAAACGGTGAAAAAACATTGCCGTAAACAGTTTATTTTGCGACACCACGAAACAAACGATAGCGTAAAATGAAACTATAGATGTTTTTATATCGTCATCTGATATATATCGTTATATCGAACCCTAAAAGTCATAAACATGGGTTTAAAGGTGTTTGTGATGTTAGCTGTCACATAAGTTATGTGCTTTTCATAATTTTATTTTCATAATTCTTTCTTATGCTTTCATTCCCTCTTCGTGCATGCTTACTCCTGCTCAGTGGAGAGGATGGTGCACAAGTCATTTACCGTTTTGATCTTTCTTTCTTTTTCTTAGTGATGAACTTTTTGAGCTTTGTTGTGTTTTCTCCTTTTTAGCGGTGATAGCAGCCTGCCCGTCTCTTTTAGTTTAATTAATAATTAAAACCTTTAATTTATTGCCAGTTTCGCCTCCTCTCTTAATTTCCTTTCAACATGGATACGTTTGTTAACTTAAAACATTCCCTAGACTTTTAGGGAAAAGTAACAAATGTACAAACTGTGTTGTTTGGTTCTTTGACTTCTGTCTTGCTGGTAGATGAAACTGTGAGTGCTGAATATAGAACTCTTCTATAATCGTGGGCAAGGATAAATTCTGAGATGATCTGTTTAGCAAGTAAACGGTGTTTGATTTTTTTTACCTGCCATGTGTGTTGCCTGCTGTTTTTGGAGAGAGGAAGTTGAAGATGGAGCCGCCTGGCAGGAGTAAAAGCGGAAAACCTAAGAGGAGGTTCATGGAGCTAATGAAGGAACACATGCAGAGGGTTGGTGTGACAGAGGAGAATGCTAAGGATGGGATGAGATGGAAGCCGATGATTTGCTCTGGCGACCCTTAAAGGGAGCAGCTGAAAGAAGGCGATCTGTGTGGCCTGCTGTCCACTGTATTAAAATAACAGGTTTAATTTTTATCTGAAAAACTAGTTAATGACAATAAACTCGAGTACCAGTCCAAAGCATCAGCACACCTCCACATTTGAGGATCTCTTTGTTGTGGAGCTGTATATTAACACTTTAGATGAACAGCTTTGTACACTCTCAACCAGGTCATCACCTGGAAAGCTTTACAACAGCCATGAAGGAGTTCTCACATATGCTGAGGACTTATTAGCTGTGTTTCACTCACGCCAGCTCATCCCAAACTCTTAGTTGGTTTCGGTTCAAGTGATTCTTTTAGGAGCCAGATCAACTGATGCAACACTCCACCACCACAGCCCCTGCAGAGACCGGAAGTCTGTTTTTAGGCAATGTCCAAACAAATAATAGTCCCCCTAAACACAAAAGTCAATTACGGTGCTATGAAAACACATTGATTTGTTTGTAGAGACATTGTAACAATGCGTCAATGTCTTTTAGTGTTTAATATTATCCTTACAAAGATTCCACTTACGTTTTATAAAAAGTAATATTTCAGTTCATACAGATATAATCATTCTACCAGACAGGCTGCAGGAGGACATTTAATACACGTGACAGACATGAGTGCCGGTGGCAGCCCTGCCAGTTCTGGTGACTGTCAGTCAAGCTGCACAGGCGCTGGGCTGTGGGCACAGGTCCCAACTTGAGGACGTAGGGCCCCCGTGCCATCTCCATGGAGTCTGTTTCTGACAGTTTGGTCACAAACATGCGCATGTGTAGCCCCCTGGAGGTCGTGTCTTCGGGCTCTGACAGTGTTCCTCCTGCTCCTTCTCACACAAAGGAGCAGATGCCAAACCTACTGCTGGGTTGATGCCCTTCTACGGTCCTGTTCAGCTCATGTTACAGCCTGTCTCATGGTACCACACTCTTTGAAACTGGGGTACAGAGAAAACCTTATGTCGGCACATATGGGAGTGTTTGTCTTATTGAAGGAGCTGGAGTAGCTGTGCAGCCTCAATAGGCTGCAGATATCATCTCAGGCTACCAGCAGTAATGAAAAGCGAAACGACAGAAAAATCAGTCTGGAGGAAAAAGGCGAAAGCTATAGTCTGTGGCCACCACCTGCAAAACAACCAAAGCAGGTGAAATGGATTCACAATGTTTCCTGACTGGACAGAGTGATTTCCCTGAAGGTTGACAAACTTTGTTATACCGTAAAGATGGTGTGTTTCCTTTAGTTCAAAGAACAGTACTGTATCAAGCTGTGAAGGCTTCAGACCACAAATTAATCTATTACTAAAGTCTGTGTGCTTTAGTAATAGATTTATTTATGCTGAAACGATATCAAGTATGTCACAAAGTTTTCTAAACACTTGAAGCAAAGGAAGCAGTTGCGGTGTATCTCGTTTGTTATATTTTAAGGAGCTTATCTTGAATGTGTCTGTGTTTCGTTGTTGATGAGATGTTATGTCACTGTGTAATTTGTTGTAGTGCGTCATCACAATGCTGAGAAATTTCTGCTGAGAAAGATAACCCAGGAAGAAAAGCAGCTGGCAAAGGTGATTTTAGTGACTTTGAACATGGCACGGGGTGGTGGTTGGTGCCACGCAGGCAGAAACTCCTGATGTGTTGAGATTTTACAAACAACCATCTCTAGAGTTTATACAAAATGGTCTGAAAAAGAGAAAATATCCAGTGAGCTGCAGTTCTCTTGTTGAAAATGAATTGTTAATGCCAGAGGTTAGAGAAGAAGTTGCCAGGCTACTCTGAGCTGATTTGAAGGCTACAGTAACTCAAGTAGCCACTCATTACTCATAACATTGCTCTGAATACACAACACATTCAACCTTTGGAGTAGATGGACTACAGAAGCAGAAGACTGCACAAGGTGCCACTCCTGTGGGAAAGGAACAAGAAACTGAGACTACTGTTTGCGTGCACTCACCAGAATTGGACAACAGAAGACAGGAAAAATGTTTCCCGGTCTGATGAGTAGTGTGCTGTGTGAGGGATAGCTTCTTAGCATACTTTGGTACTCTGGTACCAACTGAGCATTGTTTAAACTCCAAGACCTACCTGAGTATTGTTGCTGTCCATGTCCATCACTTTATTGCACCTGCTTCCAGCAGGATAACTTGGCATGTCACAGAGCTCAAATCATTTCAAACTGGTAGTCAGATTATCTCCACTGTCACCAGATCTCAATCCAATAGAGCACATTTAGGATGTGGTATAAAGGGAGATTCATGTCATGGACATAGAGCCGACAAATCCGCAGCAACTGTGTGATACGATCATGTCAACATGGACCAAAATCTTTGAGGAATGTTTCCAGCACCTTGTTGAATCTGTTTCATGAAGAAAATGCAGTTCAGAAGAAAAGGGGGACACACCTAAAATGGTCATTTCAGGCACAGGAGCCTGGCTGTGAGCGCAGGGGTTTCCACCACCTGCTAGTCATACCTTCAGTCTGAGAGGGGCAGCCAATCAGAAGAAAGCTGGCTTAAAGGGAGCATAGCTATAAACACGTGTTTTAAATTTTAGGCCACATGTGAACTGAGGGACTGCACAAAATAAGAAGTATCTTTAATTATCAAGAGAACATTTAAAGAGATAAATATGGAGCTAGAAATGAGCATAAATCAGTTTTAAGTGCGAGTGCAGATGGATTCTGGGCAATATTTGTCATTGCTCACATCGGCCAAGTCATTCTTGGAGGAACGAACGGAGGAAGGCTTTTAAAACTGTGTCTGTAATGGCGATCATTGCTTTAGGTTTTCTAAACGCAGCTAAATGCCTACTACTGTGATTCCTTATGAGAGCATCTATAAAACCAGGGCCTCCTCCCACTCTGCAGCTCCATATTTAAGATGTGACCCTGTGTGTTGGAGTGTGACAGCTTGATAAAGTCACCATCTGCAGTCTGACTGATAAATACTGATTGGCTTGGCTGTTGTTCCGAACAGGAAGCATCCGTTTACAACAACAATATCAGATCTCTGAGAGAGACAAAAGTGGAAATGTGGGCAGCGATTCAGAGGGCTGTGAGCAGGCTAAATATAAAGCAGAAATTGTCCTGTGTTGTTATTTGAAATCCCTGTTGCACAGTAGCATCACGCTCAAAAGTTCTGGAAGCGCGCAGGCTGCTGGTTGGATCCCGGGCAGACTGTCGTAGGTGTTTTATTGAAGGAGTGCGGGTGGCTTAGCTTTATAGGTTCATTCCACCAGTGTGGTTTATGAATTGCTGAGGCTTTAGAGAGGAATATCTCTTGACTGGATACCTCTTGAAAAAAAGCATGGCTTTGTAGTTAGATGACACTAACAGCCGATGCTTGGTTATATCTGGCTTCATTCAGAAGCGTTCAGCAGGCTTTCCAGTATGAATTGTTTGTATTCATCTCCAGCTTTCAGCCATCCTCTTGCCATGCTAGAAGTTGTGCACGAATAGTGGAAAGGCTGGGCTGTTTCCTTGGCTGATGTCAAGGAGCAGTCTTTCTGGTTTTTGTTAGGCGAGTCAAGGCTGCGGTAAGCCAGTGGGGAGGCTTCGGACTTGCTGCTTTCACTGGGCTCAAACCTCTTGGGCATCCTTGCAGTCAGGGTTGGTTGAAGCTGTCCGCTCTCTCCTTTTACACTGCTCTCTCGCAGCACAGAGCATATTTCTGAAAATATAATGTCACAAGTATTGTTGGAAGTAATTTGTTTGCAAGCTGACATTTGTTTTGCTGTGTTTATGTGTCTGGAGACCCTCACTTTCAGCTTTGTGCTTTTATTTCCTCCTTTGTCTCCCTCCTCTCATTTATTCGGGTCACGTTTGGGCTGGAAGCAGGAGCGTAAAAATCCATTGTTACTAATCAACACATACATTTTAAAAGCTCATGACACCCCACTGTGTAGGAAGGAACAACATATTTAGTGCCTGCTCAATTGCTTGCAAGTTAAGCAGAATCGTGAAAGCACCGCCTCATTTACATGCACTCAGTGCCCAATTTATTAGGTACAAATGGTTCAAACTAATGCATAAGTCCTGCAGTAAATTCCTCTGTGATGAAAGTGTTATATTTCCGTTGAAAGTGTTGTAGATTTGCATTAACTGAATTAATTTTTTAAATTAAAGAGTGTGGTTTGTGGTGCTTTTTTCAACTTTGTTGAATTATATAGAGAGGTGGTGGGGTTTGTTGTGTTGTTGTTGTTGTGTTTTGTTTTGTTTTTTTTAGCCTCTGTGATATAAATGGTTTGGACAGTTTCAGCTAAGTGCACTTGGTGATGGCGTGTGCAATTATGCCTAAAGAACAAATGCATTTGGATTATTTATGTGAAAAACATGTTTATATAAATTACATGTAACCAAGAGGAATGGTGTCATATAGCCAAAACCATAGACTGTATTTGAAAGATGGATGTCGTCACCATGATATCACCCACTGGTTTGAAAAGTCCTGTTTTCCTTCTAAAAACAGGAATTCTCATATTGTTTTTAGAAGAAGGTGGAGTGCCAAGTTGTCTGCTCACAGTTGCAGGCTTGTTTAGTAGGATGCACCCACTGTGTATGTTAGAGTTGTGGAAATGGGCGATGACTTTGTGGATCGTTAGTGGTCAATAACTCTCACTTCAAAGCAATTTTTCATCTTATTTTCCGTTGATGGATTAAATTAATATAATTATAATGATAATAAATTAAATCTGCCTCATTGCAGTTTTCATGTCTCCTTTTCTGCACATAAATGACACAACACAGACCCACAGCCCAGATGTGTGTGTGTGTGTGTCTGTTGTACAGCAACATGCAGCCATCATTATCTGTAAATGAGAGCAAGCAGAGGATGTTTCTGACTGCTGATTTGATTTTTAAATTAGAGTTTAATGTGACGATACTTGGAGGGACGGTCCTTTATCTTGTCCCCTTTTTTAAAATTCTTAACTGGATTTTTTTGTTGATTATAATAATAAAAAATTGCATTTTAAACCATTAAAAACTCAGAGAAAAACAGACTGGATGAGTCAGTAGAACTATAGGTGTGAGGTAAAAACCTACAGACTCATGTCTCAGACAGTCTGGGCCACAGAATAGTAACAATCAATATAATTCATAAGATCCATCCATCCATCCATTTTCTTCCGCTTATGCAGGGCCGGGTTGCCGGGGCAGCAGCCCAAGCAGAGAAGCCCAGACCTCCCTCTCCCTAGCTACCTCCTCTAGCTTATCCGGGGGAACACCAAGGCGTTCCCAGGTCAGCTGAGAGATATAATCTTTCCAGCGTGTCCTGGGTCTGACCCAGGGCCTCCTACCGGTGGGACATGCCAGGAAAACCTCCCCCAGGAGGCGCCCAGGGGGCACCCTTGTCAGATGCCCAAACCACCTCAACTGGATGTCCCAATTGCCAGTTTTGGTAGCCGGGGATCGGCCTGCCAGGGCCTCTGCTCCTGGCCGCCGCCCGACCACATTGCACCCTACCCCTACGGTGCCTCCTGCGGGTGGTGGGCCTGTAGGAAGATGGGCCCATGTCCCTTTTTCGGGCTGTGCCCGGCTGGGCCCCATGGACTTAGGCCCGGCCACCAGACACTCGCCCTCGGGCACCCTCCCCGGACCTGGCTCCAGGGCGGGGCCCCGGTAACCATATCCCGGGCAGGGTGAACTGTTCCCTCGATAGTCTTTTCAGAGGTCTTCTGATGTAATTCATAAGATATTTGCATTAAAAATTCTTTGAACGTGACTCCACAAATCCAATCAAGAGGTCTAGTTTTATGACTGTTTAACTGAAGCAAAGCTACCGGTCCTGTGCGCCTACCTGCCACTCAAAGCAGCCTCTAATAATGTATAATTCAAACCCTTAATAAGGTAAAAATGTTATTTTAAATAGAAAGTCAAACTCTCGAGATTAAGAATCTTTGTGAAAGTGTCCTGGGCTCACATTAACCCACAAAGTGGCATTAAACCAGCAGATTTATTTGAAAAAATTAAGGCCCCAAAAGGCTATCCCAAAAGTTGAGTTTGATATAGCAATTTTGTTTTTAAATCTGAACACTACCAAACTACCAAAAAGTAGCTCATCTGTGCTGATCTGAGCTTACCCACATGACCAACTCGCACAACCTGCAAGCCTTACAGGTTGTCAATTTCCAACCCAGTAAATCATTAAGTTGACCTTGAAGATTTTATTGTTAACATGACCCCACTCTACACCCCTACAAAGTTTTTCGTGCTATCATGTTTACAAACTGAATAACACACACACAAAAAGCTACAAAAACATAACCTCCTTGGTTTAGGTTGTGAACATCAAGTCATATTCAGTAACGCTTAAACTCACAATTTAACCAGTTCTCTAATCTGAAAAGGGTTTATTTGGGACATATGACATGAGGTTTGTATTTCCACATAGACTCTTGCAAAAAACACTGGCTTCCTGTTTAGACCCAGAATCAACATCCATCTTTTATATACAGTCTTCTGTTTTTAACATGACTCACTTTTGGAGCCAGCCTCAAGTTTTTTAAACTCTTCCTTGTTCACTCAATTGTTCACCCCAGAGGTTGGTGTTTGGCTAAATTGTATAAAACACTAATAAATATGAGCACTTAATTGTAAATTATCTGATTCAGTTACTTATAGGGGATACATGGACGCAGTATGCCATTGTAGCTTTACATTACTGAAATATTGGCAATATGTTTCTATTACCCACAGCATTAGGACAGGTGGGTGGTTTGTGCCTCGCTGTGCATAAAAAAAGCTACTGCGGAGAATGAAAATCAAAATATGTGGATTAAAATAAAACTTTTTTTTTGCACCCTGCAGGTTTCTCAAAAATGCAGATCTCACTTTTGTTTTTCCCTGTAGTCACAGTAAGGCGAATCACTGGCTCCCATTCTTCTCAGAGAAGCATGTTTTGTTTGGCCCAAGGTGAAAATATGACAGAGTGAGCCAGCAATTGTTTGGCTAGAGAAATGCCATGTGTGTTCTCGTTTCTGTTTTGCTTCTTGAAATAAAGGTTTATTCAACCATCCCCTGCTGCGCTCCCACACAGCCGACACGTGACACCCTGAATAATGATAGAGGGGCTAAAATGTGATGTTCTGTCGCCAGTAGATACAACGTTCGCCTCTGTCAGTGGGGTGCTGAAAGGCTGGAAAGGGTTTTTGTTTTGTTTTTTTAGTAATGCATGCTGGAGGGAAATGTTTTCTGTGAAGTTAGACGCGGAAAATGATGAGGTTTTGTTACTTTGATGACCCATGCTGCTGTCTACAAAGCCCATCATATTAATGGATTTCTTTTTCTCAACCAGCTTATATTTGGCATGTTGTTTTAAATGCATTTCAGTTTCTCTGGCTCTTTTAGACAAAGTGTTCAAAGCAGCGAAACAGAGAGAGCCTCCATGTCAAAATGATTTCTGATAATTCCCTCTTCTTTTCCCTGTTCTCCAGCTCCAATTTTTTGGAATCTGTCTTTTTGTATCTGAGCCTGCACTGTGCTTTATTTCAGCCTCTCCACAGCTGCATTTAAAATGAGGAATCCAATTTACTCTAACAGCCCATTTCTGTATTTAACATCCAGAGGCCGAGCTGACCTGCAGCAGTGGCTTTTTAGAGGTGTATTAGAGTCAACGGTTGCCTTTTGTAGAGAGTCATGCACGCTGACACATGAATAATTATTGTCAGGGCTGTGTGCGCGAGCTGGTTGGAAACTCTGGCTGACATTGGTGCTTCTTTTAAAAATGTAATTATATCCAGTCGCGGGGTTGTCCACATCAAATATTATCTACGCACGGGTCACGCAAACCATACGTTTGCGGCGCAGAAACTTGTCGGATTCTGCCTTAAAAAGCTCCTCACCCACCCGCCCGTGTGGATTTCATTAGAGATTTGTTGCTTTTAATTTTCCAAATAAATCCGGTGCTGCGCTCATTGTTCTCAGATTTCTGCCGCTGAGGATGAGCCAGACGTGGCAGGGATGTCTTAAACCGCTTGACTGCTGCATATTTTATGGCAGGCTCTCTTGTAGAGCCTTGGGCAGTTGTTGCTGTACCTCCTAAAGGCACAAAGACAAAGTTATTGAAGACACACAAACAAATCAAGATTGCACAACACACGCTGCAGGTACACGAATGGAATCGGCTCGCTTACCCACACCTCTACACCATTGTTACAGTAAAACTAGTAATAATACACAATTGATTGCTTTGCCAATATTATCAGCTGATATTGGTCTATCACAGATAAAACCGTGTTGCCATACATGCTCAGGCCCACTTCATTAGGTACACCTTTTTTGTTGCATTTAAGATTTAGCAAGGTGCTGGAAACAGCTCTACTGTATTCGGAGCTGGTGTTTGTACAGTGAACCTATTACCACGTTTAAGAAAGCAGAAAACGACATGGAAGGACATGGTCAGCAAAAATACTCACGTAGCCTCTGTTGTATGTGCCAAAAAATATCCCCAACACCAGTGCAACACCAGCCTGACCCACTGATACAAGGAAGCAGGAATCTATGCTCTCATATGTTTTTACGCCGAATTCTGAAATTACCATCCAACTGTTGGAGCATCTATTGACCTGTCAAACCAGGCAGTGTTTTTCAAATCTTCTGTTTTCCAGTGTTGATGAGCTTGTGCAAATGGCATCAGTTTCCTGTTTTTAACTAACAGGAGTGGGACCTGTTGTGGTCTTCTGCTGCTGTAGCATCAAGATTCTACGTGTTGTGCATTCAGAGATGCTCTTCTGCATACTTTGGTTATAACAAGTGGTTACAAGCTGGGGGATCAGCTTCCCAGCTCCCTCCGCCTGCATGTGGAAGGCAACATACTGAAACCTGTGATGAAACTGTATAGGAAAAAGCATTTTTATGATTGTGTGTATGTGATTGGATGAATGATGCTTATAGTAAAAAGCACTCAGTGCTCAGTTAGAGCAGAAAAGCACTATATCAGTACCAGTGCATTTATTTGAGTTATTGTTGCTTTCTTATTAGCTTTAAGCTGTCTGGCCCTCGTCCGATATCAACCAGGCATCTTCACCCACAGATGATCACTGGATGTTTTCTCTGTTTTTGGGCCTTTTTGTGCAAACCTTAGAGAAGCTTGTGTGGAAAGATTCCAATAGATCAGCAGTTTCTGAAACACTTGAACAGGTATACCTAATAAAATGACTGGTGAGTGATTGTTTTCTGATATGTGGCCATTTTTATTGCAGAACATAAACATAAAAAACAAAAACTGGGTTATTTGGAAATGGTGCAATCATGTAGTTTGTTGAACAGCTCAAAGCATCAAAGCAAATGTGCTGCAGCCTATCAGACATGGATGTAGCCACTGTGATGTCACTTTTTGGTTTATGTTGTTGTCTTTTTGATGCATCAACATTAGCATTTTAGCCATTGCTACTTTGTTTTTGTTTTTGTTTTATTGGAGGCAGAAGTGTCCATAATTGGACGATAGCGTGGAAGTAACAGATAAATAGAATCTTGGACTTTCACTCACCAAAAATGAAGCACAAATTTCTTGGATGAGCTGTTAAGAATACATAATTAATCCACCCTTGTTGCCAGATAAGTGCATCAAAACACATTCAAAAAGGTTTGCAGACATCTAAAAATTGAATTCACCCAAACTGAAATGGGCTTGTAATAAACAATGCATAATTAATTCATGCTAATTCATATAAATTTTAGGCTAATTTCATTAAAGGCACAACAAGTTTGCAAGCAATTGTTGGCCACACCAGTAATAATACATAACTTCCAGTTGTAAAACTAAATAGATACTCATCAGTATAAAAACAAGTCACCCTGGCTGCATTTCTCATGAATTTCACATGACTTTATATAATTCCTAAAAATGCCACAGATGGGCAGCGAGTGCAGAGTATCTGCATTGTGGTCCCACCTGAATAAATTCAGCACAAGTGAAACAGGTCGTTTTGTTTCACCGGCGTCATTCCAGGTCTGCGTGTCATTTCGGAGTCCTGAACGCTGCACAGATCATAAATTATGGAACGGAAACAGTGCAGCATTAATAACATCTCTCCAAAGAGACTTTTTTTTAAAATCACAGACGTTAATTAATTCACACGGATGCACGTAATGCACACAGCTACGCACGCACACTCAGACACACTCGTCTGATTCGGCCTGTGATGTCGTGTTGTGTCAGAGTGCGTTGATTACCACTTTCACACATGCTCTGGAAAGGTGGAGGGCAGGTTTGCTCTGATTCCCTCCTCCACATTATTCCGTCTCTGCCTCGCCTCTGCTGGAGATCCTTTTGGTATCTTTCTATTTCTGATCTGCCCTCTTTACCACTTCTATTGTCTGTGTTTCTGCCTGCCCCCATTTTTTTATTCAGAGTTTATTCATTATTAAATGCGGCGTCTTTTTCATTTTACAGTATATGGCCTATTCCACATTTTTCAGCTTCACACTGGTTCTGTGATATCAGCTTGTTTTTTTTTTTTTTTTTTTTACAACAGCGAGTTTGAGGATGTTTATTTGTTTCTACAACAAGCTGCAGAGGTGCACTGGGAACAAAGGCATTGGTCTCACGCCCAATGAGTGGCTTCAGGGTTGAATTTGAGTAAAAATGCTGTTGCAGGAGTGAGTTTTTAGGCCTTTAGAAAAAAATATAATTGTTTAGGAAAATGCAACTAATGACATCATCAGAAAAACAACTTCTTGCATCTATTTCTCATCTCTTTTTTTTTTGGTTTTCCAATTTGGAAACTGTTCTGCTGTAATTTGGTTACTTTATGGTCCGTAGATGGTGCTGTCTTTAGGTGCTACCTAATAACAACCAGTGTTTTCTTTTCTTGTTTGTGTTTGTTCTCTTTAGTCCTTGCAATGATGATCTTCTTTGTAGTGAAGAGAAACTGAGTATTAGAAACAATTAAACTGTCCACCGTAGCCATGGTCTGTGGTTGCCATGCATGCCATTTTAATCTTTAATGTGTTTTTGTTGTGTTTTTTGTTGTGTTTTTTGTGCTATGTCCTTGAAGAAGCTCTTAGCATTTGAGCACACAGTGCCACTGCCGTCAGGCTCTTTGATTAGCATCTCTGCATAATGGTTGATTTCCCACAGTTACCCTTTCTGCATTGAGCTACATAAATGTACACCAACATGAAACTGTAAATGGTATTTAACAGGCTGTTTATGCATGTTGTTTCTTTGTAGAGTGACACGGGGTGAAAGTGGCATCACAAGTAGTGTCTCGTGTGTGAATAAGTGTATCTGTGTGTATACGGGGAATTTAACAGGAGAATAAAAAGGAAGAAAAACAGTATTACAGCCAGCAGCTTAGGAGCAAAAAGAGCGATGGTAACCATGGAGTCACTTTTAACATTTCCTGAAACCATAAAACACAGAAATACTAAACCACAAATAAGAATGACTAAATAAAACTAACTAAATAAAATCTGAAGGTTAAGCAAAGAGAAAATTCATAAAGGGATCGTTAAAAAATAAAGTCTTTTTATGGAGCTGCAGAAATAATCCAGTAGCAGCCGGCAGCAGAGACGTGTGTCTCTTTTTGGCCTCCGGTCTCAGCGGTGCTGACCTCCTGCGCAGAAAAGATGCAACCCGCAGTTAATTATCCCGACACCAGGTCCCATATTTGGGTGATGAGGAGAAGATGGTACTCACAGGATTTCGGCAGAGGTTTAGTGCTTAATTTAGGTTTAGTGCACAATCTGTTTTCCTGTGATAGTGCCGATCACCTTCCCCGTTTCCATCACTGCTCCATGGGACAACACGCACATCTTCCGTGGCATTTTAAAGTGACACAAAACTCTCAACTTTTCCATTTAGAATGTGCACTACAATGCTAGAAGTATTCCCTCATCTGCCTTCCCGTGCATATGAACTTGAATGACATCCTATTCTTAATCCATAGGGTTTAATATGAGGTCTGCCCACTTTTTACAGTTTTAACAACTTCAACTTTTCTGGGAAGGTTTTCCACGGTTTAGGAGTGTTTATGGGATTATTTAACCATTCTTCCTGAAGTGCATTTGTGGGTCAGACACTGATCTTGGATGAGAAGGCCTGGCTCGCAGTCTCCACTCTAATTCATCCCATAGATGTTCTGTGGGGCTGAGGTCAGGACTCAAGTTCCTCCGCACCAAACTCGCTCATCTGTGTCATGACTGTCTGGTGTCCAGTCATGTTGAAATAGGAAGGGATCATCCCCAAACCATTCCCACAAAGTTTGTATGCAAGTATGAAATTGTCGAAAACCTCTTGTATACTTTCTGTCATTAGAACAAAGGGGCCAAGCCCAGCTCCTAAAAAACAACCCCACACCATAATCCTCCTCTACCACATTTTATACTTGACACAGTGTAGTTAGTAAGAAGTAAAACTATCTACAGACACCAGAAAAGATGCATTTTCAAAATAAAAGCATGAACATAAAAGCATAGAAGCTATAAAACTGATAAAACAAATAAAAACACCACATAAAATTTTAAAAAAAACCTCCCTCCAGAGACATGTGCAGCATTGCTGGGCTCTGCTTTGAGTGAGCATGTCCTGTTTCTGTTGTCATTTCTAAAATACGTCAGTGCACGAGTGTAAGGAGCCCAGGATTTCAGCAACAGTCTGCAAAGATCAGAGAAGAAAACCTCAAGGGCAAAGAAACGTCGCAATCTGTTTGTTTCCTGTTTTGACTTCTGTTCCTAATCCTGCAGTGAAGGCTTGTCTTTCCTGAGAAGATGCGCCTCTCGTTTAGGAGGCAACAGCAGTGAGTCATGAGTGCCTCAAGTAGAAATAGTTGTAGACGATAAGCGGTAACCTCATATGTGAGCTGGCTGCTGCTGCTGTTTAAAATCGGACTCGGATGCAGATATATTTTTAAAAGGTTAATAAAAAGCTAAATAATAATCAGACAATGATCTTTAACTGGTTCTTGGATAAATTTTAGCCAACGCTTCCAAGTTTCCATCAAGTCTATTAAAAGCTTGATGTCCCAGCTGTCCATATTTTATATATATATGCACAAAAAAAGCTAGAACTAACAATTGGCCTACTGTTGCATTAGGAGCTTTTACACATATAGCGGGTGAGAAAGGAATAAAGTACCAATGGAAATGTTAGAACTTAACACGTTTGACCTGTTCAGCTGGTATCAGTCCACTAATTACAAACCACTCTTTGCCCTGCATGAACAGTGTTAACCGTGACTCAGTGCTTTCTCAATGATACAGGCTGTAAAGTGGGAAATAAAAACCCTGTGCTGCAAACAGGAGCACACAAGGCTTCCAGTACCAAAGAATCCACAGATTCTGCACGTTCGTACTTGGATATCTCTTTTTGATATTACTGCTGTCTGCGCTGAGTCTGAAAGCAGTAGGGGCCTGACCTCCCCTCCCCCTCTCCTTCTTCATTTCATCCTTCCTCCACAACCACCACCTCCTCCTTCTTTGCTTTTGCTTCTCTCTCTGGGATTGAAAGATAAAAAAAAGGTATGTTAGTCATTTTCTGGCTGAGCGGCACCACACGACTGAGCCGTCATGATAAGGAGGGGTGTGTTGGAGCGACAGAGGGAGTTGAGTTTGCCTGGCAACAGGTGAAAAGACTGAGATAAGACTGTTGATATTTGAGTTTTCCCTCTCTGCTTTTACCGCCTCTCTCCTCATCGCCACCTGCCCCTGCTACCGCTCTCGTCGCCCTTTTCCCAGCTTTTGATGAGGCGTGGATCTCTTTGACTCCCGCAACTAATAAGTGGAGCAGTCATGCTCATAAAAAATGCATGGAGGTGATGTGCAATTAAAACCTGCCTCGAGTTTGATGTTGTTGACAGTAAAGCGTGAGTGACATGTGAGCATCACAGCTTCACTGGGCGAATCTCCTCTTCAAGGTGTTCGCGCTTTACTTTCCTACCATGTGTGTTTGTGTATTTGTCGTCTGTGCTTGTTTGCGAGGAGTGGGCTGTGGATTAGGTTCGCCTGATGTCAGAGGTTGACGTGGGCGTGTGAGTCATGAGTCGGGAGAGGAAGGTGGTGGCGCCTGGGTTGTCGGTTTGACGACATCTCCCTGCCGGAGCAGATGGTTTCGGCTGCCGTGCCGGGGGGAGCGCAGTTAGAAGTAAAACAAGAGCTGCTAGTCATCAGAAGGTGGCTGATTGTTGCTCTCCATATGGGCATGCTCGGTAACGAACAGATCCAGCAGAGGCAGCGAGAGGCAATGTAACTTGCTTCGTGGAGGATTTTCCACACCTAACAAGAAGAGGAGATGAATGCTTGGCACCATTTGGGATAATTGAATTTAAACATTTCCACTCCCACAAGTTTCCATAAATGGATCTTGACGCATCCCTCTTTGCATTGTTTGAATGTACGCCAGGCTTTGTGTGTGCGTGTGTGTGTGTGTGTGTGTTTGCTTGCTTTGGTGCTGGAAATGTCGCCCAGTACCAGCACGTGTGTTTAAACGCTGCAGCCATCACACGCAAACACTCAGTGTCTGTTATAAACCTGCTGGTTTATAACATGTGGGAGGACATGTGTGTTAAATAGTATGAACTGCAACTAAAATTCACTCTCTAAATATTTATTTTGATTTTAGTTATTTCTTTAGGGCAGGGGTCTCAAACTTAAATGACCTGTGGGCCACTGCTGGCACAATCATCTCATGTGAGGGCCACTTTAGTGTTCAAGTAGTATAAACAAAACTCAAACAAACAAGAAAACACCCACAATTATTTCTGAAAATATTCCAGACACGTGGCAGCGCTTCTGCTAAAATTTTGTTTGTATTTAACAAAAGGAAAATGCCAACGTAAGTGTACACATTACTTTTTGACTGCTTTTCTCTCACTGAACGAACACAGCCAATCCTTCAACATGTTTGTACTCTCTGCCTTCATTTTAAATAATGTTTTGCTTTTTAAAGAACTTATTTTAACATTGCACTCTACAACAAGCAAATCCTCCCTAACAAAAACAGTAACTTCAAGGGCCAAATTTCATCACATTTCTTCGTGTCAATACACAGGCCGCAAGTAGGGGTGACACGGGCTGCAAGTGGCCCCCAGGCCACAAGTTTGAGACCCCTGCTTTCGGGGTATGTGTTTAAATTTCAATTTTAAAGAGAAAGTACAGTAGTTATAGTTGCTACCATGCATTTTTTTCATAATGATTGAAATGACTGCACTACAGTGAATGTTTTGAATACATGTTATATATTTCTCCTCATCAGTGTTACTCAATCTTGTCTCAACTGTGTTTCTCGTTATTGTGTCTCTAATTCAGGGGTGTCAAACTCAAATACACAGTGGGCCAAAATTCAAAACTGGAACAAAGTCGCGGGCTAACGTTAATATTTATTGAAATATATTTATTCCTCCAGATATAAGAATGAATATTTTCTTATGTACTCAAACACGTTTTGCTGAAAAACTGAATATGGAACAAGCAAAGCTTAATACTAAACAATATATATATTAGCTGTATAATACCAGTAGGCCAGCTGTAATAGTAATTTGGTATGGCTTCGCAGGCCAAATGTAATTAGGCTGCGGGCCAAATTTGGCCCGCGGGCCAGAGTTTGACACCTATGCTCTAATTCATCTAAAAGTTGGCATTAAGAGCAAACTATGCACAGAGGATTTGTTCAGTTAGTGTTGTCGGGTTTTTCATTAGTTTATTTCCTTTTGATGTTGTCTTTTTATTTCAACTTACTTTCATTTAGTTTCTCGACTTCAGTTGCTTATATCAGTTTAGCTTTTCAGGGTTTTTTTGATTAGTTTGAGTGTTAGTTGAAGTTTAAAGCAAAGACAAACACTTAACTACAAATGACAAACGTCCAAGTCGCTTTATTAGGTTAATCTGATTAACTGCTTTTTAACACAAATATTTTAGCAGCCAATCACATGGCAGCAACTCATTGCATTTAGGTATGTAGGCGCGGTCAGGACGACCTCCTCAAATTGAACATCAGAATGGGGATAAAGAGGAGTTAAGTGACTTTGGCATCATTGTTGGTGCCAGTTGGGCTGTTGTGAGTGTTTCAGAAACTGCATATCTGCTGGGATTTTCCCACACAGTCATCTCCAGGGTTTACAGAGATTGGTCCAAAAAAAGAGAAAACATAAGTGAGCGCCAATTATCTGGGTGAAAATGCCTTGTTGATGCCAGAGGTAAGAGAAGAATGGCCAGAGTGCTTGAAGCTGATCAGAAAGCAGCAGCAACTCAAACAACCACTTGTTACAACAATAGTATGAAGAAGATCATCTCTGAACATGTTGAATCTTGAAGCAGATGGACTACAGCAGCGGATCACCCGATGCCACTCCTGTCGCCCAAGAACAGGAAACTCTCGTTATCAAAGATGGACAACAGAAGATCAGAAAAACATTGCCTGGTCTTATCAGCGGCGATTTCTGCTGCAACATTTAGATGGATGTTAAAGTTGACTGTAACTATCTAAGTTGGAAGCTGCCGTTTGTTTGGAAAGAGATTGACACACGGAGCAAATATCGTCATGCATTTTACATCAGAACAGTGGGAGTGAACATGAAGATCACCGCCATTGAACCAAGCTTGGTTAACCTGATTTATGTGTTTAAATATGTGTTTAAATATTTGAATCCAGTTTTAGATTTTAAACCATTTATGATCAGAATATTAGGCTCAGTGTAAACACAACCTCTACTTTTAGATCTGAAGCTAAGTTTGTATTCATCACGAGGAACTTGATTTAAGCGGTTTAGAAAGGAAATAGACTCATAGGAGAAACTCATTTGCATATCTCCTAGTTTGTTGTATTGATTTAGTTCTTTTCCATCCTTTGTGA
Source organism: Neolamprologus multifasciatus (assembly GCF_963576455.1). Taxonomy (NCBI): domain Eukaryota; kingdom Metazoa; phylum Chordata; class Actinopteri; order Cichliformes; family Cichlidae; genus Neolamprologus; species Neolamprologus multifasciatus. Next base: position 24,684,890 of record NC_140454.1, on the reverse strand, counting down.
AAGTGTAGGAGTAGATATTTGATGATTTACTGTCTAGTTATTTGCCTCACGGGCATATAATTCTACTTCTCAGTGCATTCAAATTAAAGAAGTTCTCCATCACTTAGCTTTGTACCTGTTTAATATCAGTGCCATTGATTTTCATTTTGTATATTATGTTTGAGCCAGGAATGTTTCACCTGATGAAATCAAAGCAGCATCTTCCATGTTTAGTCATTGATTTGCATTACAGTGGTCTCACAGAGTGAAATATGTTTTCCATTCCTGCAATCACGAACTTATGAAATTTCTGCATCATCTCCCAGGAGGCTGATTAGATCATTTTACTAATCCACCTGCTATTAAAATAAGCACACTGATGGTTAGCACTTTTGACCAGTACGATATTGCAAAGTTGGACTTTGCAGGTAATGATTACTTGTTACCTGTTACTAGCTGCTTAGATGCATGACACAAATCAGGGTACAGTGATAAAAGGGATAAAAAGAGATTCTCCTTGGGGGAGGAGGGCAGAATTCATCCCAGAGTCTGACCCAGTTTTAAAATGCCAAATATCTCCACTAGAGCTGGACGGGTTTGAAGGGGCTCCCTCGAGGCTGCGGCAGGGGAAGCTGCTGAACTGTGGAGGCAGCACGACGGCTGTCAGTTACTGTAGCAGGCGGTGTGAGGGTGAGAGCAGGGCATGTTTTGATTAGACTGTGTGACAGACACTGTTGCATAATAATGGGAGACTTTGCTTTAAACATAATGAGCGTTGTAACCAAGTTGGAGCTACTTACACTGAACTCATAGTTTATATTAGAGATCTTTAGATTAGAGATCTTGCAGGATTCCTGTGAAAATCAAAAAGAAATGCTGTAGAAAATATGATAGGAATGATTAAAAAACTTGAATATGAATATGAACCACATTAGCTAAAGAAGAACATCAATTTAAAACAGCGTCTTTTAGTTTATTGGCCACATTTGTTGAGCCTATAGGTTGTTTTTTGCTAGTAAAAGCACTGATTTTTCAAGTGCTCTTTGAAATTTTTCACCTGAGCCATAGAAAAGTGGGTTTTTGTTTTTTTTTTTGGCTTTTTCATCACTGTATCCCAGTTTCTCCACATTCATACGGTCTGTATTTACATGTAGATTAGTGGAAAGGCAGAAAACTATCACACATAGTTTTTTTCAGCTATTTTAATATTTTGCAACTTCATGATTCAATCAACTGTCGTACAGCTGGCAGATTACTTTACGGAAATATTACACTAGTTAAAGACTTCACTGCAATTTTTTACACTTTGCAGATGTCGGTGGGCTGAATTAGGACGCTTTTTGCAGACACACTGGTGGGGACACACAGTGAGCCTCACTTTATCACTGTTGACGTGCAGTCAGAGATTTGTACCAGAACTCCACGTCAGTCTTTCTCTTTATTTAACTTGTATAAATCTTTCTGTTTACGCAGCAGCACATCTGCATACTCTGCAGCGTTATGAGAAGTACTGACTTTTATATTGATGTCAGGTGCTCTCCTTAGAGTGGACCTGTTGCACTATTACTACTGTTTGCTGACTATAAATATGTTAATGTTATTGCTGTTATTTTCTATTTATTTTTTTTAATGTATCTGTATAAGAGAGAGAGGTTTGTTCATTTAGATATTTTCTAAAAAATATTTAAGAAAGCATGGTTTTGCCGCCACAAATACAGAGCATTCTAATTCTGTACTAACCGCTAAAAAATGTATCTGTAGCCCTTCTGATAGTTTTATGTGGCATATTGCAAGAAGGCAAATGAAACTATAGAGTTTTCTTTCAGATTGAATCAAAGTCCTTCTAGAAGCAAGTCTTGCACCTTTACTTTTCTGACAATTTATTATCGTTTTGTTAATTACAATTTCAGTGATGTGAAACTGCATTAATAACTGCTTTAACAGTTTCCACACTTTTTCAAAAACAAATTTTATGGCACCTTTTCACCCCCCTGGAAGCTCCTTTAGGAATTTCCTGTACATTATATTTCTGAGATCTTTGACTGCTGTGCCTCTATCTTACATTTTTGCTTCCATGTCTTGGGTTTTTTTTTTTTTTTTTTTTTTTTGCAGTTAATGATGTTTAGCTACTTTGTAGCGCTTTGTGATCTGAACAATACATCGTGAAACAGCATCACAGGAAATATTCTGAACAAGCTTGTTAATTTCTACAGGTTTCCACTGGCCGGCATGTAAAACCATGGAAAATGACTCCTTTCTCCTTTTAATTTTCCAGATGTGGAAAACAGTGTTTCACATGTTTGGAGAACTGCAGAAGTGCATCATTTATAGCATGGAAAAGTACTGGCTGTAAGCAAGAGCCAAGTCTGTGTATAGCTCCCATTTGGATACGTAACATTAATAATGCTCCTGTCTGACTCAGTGGGTAACAGTCTCACTCTGTACAGACTGTAAGTTCAGCAGGGTCAGGACTAAATGGTTATAAGTGTAGCTTTTAAGCTGTTGTATGAAAGAAAAATAATCTAATACTAAGACTTGCTGCCTGATAGTATAAAATAAGTTTCCTCATTAACGGAAGCAGTTTTTGTGAGGTTTGTCACACAAAAGCAGCAACATTAAACGTCAAAACACTCTGACCCAAGAGTTTTAGTCTCACTTTTATTTGTAAAATACTCACATTGAAAAGTAATAGGCATTTTATTATTTGTGTCACTGGCTTCACAGAGGCTCACAGCACTAACAAACACACAGTTTATTTAGTGCACATGCATCATGCTAGATTCAAAGCCCTTACAATAATCACAGTTCTTTGCACTCAAAACTCAAACATTTGGTTGTGAAGTTCACTTTGTCCATCCGAATCGATCCGAATGAGCTGTGGCTGTCCCTTCAGGCTCCGGAGAGGCTAATAAACTGAGCACAAGCTATTAAACCAACTAAACACAGCACACAGGGGTGGGTTTAGCAGTGGACACACACGCACGCCAGCACACATACACACACGTGCGCACACACAGAGAGGCTGTAGTAAAAGCTGAATGGCACAGCAGTGCACATCACGCAGCACAAGCAGTTTTTAAAACCTTAATTCGACGCGCTCGTCTTCTGTGTGAAAGGACTCGCCGTCGACTTTCGTGTCACTTAAACTTTTGCATGATACCTAACCAGATGCAGTTAAAGATGCTATAAATGTCAAGATGATATGGGTCATTTTGAGTTCTATAAATACAAAGCAGTGCAAACGGTGATGCTAAAATACCATTCTGCTCAGAACAATCACCCAAAAACATATCCCGTGTGTGTGTAAGCCACTATTGTGCAGTAAACATTTAAAACCTGCCCTGTACGACAGACCTACCCACCAGTTCTTCTATCAATGACACATTACAGCTCGGCACATCTTACAACACTTTCAAACCAATACCTCACAGGGTGGATATAGAAACGGGCTCTTTCCCTTCTCCCTCTATCTTCCCCCTCCCCGCCCCCTTCATCATCTTCATCCTACTTGACAAAATGCAGGGCCTCGGCCACCACCACGGAGCCTTTGCTGCTGTCAAGGCAGGTGACAAGCTTGAAGCCCGATCTCAATGCTAGCATCACTGTCTCTAGTTTCAGACAGTCAAGTGTGCACAGGAATGTGCTGTCCTCCTTCAGAACGAGCCGCGAGCCAGGCTCCGACTTGATGAAGTGTCGGAACTGTATCACGTTGGATGACACCACAAATTCTTCCGGAAAGCCATCCAGGCGGCTCTTGGAGATCTGCACCAGCCGCCCTTTGACCTTATCGATGAAGGCGGGGTCACTGCAGTACACCTTGAGGCCCTGCGACCTCTCGTGGCTATCCGTCACTTCCAGGAAGGCGGGTTCCCGCTGTGCCGCCCGCTGAGTTTCCCACTCGACCACAGCCTCCACCAGTTCAGTCAGGCGGTAAAAATCGGCCTCTCGTCGCAGGAGCCCCGCCTCCCGGAAGTCATCGGGCAGCTGGAGCTCTCCTGTTCGGAGGTAGTTGAGCACATGGCGAAAAACCGGACCATCTCTGTCGATGAAGGGGTTGCCCATGGAATCGGTGTGCTGGACCGCCTTCTTACCGTTGGCCACCTCCTCGAGAAACGAGCCCTGTTGCTTGGCAAGGGTGGTCCGGTGGGCCGTGTACAGGAACCCCCCTACGTTGAGGGTGATGGTGCCCGAGGAGGGCTTCTTGAAGCTCTTGCTGGGCTGCAGCAGGTCCGGGTTGATGTGCCTCAGTTCACTTTCCATCCTGCTGAGGTCCCATTCCATTCTCCAGACGCCCTCTCCAGCCTTGACCCAGCCTCGGAGCTGGTGTGTCTGCTCAGCTGTGCTCGTGTGTCTGTGTGTGCTCTGTACCAATCGAGTCAGTTTTTTTTTTTCTCTTCCCCCCTCTCCTTTGGATCTGACTTTGTGGGTCGGTGCGGCAGCAGAGGAAATGAGAAGGTGTTGTCAGCTGTCGGTATAGTGAGAGCAAATGTGTCTGAGAGCGTGTGATGGTGGATGGGTGAGTGCTGCCTGGCAGAGGAGCGACAGTGAACTGGGAGCTGAAAACAGACTCGCTCTCTGTTCTGCTCCGTGTCCCTCCTCTCGCTGTATCTCTCTCTCTCTTCTACTCTTTCTGTCTCTCTCTCTCTCTCTTTAAGAGTGGGTGGGCAGGCAGCGTCACATACAGGGAGGAGAGAGAGGGAGTATATGAGCAAACATCAGAGGAGTACAGACTCCAGAAGCTCGCTCTTTTTCTTTCTTTCACTCTGTCTTTAATTATCTTGGATAAAAAAGGTGCAAAGCTCAGCTCTAGCTGTTAGTTCACACACACATACACACACATGCACGCACGCCATGCTTTCACCAGATGGAGGGGGGAGGGTTGCTTCCATAATTTTTGTGGTGTGAAATTGTCTCAGCGTGTGTGAGTCTGAATATGAAACTCCTTTTTGCAGCCAGATCCATCTGTTTTACCACACAGCGCTTCATGTGAACTGGAATCTGTCTGAAATCTCCGGTCATGACGGGCAGAAGGAGGCGGCTGGCCTCGCTTCATGTAAATTTATGTGACTCTCCTGCTTTCCTTCTTGCGAGGTAACAGGCAGGCCCTCTGTCTTAGCAAATTGTTTATTGATCGCGCCCGTGTGTGCGCTCACTTTGAGGGCCTTGTGAAGGAAATGGACCAATTACAGTCCACGGTGGTCCGGTCATGAAGGACAGCTTTGGAATTGGTTAATGCTTTTGGCCCGTAGCCTCCTGTCAGGGGAAAAATGGTCCACTGGTCGCTCGGTACTAACGACTCATGCCGTCGCTGTTTATGTGTGTCCGTGTGTGCTTATTTTTGTTCTGCGTTTCACATATTTTGTGTCTCCTCCAGCGCGAGTACAAATGTGAAAGAAATCACAGTTCATATCAAACACGAGGAAACACGCAGAGCGGCTCCAGCAGTGCTGACTGGTAACGGCGTGTGATAAAAACATAAAAGTCTGCGCATACCACGCAGATGATTTGATCTGGTGCTTCATGCACTCTAACACACTAAACACTATGTTAAATAACTGTAGTTGGGCTGAAAATCGACAACAAAAATTACCATTCTAGGAAGCTACTAAATAAATAACGGTAAATGATACGTCTCAGCTTTGTGGTAGATGTTCATTTTATAGCAGAAGCTGCTCTAAAGTGTGAGTGTGCAAAATCAATGTGTACTTCAGCTTCCATGTGGTGATTTAATGATTTTGTTAAACATATAATCCATAAAAGAAACATCTTTGCATCAGTCTTATTATGCAGTCGCCTTTTAAGAACAGGTTTTCCTCGTGTCCTCTTTATTACTTGTTGGCGTTTCTATATTAGAAGTGGAAAATGTCAGCAGTCAGATTGCTCCCATGTTGAACTCCCTGCATTTCTTATTTATCACGCAAGCACTTACACAAACACTCAGGCCCGATAGCCTGCACACTAAATCCATGTTTACTCTTGAGTCTGACCCGCGCAGCTACTGCTGCAGAAATATTTCAGTGCAGACGGTTTGTAACCTACTTTAGATGTGTTTTTACACCAGGGAGGCAATGCCAGTTAATTTGCATAATTTATCATCACTTGCACAGAAGTCTGGCAGTGACAAAATACCTGGATTGTGGTGGTTTGTCACCGGAGGGCAACGGAGACGGGGCGCCTTCTTTTGCAGTGGTGTTTATATGTTTGATTACTCGCTAGCAAAATATTGTTAAGGCATTTAAATTTATTTGCCTTGTGAGAAAATTCAGTTATACGAGTAGTGGAAGATTAGGTTATCTTGATGTAACATTTAGCGGTAGCAAGCTTGTCGAAAACAAGTAAAGCAGGCTAAAAAACGCCCTTTACAGTGGGATAACTAAAGCTAGAGGTCAGAATCCAGCAGTTACGGGCAGATTTCTTGGTGCTGAGTATGTTGTGAATATTGCAGAGTTTTGTGAATGAATTGTATCTGCATTTGGGTGCTTTTGGATCTGTTGGTTATCTATTTATTTATTTTCTTTGTTTTCTTTCTGATACGTAAAATGAAGTCCTGCCTTATGCATGGCTTCTCTTTTACCCCACAATGGATCTAATGAGAATGAGGGGGGGAAAAATTTAAAAGGCAGAAAAGGAAAAAATGCATTATTTAAGAGGTTCAACAAAAGGATTATTGGTTACACCCCAGTGTCAAAAACCTAAAGCTATTCAGTTTAAAGAAAACCAGCAAATATTCACACTTGAGTTTCTGTAACTACTGAAAATTTTGGCTTTATTGCTTTAAAATATGTCAGTGAATAGCTGTTAAATCTAAATATATTAGAATGCAATACATTAAACTGAATAATCCCTGTTAGCATGAAAAATAGCTGCATTGCTGCACCTTTTAAGAATCAATAATGAAGCAGAAAGGTTATAAATCAGAGTATATTACATTAAAAAGTCTTTTTCATGTGTGTCTGCTTATTTGTAGATCCTCCATTTAATTATCCCTGCTCTTTTGCCCTTAATAACAGACAGAAATGAATAAAATAGGCTACACTGATTGCTTTTCCACCTAAAAAGCAACAAGTATGTTCCACTGATGCAACAGGTTATCACCCACTTACTCCTCAGAGCTGCTGCTGCTGCTGCTGTAGATGTAAATGAATCATGTAGGCAAGTGCACTGATTGAAGATTCACTTGAACTGAAACACTTTATTCAAACATGCGAGCGCTCTCTGATTGATGTGACTGAAATGCTTCTTTTCCTTGCCTACGTGGGGTAGTTGATCCCCAAAACGACGGCTCCTGTGCGTTGCCTCTGTGATCTTTCCGTTCATAAGTGATTAGTTGTATCATCGTTAACGACACTCAATTTGAATCGCAAATGAGGACAAGATGCAGCAGAGAGGATTGTGGGAGGTTTGACCTGCTTTCTGCTCTCTTTATAAAAACAGCCTCGCCGGGGACCGCCGTCGTCTTCAAACGTCGGTGGGAATCTGTTAGTCGCGGCTGTTGTCAAAGTGACAGCTTTTTGAATGTTTGAAATAAATTCCCCAAAATGCTGCTAGCAAGGACTCTCCTTCGCTCTTAAAGGTGGTGAATTATTCATAGAGCCGCTCTAAGAGCTTGTGGTGTAACATGGAGTCACTGACTGCTGTGAAGCTGGCATGGCAACCACTTAAAATGGGGTCTTGTGCGAGCTCGGAGCTGTCAATCTCTCGCTTTATTCATTATGGAAGTCTGTCTGCTGTAAAGGGTCTGCACATGTTAGTCCCAGTGGATCGAGCTGATCATATGGGAGCAGCGTATTTTTAAAATAATGACTGTGAATTTTGATTTGATCACAGCTACTTTTTCTTTTTATGAATATCAGCACCCTATCACCAATATTATTTTTTCAGTAATACAAACAAGCAAACAGAATATGACCCATGGAGGAGAAGGGGAAGTATATCATAAACAATGTTTAAATGCACACAGAGCTCCCATCTCTAAAAAATAAATAAATAAAAAATCAACAAAAGGCTGCCTGATTTGTGATGAAAAACTATCCTGACTTTAATCACCACTGATATAATCTGTCTGTTAGTTAAGGATGCTTAATATTACACCTCTTAAATATTGGTTTATTTGTATTTGTATGTATTATATGTAGTATTTGCCTCACAGAGCTGCTGACATGGGTGTAGAGCAGTTTTGTGTAACAAGTCAGAACTTCCTGAATAGAAAGAAACTGCTCAGGTATACATTCACCAGCCACTTTATTGGGTACCGGGTTGGATCGCTTTTTGCCTTTAGATTTATATAGTGCCAAATCACTACATTAGTCACCTCAAGGCACTTTATATTATTATGGTAAATATCCTACAATAATACAGAGAAAGCCCAAACAATCAATTGGCCTATGAGCAAGCAATTGGTGACAGTGGGAAGGAAAAACTTCCTTTTGACAGGAAGAAGCCTCGGGCAGAACCAGGCTCTGAGAAAACTGTCCTAATTCTTCATGGCACAGATTACAGCAATGTGCTCAAAACATTCCTCAGAGATTTTAGCTGTGTTGATGTGACAGCATCACACAGTGGCTGCAGAGTTGTCGGCTGCACATCCACGATCCAACCTCTCCTTCTGTCACATCCCATAGGTGCTCTTTTGGATTGAGATCTGCTGACTCTGGAGGCTTAGTACAGTGGGCATGGTCAGCATCAGTACTCAGGTAGGCTTTGATATTTAAATGCTCAGTTGGTGCTAAGGAGCCCAACATGTGCTAAAAAAATATCCCCCACACCACCAGCAGCCTGACGCTGTGTTTAGACTTCTGCAGGGAATCTTTTCAGAGCCTACGACTTAATGTACATAAGCAGCCAACGTCATTGCTGGCATTTATGCTGGTGCTGGTGCATTATGTGTTAACTACCATGTGGTAATGTCCCAGTGTTTTATATGCCCTCCCACAACACTGATAAGGATAAGCAGAAGGGGATGGATGGATAATTAGTCCTTATATTGAGATGATTATTATTCTCTAAACTATTTAAAAAAACAAGTGGACAAATGTATAGAAGGAATTGACGGTACTGCCCTTATGGGTTTTTTTTTTTTTTTTTTTTTGGTTTGGCTCTTTTGCCATCAGAATTATTGTCTAAAGGCGAAGAAAGATGCCCAACGGATTTTCTTTACCAAATTGACCATCCCAGCTTTGCCGTAATGGTCCATTTGATTCACCTTTTATTCTTTATTTTATTTTCACTTGCTGAATACGGGACAGACTTGACTGGGGGAAAGAAAAGGGAGAAAGAAAGAGGGAAAGAAAAACAGTTGAGAAGAGGGACGGGGGAGAAGGGCAAAAAACAAACACCAACAGAATAAGCAGAAAAAAAAAATACATATATCGATCACCTGGATCACCTGTTGAGAAAGAAAAAAGAAAACAAGCAGAAGAAAACGAGAGTAATACAATAAACAACATCACAATGATATATGGGAATATGACAGTAAATACTAAATATTAAACATTATTGTGCAGCACGTAAGATCGACAGCACAGTGTGCATTGAGGTAGGAGCCAAAAAGGGTGTAGTTTGTGTGTGTGATCACCCGTGTGTACACCTGTGAGCATGGACGCGCTTGTTTTCTTAAAAGGTTCCCTCATGTAATGATCTGCTAGAGGGTGTGGGGGGCCACTGCCCCGTCCTCCAGGGCATGAAGCAGGTATGGAGGAGATCAAAACTCCAGACATCCAGAGGCCCCCAGAACACAAGAGACCAAGGAAGACCAACAGAGGGGCAGCCGTGCCATTGTCCCAGAAAGAGCTGAGGAGAGTCCCAGATGAGGGGTCACCCAGCAGCCACGGAGCAGAAGCCAGGGGGGGTTGCAGTGACGTGCCCGTGAGCTCCGCCGGCAGCCAGCTGTGCCTGAGTGACCGAGCCCCAGGCCGAGAGGCCGGGGGCACCCCACCTCCGAAGTGGCCCAAGCGAGCCCCAGGCTCCAGGCCCCGATAAGCAGCCGCCAAGGAGTGAGCCGGTGTGTACCCGGACGCCCACCCCCGGACACAAAGAACCACCAACGCACCGATGTCTGAGGGAGTCCGCCTCCGGCAGGGGAAGTGGTGGGGGTAGATAGGCCTCCAAACCTTGGAGGGCCTGAGCTGTCCTCAGAGAGGTGGCGTCTGATACCCAACCTGACATATGGACACAGACATACAGGCACACACAGATACAAACATCCATTCCCACCCTCATGCTCTCATATGCACTTACTCCACACTCAACCAACGTGGAGACAGACATAAAGAGACGCTGTACACACAATCACACTCCCCAAGCGTACTCTACGAACCGGGTCTAGGTACCCTTGCCCCTGGAGGGGGGAACTGCACCCAGACCCAGGTTGTGTTACCCTTTTCCCTGCGGTGGGGAGAAGCAGACCGCCCCGACTCCGCAGCAGCAGGGAGGCCCCACATTCCGGACCCCAGTCGGACGGCCAACTCCTCCTCCTAGCCCCCCTGCTCCAGCAGACCGCAGAGAACGAGGGTGAGAGAAGACTCCTAACCTCCCTCCACCCACTCATTGTAGTGTTGATGTATGTGTGTTCTAAGGTGCATTTAAAACCCAGGAGGGCATGGAGCTACCTGCCAGAGAGCAGCAGGTAAGCGCATAGTCCCTCCTGCTAGCCCTCAATGTCTACGTGTATTTAAAATTGAGAGGTGGGCAACGACGCCAGGGGTGAGGTGTACACCCTGATGGTAATTGGGATTCCGTGTAGCATGCCCACCCCCAAGATCCTATATGTATGTGTAATGAGAGTGTGAGTAATGTGAATGTCTAAGTTGCGGGATAAAATTGAGGCAGAGGCAGCCAGAAGGGGACAGGGGGGGGGGGGTTACCTCCTCTGCACCCTGGTGACACACCCCTACTCCAAGGCCCTGCATGTGTGGGTGGTTGTGGTGGAGCGGGAAGAGGGAGGCAGCTGGAGATGGGGAGGGAAGGAAGGGAGGGGCAAGTGACCCCTCCCTGGGGCCAGCTCCCCCGCTGACCCCAGTAGGCACCCCCATACTCCGCGACCCGCCAGGAAAGGGGGGCCCAGGCCCATCCGAACCGGGGCCCAGTGCAGCGGCGCCGCCCGGCCCCACAGAGCCCGGGGCAGTCCACCCAACCCCACCACAGAGAAAACTGCACCCACCCCATCATCCACTCATCTTCCAGACTACATAAGACAATAGACGCCCAGGCTGAGATCTTCCTCCACCTCTCCTGTATCTCCCCCTCTTGCAGAGAGAGTTCCTGAGAGAGGAAAGCTCCTGCAAGATGTGACAACCCCCCCCCCACCAGTTGAAGAGCCCCCCCAGGTGGCTCGGCGCACCGGCGGCACCCTGCGCCAGTGGTGGGCCCCCATATACCCACCGGCCCACAACCCCGGCAACACACCAACCAGGACCCAGGCCCCCGAGGCCCGGCCAGGGCCCCAGGCCAGAGCTGGAGCGCCCCCAGAACCTCACGCCCGTCCCGGACCCACCCAGGGGCAGCCAGGCTACCAGGTCAGTAACCCCCGTCCGTCAGCACAGACCCTCCCCTAGCCCTGCTGCAAGTAGCCACGAGGAAACCGTCACCTAAGAGCCAACAGAGCCCCTAATTGGCCATGACCGCTACCCCGGGTTGAGCCCCCCAAGGAAGATGCTCCCGGGGAACCCCCCGACGCCCTAAGCCTGACCCTACCCCCACACCAATCACAACAGTGAAGGCGAGACCAAAATATGACCCCCCACCCCCACTAGGTGATGGAGCTGATCAGAGGAGCCCAGAGCGATTGATCTGATGTGGTGGCAGAGGCTGTATCAAGACTAATGTAATCTAATAGATAATTTCTATATTGGTTAGAATTAAGATTGTTTTTATTTTTCCAGTTCATGAGGACTGTTTTCTTGGCTATGCATAGGGCAGTGAAAACCATATGGGCTATATTCTTTTCTGAAGTGACATTATCTAAGCTGCCCAACAACAACACTAAGGGGGAAGTTGGAATGTTACATTTCAGACACTTTGATAAGTCTTCACATATCTCGCGCCAAAACTTCTGAACTGGTGGACAGAACCAAAGAGCATGGATATAATTGTCCGGTGAATTGGTTTGGCAGTGTGAGCAGTTGTTGGTAGATGCAAAGCCCATCTTGAACATCCGATGACCTGTATAGTGCACTCTATGTAGTATTTTGTATTGAATTAATTGAAGACTGGGATTTCTGATTAGATGAAAGGTTTTTAAGCAAATCTGAGACCAGAAGTTTTGGTCTAAGTTAACTGATAAATCCGCTTCCCATTTTGCAATAGGAAGTGATATTGATTCATCTGTTTTAGAAAGCATTCTGTATATTTTGGATAGTAATTTGGGGGTTTTAAGAGTAAAATATTGAACCACACTTGGTGGTGTTTGTAGTTCAACTTGACCCGGTTTAAATTTCTTTTTTATTATGGATTTAATTTGTTGATATTCTAAAAATCTTTTCTTGTTGATCCCATATTGTGTAACTAGTCTGTCAAATGAAATAAATTCTGTTCCTTCTAGTATATGTTCTACATATTTGATTCCTTTACCATTCCAATCTGAAAAGTTTATCATATTATTGTTTTGTAATATGTCAGGGTTGTTCCAGATAGGTGTACGTTTGCATGGGATTAATGAAGACTCTGTCAACTTCAGAAACTCCCACCATGCTGTCAGAGAAGAGCTGATGTTGATGCTTTTGAAGCATTCATGTCGTTGGATGTTTGAGCTGATAAATGGTAGATCTGAAATCTCTAGATTATTGCAAAGTGCTTGTTCTACATCTAGCCAAGGTTCATCTAAAAGGGTATGTTTTAGCCATCCTGAGATAAACTGAAGCCTGTTGGCTAAGAAGTAGTGCTGAAAGTTAGGTAGTTCTAATCCTCCTTTATCCTTGGTCTTTTGTAGTGTTTTTAAGCTTATACGTGGGGGCTTATTTTTCCAAAGGAATTTGGACATATATGAATCTAGAGATCTGAACCAATCTTGCGGCGGTTTAGTTGGGATCATTGAGAATAAATAATTTATTTTTGGTAATACCATCATTTTTATAGCAGCAACCCTTCCCATGAGTGATATGGGTAGACATTTCCATCTAGCCAGATCACCTTCTACTTTCTTTAAAAGTGGTGTATGGTTTAATTTAGTTAGATCTGCAAGCTTGGGAGAAATATTAATACCTAAATATTTTATATTTCCCGATTGCAGTGGAGTAGAAGAGGAATTATGGAAGCAGCAATTAATAGGAAGGACTGTAGATTTTGACCAGTTAATTGAGTAATCTGATATTCTTGCAAAAGAGTTTATCAATTCAATCACCCCAGAGATATTGGTTTGTGAATTTTGGAGAAAGAGTAACACATCATCAGCATAAAGGCTGATTTTATGTTCCACGTTCTTGCATTTTATGCCCTTAATTGCTGAATTCTGTCTAATTGCTGCTGCTAGTGGTTCGATAAAAATTGCAAACAGTGAAGGGGAGAGTGGGCATCCCTGCCTGGTGCCCCTCAGGAGACATAAGCTGGAGGATGTCTGGTCATTTGTTCTGACACAAGCTGTTGGGGAATTATATAATATTTTTAACCAGTTGATGAAAGAAGATCCAAAACCAAATTTGTGTAAAGTTGCAAATAGAAATTTCCAGTTAACTCTGTCAAACGCTTTTTCTGCATCTAAGGAAAATATTGTAGTTTCAAGTATGAGTAGTCTATCAAATTAAGTAATCTACGTGTATCTGTTGATGAGTGCCTACCTTTTATGAAACCAGTTTGGTCAGGATGAATTAAGAGGGGGGTTATTTTCTCTAGTCTCTTCGAGAGAGCTTTGCAGATTATTTTAAGGTCTACATTAATAAGAGATATTGGACGATAGCTTGAGGGATATACAGGGTCTTTGCCTGGTTTTAGCAGGAGATTAATGTTTGCAGAATTCATATTTGATGGAAGTCTGCCCTTTTCTTTGATTTCTAACAACGTTCTGTAAAAAACTGGTGCTAGAATCGTCCAGAATTCTTTGTAGAATTCTGCAGGAAAGCCGTCTGGACCTGGAGCCTTATTATTGGACATACTTATCAGGGCTTCCTGGAGTTCACCTGATGTCAGTGGCGAATCCAGTGCCATTGCTTGAGAGTCTAATAATTTTGGGAGAGTTATGTTGTCTAAAAATTGATCAATTTCCTTTTTAGATGGGTTTATTTGTGGTGAATACAACGTTTTATAGAAATCCCTGAAAATGTTGTTTATTTGTTTCGGTTCATATATTGTGTTCCCAGATGAATCTTGAACAGCACATATAGTTGTTTTTTCTTTATTTATTTTTAGCTGGTTTGCTAGAAATTGACCGGATTTATTACTATGTTCATAATTTTGTAAGCGTAGTCTTTGTACTAAGAATTTTGTTTTTCTATCAATTATCTCATTTAATTCTAGTTTTGTTTTGCGTATTTTGTTCAATGTTTCCTGATCTTGGTGGGACGCGTAGGCTTCTTCTAGTGATTTGATGTTTTTTTCTAATTCCTGAATATTTTTGTTTTCTTTTTTCTTTTTATGTGATGAGAAAGAAATTATTTTACCTCTCATCACAGCTTTCCCTGCTTCCCATAAAACAGAAGCTGATGTTCCGGGAGTGTCATTAAAGTCTAAATATGAAGTCCACTCTTTTTTAAAATATTTAATAAAGTCTTCATCTTTAAGCAGTGATGTATTAAATCTCCAGTTTTTACTTGGCATAGTATTATTCTTGTGCATTAGTGTTAAAGATACAGGAGCATGATCGCTGACAGCTATAGGGTGAATCTCAGTGTCTGAAACGTCACTCAGCAGTGAGCTGCTGACCAAAAAATAATCTAGACGAGAGTAGGAGTGATAAACATGTGAAAAAAAAGTATATTCCTTACTGGTGGGGTGAAGGGAGCGCCATGCATCGCAAAGACCAAAGTCGCTCATATACTGTTTGATTATATTTGTGGACTGCCAATTACGCTGAGTTCCTGCTGTATTGAGCCTATCCATTTCTTCATTCAGTCCAAGGTTGAGGTCGCCTCCAAGCACAAGTGTGCCATCTAAGTGTTCAGAGAGTGCACTGAAAAAACCGTGAAAGAATGAGGGATCATCAACATTTGGACCATATACACTTACAATACATAGCTTCTTATCAAGTATAGATAGTTTAATGATTAAGAATCTGCCCTCTGGATCTATAACTGTATCGAGTACTGTGAAATTAATTTTTTTATGGATTAAAATTGCTACTCCCCTTTGTCTAGAATTATAACAAGCTGAGAACACATTAGGAAACTCGGGTGTTTTAAGTTCATTCGAACCTCTAAGAGGTCTGTGGGTCTCTTGTAAAAGGACAACATCTGCCTGTAGTTTTTTGAGTTGGTTAAATATTTTTAACCTCTTTTCTCTGGAGCCAGCTCCATTTACATTCCATGTAACGAATCTTAGTGCACCCATAGATGTCTGTACATAACTAGGGGTGTACTCTGTGTGTGTCGCTTAGACAGGTGGAGAGAATACATCACTTGTTCATAAATAAGGAGAGGGAGAGAGAGAAAAAATGTGTGGCGAGATGCTCCCTGAGTCTGACTATGTGTTTGCATATTTACTAATATGAGTATGCTTGGCTTAAGTGTGTGTATCCTGTAGGTCTGTGTGCGCTGTCTGACTGATGTAAATGTGCTGCCGTTGAGCGCATGACTGTGCGTGATCGTGCAGTGAGTAAGTGTCGAAATAAATGATGTTGTTTGTGGATGAGTGTGGAAGCAGGTGATCGAAGCAGTGAAAGAAATAAAGAAAGAAACCAAGGACGAGGGTGAGCAGCATAAAAACAAGAGGGGGAAAAGAGAGAAAAAAAAAACGAGAAGAGAGAAAAGAAAACGTAAACATTCCAATTAAATCACTGACGGAGAGTGACGGTGTTAATACTGCTATGAAATCACACTTAAGATGCGATTTGATACCGGTAAGTTAAACAGATGTTAATGCAAGTTAGTGTGAGTGGATAGGTGTAGCGGATTCTTATCTGGTCTGAAGTTAATACAGCCACGGAGTGATGTTGGGGTCGCGGTGGAGCTGTCCGTCCACGTACAGCCGGTCCACAGCGATGACAGCGCGGGAGCCTTTCTGGATGAAGCCGCGTCGAATTGGGAAGAGGACCCTGCGTCGTTCCAGGATCTCTTTGGGGAACTGATCGTTCACGCTGAAGTCCGTTCCTTTTAATTCCCTGCCGCGGCTTTTCACATGTTGCTTTTGTTTGAAGTGGCCGAATTTGGCCACGATAGGACGTGGTCTCCCGGCCGTAGCCCGAATGGGGCCGAGGCGATGCACCCTATCGAAGACGATGTTCTTCACCGTGTCCTCCGGCAGCTTCAGGTGGGTTTTGATGAAGCTTTTTACCGTGGTCTCCGCGTCCTCTCCAGCGGCTTCTGGAATACCAGAAAATACTAGATTATCACGCATGCTACGAGCTTGTAGATCAATAACCGTTTCTTTTATTTTTTTATTTTCTCTATTGAGCTGGGTAACATTTTCTGTGAGAGATTTCACCGACTCCCTTAGCGTGGCATTTTCAGCAGCGAGCGTTTCCACTTGCTGCTGGCTGAACTCCAGGGATTCTCGCAAGCATTTAAATTCCCGGTGAAGAATCTCCACCAGGGACAGCCTTGCGTCGAAACTGGACAATCGCTTGTCGATTGACTCCAGTATGTCGGCAATATCTTTGCCAGCTGGCGATGTTGTGCCGGGGGAATCTGCCGGGCGTTGTCTTTTCGACGACGGCGTCTCAGATTTGGCCAGGGAAGCTGCACTCTGGGCCTTCTTCATCACGAGATCCTGAAAGCACTGATCAATATAATCTTGGAGAGCCTCTAAACTCTCCCCGTTGTTCTCCAGGGTGTTGGAGATTATTTAGACAAATATTGTTAGTTATGAGACAATTGATAAGTGTATTTGGTAATACTGAAGCTTAAAGAAATTTGTTCAAATCTAAACTACCATTTGCTTTAATTTTCCGCCAAAATCTCCGGCGTCTGACGTCAGTTACAACATGAGTCGCTTACCTTGACCGTCACTCCAAATAAACTTTATTACCAAAACTCAACATAACATGGCTCTGGTAACACAGCTCACCTCTCGTAACACGGCTCACCTGCCCTTATGGTACTTAGCATGAATCCCCCATCAGTTGATACGAGGCAGCATGCATTCATGCTTTCATGTTGTTTAAGCCTGACCCTCTCAGCCTCAGCTTGAAACCACTCAGTAGACATTTTCTCTTTTTTGGACTGTTTTGCGTAAACCCTTGAGACGGTTCTTTGGGAAAATCCAAGCAGATCAGCAGTTTGTGAATTTTCATACCAGACCATGTGGCACCAACGAGCATGCCATATTCAAAGTCACTTAAATCACTTTTCTTCTCCTTTCTGATGCTCAGTTTGAATTTCAGCAGTCAGACACCATAGCAACGTGCTCAGTGAGTACCTGCCAAGAAAAAGAACATAGACCTGGTCGGGAAGAGGCTCAGATTTATCCAAGCTGCTAAAAAGTTTACTTCCACAATCCTGTGTTCTACATCACAATTAAAGCAGTATAAATGAATTTTATGCGTTATGATTTATACATTATTAAAAATGTTCAGAGGTCAAGATTCATTCAGAGGCTTTATTACCAGCAGGTCCACTGTATAGATCGGATTTGCAGAACAACATTATTTTCTGTTGCATCCTGACTGACTCCTTTAATTAAGTTAACGCTGCTGTGCCACATGCGTAAATGAGCACATCACTCTCAATTTAAAGGAGGTCTTATTGTTTCTGCTGCTGGGTGATCCTTCAGGAAAATTTTACACGTGGCCATCTGTGGGCAACCAACAGGAAGTCACTGAGTTCAGTGATCCCTGAATAACATCATTGCAAGATTAAAGGACTTAACTGTCTTCAATTTTCTTTATGAATCAAGCAGCAACCTGAAATTGAGCCAAGATAAGAGCACATTTACAGGATAGTAAAAAAGCAATTTCTCATTTGAAAACTGACGAGTAGGGATGGGTATTGATAGGATTTTCACGATTCCGATTCCATTTTCGATTCTGTTTAACGATTCGATTCTTTATCGATTCTTTTTAAAAAAGGAGAACACTAAGGTCGATTAACTTAGAACTTTGTTTTATATCTTCTCTTCGAACAAGATAGAAATTTAGGAGTAACATGGCCTTACAAACCCAACAGTGACATCTTAAGAGATCCACAGCCTACAGCTCTTCAATGGGGCGTCACAGGGTCCCCAGGAAAAAAAATTGTAAATGTAAAATAATAAAATAAATATTCTTTTGTAGCAATAACAAAGTATAACATAAATTATTCTGTAGCAATTACACAAGAATATCCAGTAATGTCCCTGCCTACAATTAAACACATTCACTTACCAAAAATCGGGGCATCTGCTGTGGCAAATGGGTGCAAGCCTTTGACCACAAACTTAGTCACAGCTCGGTGACATTCGTCTATTCAATTCAATTTTATTTATATAGCGCCAAATCACAACAAATGTCGCCTCAAGGCGCTTCATAGATACAGAGAAAAGCCCAACAATCATATGACCCCCTATGAGCAAGCACTTTGGCGACAGTGGGAAGGAAAAACTCCCTTTTAACAGGAAGAAACCTCCGGCAGAACCAGGCTCAGGGAGGGGCGGCCATCTGCTGCGACCGGTTGGGGTGAGAGAAGGAAGACAGGATAAAAGACATGCTGTGGAAGAGAGACAGAGATTAATAACAGGTATGATTCAATACAGAGAGGTCTATTAACACATAGTGAGTGAGAAAGGTGACTGGAAAGGAAAAACTCAATGCATCATGGGTATCCCCCGGCAGTCTACATCTATTGCAGCATAACTAAGGGAGGATTCAGGGTCACCTGGTCCAGCCCTAACTATATGCTTTAGCAAAAAGGAAAGTTTTAAGCCTAATCTTAAAAGTAGAGATAGTGTCTGTCTCCCGAATCCAAACTGGAAGCTGGTTCCACAGAAGAGGGGCCTGAAAACTGAAGGCTCTCCCTCCCATTCTACTTTTAAATACTCTAGGAACAACAAGTAGGCCTGCAGAGCGGGAGCGAAGTGCTCTAATAGGGTAATATGGTACTACAAGGTCATTAAGATAAGATGGGGCCTGATTATTTAAGACCTTGTATGTGAGGAGCAGGATTTTGAATTCAATTCTGGATTTAACAGGAAGCCAATGAAGGGAAGCCAAAACAGGAGAAATATGCTCTCTCTTTCTAGTCCCTGTCAGTACTCTTGCTGCAGCATTTTGGATTAACTGAAGGCTTTTCAGTGAGTTTTTTGGACATCCTGATAATAATGAATTGCAGTAGTCCAGCCTGGAAGTAATAAATGCATGAACTAGTTTTTCAGCGTCACTCTGAGACAGGATATTTCTAATTTTAGAGATGTTGCGCAAATGGAAGAACGCAGTCTTACATATTTGTTTAATATGTGCGTTGAAGGACATATCCTGGTCAAAAATGACTCCAAGGTTCCTCACAGTGTTACTGGAGGCCAAGGTAATGCCATCCAGAGTAAGAATCTGGTTAGATACCATATTTCTAAGCTTTTCAGCGCCGAGTACAATGACCTCAGTTTTATCTGAGTTAAGAAGCAGAAAGTTAGTGGCCATCCAAGTCTTTATGTCTTTAAGACATTCCTGCAGTTTAACTAATTGGTGTGTGTTATCTGGCTTCATGGACAGATAGAGCTGGGTGTCATCTGCATAGCAGTGAAAATGTATGCTATGTCTTCTAATGATGCTGCCTAGGGGAAGCATGTATAATGTAAACAGAATTGGTCCTAGCACTGAACCCTGTGGAACTCCATAATTAACCTCAGTGTGTGAAGAGGACTCTCCATTTACATGCACAAATTGGAGTCTATTAGATAGATATGATACAAACCACTGCAGTGCAATACCTGTAATACCTACAGCATGTTCTAATCGCTCTAATAGGATATTATGGTCAACAGTATCGAATGCTGCACTAAGGTCAAGAAGGACAAGCACAGAGATGAGTCCACTGTCAGAGGCCATAAGGAGACGCTACCGGTAGACTGCAGCGAGAACTGCCAGCATCTGAGCCAGACTCTGTCTGTCTCTCTCATCATGGTCACCTAAATGCACAGTAATGGCAGGTTTGTAATAAGGCAGATCACGCAAACATAATATGCAGTGTTAGTTGATTATTTACCTGCCGCATTAACGGGAGAGGACGTGCAAACGTTACCGCTGCTGCTGGGACGAGATTCGCGAGTCCGGAGCGGAATTAAAAACATGAAATATCTACTTTGCAAGTTGCCCCGTTGTCATCCGTTCTCGTAAAGTATAATCAAACTTTTGGGCGCCGTGTTTCCTGCCAGGTAAATGACGCTCCGCAACGTGGTGACGTCATTCGGGGAGACTGGAATCGATAAGGGAATCGTTTGCAAAAATGGCAAACAATTCCAAGGTATTGAAACAGTGGGAACCGGTTCTCAACAAGAACCGGGTTTCGATACCCATCCCTACTGACGAGGTTGTTTTGATTGACACGTGTCCCTGCCACGGGCCTCACCTCGAGTAACAGCAGCCACTGAACGGGACCTTTGTACTGTGTTTGCGCTTTTGGTGCCTTTTTGGAGCATTTTAATGCAATTTTATGACATGGCTTTCTGTGCAGCACAGCAAGCCAAAGAGGTCAGTGCTCCAGTTTTGGTGATTGAAATATTAGTGCTTAATTAGTCTGTTACGTAGAAGTAATTAGCAGATTTGTGCTTTTATGTGTTGCACCTCTAACTGATAACCTAGCGCTTGACCCTCTCGTCTAAATATGGCTAATTCTGGCTTTAAAAATGTATCTCAGCAGCCAAAATGCTAATGTAGAAGTTTGAAAATGCAGTGCCCAGAAACCGTAGACTGTATATAAATGATGACTGTAGCAACCATGACACCACTCTCTGTTTTTAGCTCTTTAAAACCAGATGCCTCAAACACAGGGCAGATCTGACTGAAACTGTGGAACCAAGGCTAATGCTTTGTTAATCATATGTCAATAACTGATGATTATACCCTTGTTTATCCATCTTAGTGGATAATAATGACCATAATTTACAAAATAAACATCATCTTGTATTTAGAGTGACTTCAAAGCATCAACAGAGCCCATAAATTGGTCAGAAAAGCATTTACTGAGGTCACAGGTCCAAGGAGCCGTGAGGAGTCCCCCTCTGCAGGAGATTAAAAGAATCCAGCTTAAAGGCACTTATACAATGGATTCAGTTTTTAGACTGATCCATCTTTTAGGTAAAGCCTATAATCTTCATGGAAACTGCTCAGCTCATAACTATACTTTCATGGCTTGTATGCATCAATTAAAGTTCAGGTGTGTTTGTACAAAGACTGTCCTGAGAGGTTGGCAAATAATCAATGAAAGCTTCTTTAAGGGGTTTATAAGGTGGGCATATTTCATTTTCTACTGTTCTAGAAGAGAATGACCCCCTCCCAAAATGCAGGATTGTATGATACCTGTAAAGGCAGAAAGGTGAGATTTATAATAAAAGCCCACTCTGACATTAAATTCACCCTATTTTTATACCTTTTTTAAAAACTCTCAATGCTCTGTTTTGCCCAAGAGGTTTTAAGGTGAGAAACCGACTCATTTATGCCAGACCGGTCCACTCGTAATTAAATGGCCCAGCACTCCTGTGTGTATTTACGGCACTTCAAAGCCTACTTGTTGCATATGGGTGCTGCTAATCAACTTTAAAATCAAAATGAGTGGGTTGAGTAGAAGTGCAAACGTCAGAAAATCACTTCAAAGTTAACGAATGGAATCATTAAATTTCTTTAATGAAGCAGCCCCTGGGCTTGGCAGATATGAGCTTTAATGGGAAATTATATTTGGAGATCCAATCAGTGACTTTGCCCCCGTTATGTCCTTACCCACCCTAGCAAACTCATTGCTTGCTTGTCATTATGTTTAGACTAGCCTGCCACAGCTGTTGTATATGTATGTGTGTGCACACAGTGTGTTCATGTCTATTTCCCTTTGTCTGTTGTATTTAGTAGCTGATAAAGTAAACTCCCAAGTATAAAAATTTGACGATGTCTAAAAGCTAGATGCATAAACTTCATT
This sequence comes from Neolamprologus multifasciatus, assembly GCF_963576455.1. Taxonomy (NCBI): domain Eukaryota; kingdom Metazoa; phylum Chordata; class Actinopteri; order Cichliformes; family Cichlidae; genus Neolamprologus; species Neolamprologus multifasciatus. The sequence continues at coordinate 24,662,733 of NC_140454.1, read as the reverse complement.
CACTCTGTTAAAACCTTCAGAGTACAAAGGGGTGAATCAAAATTCATGTTATTGTTGTTTGAGCATTTATGAGTCGTCGTAATGCTTTAAGTACGGGAGCTGCCTAGATGATATTTTCATATTTCAAGATCTATTTTACTCACTCTGGGTGTCACAATAAATTCACAATTTACTGCATTTTTTTCTATAACTTTTCCATAACAAGCTACATTATTATCATGAGACATCATAGTTTCAGTAGGAAGTAGCTTCACAAATGTAATGTAAGATTAACATTGTAACATTAAAGTAAGAGAAACAAGCATTGGTGCCCTGGATGTCAAATTACCATGTGGGGTTAGTCAAAATAAGTTATCAAAGGTTTCCTTTCTTTCATGTATGTTCCGATAACAGGCTCATCTTCCAGTCACGATTCCTTCAAATATTTTCTAATACAGTGATATTTTAGAACTTTGTGTGGCCATGAAACGGACAAACACGCATGCTGATCATTCGAATTCAATTCAGTTTTTATGTATACAGTGCCAAATCACAACAACAGTTGTCTCAAGGTGATTTATATTGTAAGGTAAAGACCCTACAATAATACAGAGAAAACAGAGAAAACTGTGACAATCAGATGACCCCCTCTGAGCAAGCGCTTTTGGTGACAGTGGGAAGGGAAAACTCCTTTTTAACAGGAAGGCATCTCCAGCAGAAACAGGCTCAGGGAGGGGCAGTCATCTGCCATGACCAGTTGGGGGTGAGGGGGAGAAGACTGAATAAATGCATGGTGTATAAACAAGTGGGGGGGGGATGAAAGAAGAAGAAATGCTCAGTGCATCATGGGAAGCGCCCAGCAGCCTGTACCAATTGCAGTAACTAAGGGAAGATTCAGTGTCAACTATATGCTTTGTCAAAAAGGAAAGTCTTAAACTTGTTCTTAAAAGTAGAGACAGCTTCTGTCCAGATTGGGAACTGGTTCCACAGACTCCCAGTTGTCTAACATAGCAGTAATAAAGGCATGAACTAGTGTTTTAGCATCAATCTGAGGTTTCTAATTTTGGAGATGTTGCGCAAATGGAAGAAACCAGTCTGACATATTTATTTAGTACGCGTATTGAAAAGCACACCATGGTCAACAACAGACTCCCAAGTTTCCTCACAGTGTTCACAGTGTTACTGCAGGCCAAGCTAATAACAGAGTACCAGAATAAGCATCTAGTTACACAACATATTTCTAAGATTTTTAAAGCCGAGTGCAATAACCTCAGTTTCATCTCAATTTAGAAGCAGGAAATAAAGTCATCCAGGTCTTTAAGGCATTCCTGTAATTTAAATAATTGATGTGTTTTATCTGACTCCATAGATTCCACATATTCATTAGTCAAGTTCTGACATATCACAAGGATCAACCAAGAAGTAGTACCATCCATCCATTTTTTGTCGCTGATCTGGGTGCATATTTTGGTTGTAGCGGTCTAAACAGAGACACTGAAGTGTTCCTGAGCCAGCTGACAAATGTAATCTCTGCAGCATGTTCTGAGTCTATCCGGGGATCTCTTCCCAGTTGGATATGAAACGCCTCACCTAAAAGGATTCCTGAAGGCATCCTCGTCAGATCCCCAAACCACCTCAACTGGCTTCTTTTCATCAGTTGTTTGTACTCATGATGTCATTCTTTTGGTCACTGCCCACAGCTCGTGGTCAGGGTAAGGCTGGAAATGCAGATCAAACAGCAAATCAGCAGCTTTTTCCTCAACATTCTCTCTTACAAATAATAGTCTGGAAACAAATGCAAATATATATATTTCTTATCTTTGCCTTTTGAACACATAGAGAGGCCTGGAGAAGCATTTACTGTTTAAATAACAATACTTTGGTCAGAGTTAATAGTTTCACCACTTCTGTAGCGCCAGCAAAGGCCAAAGCAGCAGTCATTATGTGCAGAGCTGTGACTTTTTATAGCCCCATATTATTAACTCATCACATATAAACCATCATCAAGTGTGAAGTCATGAGGTTGATCATATAATAATGAACATTTCTCAAACACCAAAAAGGCTTTACAACAAAGTATAACAAGCTCATGAGCACCTGGAAAAAATGATCCCTACATCCCTACATGCATTTATTGATGATGGAGTCAAGAAGTGTAAAAAATCTATTTGGATGCAAAAAATGAAGAAGTAAGCCACAATTAACTGAGTAAAATAAGTAAGGAAGTGGATGTTTCAGCATCAAAATGATCTGAAGCAAAGCGAGACCTGCTGAAAAAAACTAGTCCAAATCTTTCCAAGGACCAGTGATGTCAGCGTGTTGATGCCCCGGAGAGGATGATCTGAAAGCTTTGCTGCTGAAACGCTGAGCAAAAATTTCACCTATTGCAGAAACTGACTCATTAAATACATATAAAAGCTCCCTTGCAGTTCTTTAAGATCCAAGATCTGAAAAACTAGTTACAGAACGTTGGCGTTTAATGAAGCCACTGTCCAGACATATTATTCTATATTAATAATACATTTATTTTTATGGAATATCTTAAATATCTTACCTACAATGACATTGAAGTTTGGCCTAAATGCACAAACACCTTTTTGGATTTCAGTAAAGTGTCCAGGTTTAACCATATTTTGCATATTTTGCATATCATGTAGCTGCTATAGTAAGTTTATTTGTAACACTTACTTAAATGAGAGTAACACTTCTATATGATGATAGGAATATCTCTGGAAACATTTGAGTTTTGGATCTCTGTTAACTGCAGTGCTTTTCTTTATTGTGCAGTGTTTTTTGTATATTTTTTTTTTAAGCATTGATTTGCTTGTGTCTTTTTTCACCAAGCTACAGTGCTCTGCTTTACGTACATACGCTTGTATTCATGATGAAATTAAGAAAGAGACTAATGTAGGATGAATTATGATACAGTTTGCATTGTTCTTTGTGCTGTTACTCTGCAGTTTTAAGAACAAACATCATATTTTCCTGCATCTCAACTATATAAAAGAAACTGTGCTGCTACATGTCTCTTTTTTTTTTTTTTTTTTTTTACAACTCCCATGTCTGCACTGCTTTCCACTGCACTATATTGTGGCTCTGACTGTGGCACTTTTAGATGGTATTTGTTGTTATTACAATATCAATCATGCTTAACTGTCCAAAAAACTGAACACAGTCACTTTGCTATACATACAATGCAATTTAAAAGCAACCCAAAGCAATAGATCTGCCACTACTACTACTTGGAAAATCATTGAGGTTGTAATAGTGCAGAGTGCAGAGCTGGGTTAGGCCACACAATTTCACTGACACTGAAAAAGAAAAACAAAAAAACAAAACGCTCATAACAACCTTTCAACAAATTTTTATTCAGATGGCATGAGAGGGAATCAGACAGCTATACTGGCTTTAGCTAATCTAGTCTGTGACAAGAGACTTCGGTTAATCAAAATCCTTTCAGGTTATCTGTATGAAAAGGAACGGTGTACACAGAAGGTAAGACTGTGCAGAGGACTTGAACCCGGGATAACAGGGTTGGAATCTTGTGCAAAGCCAAAACTGAGGATTGCCCTAATGCTTGCTTTACACCTTCCCAAAAACAAAAGTACAAGTCACAAAGACATAACCTCAACAAATGTGACTGGTATGTTTGGAAGTTATATAGAAGGACTGGTACGTGTCTGTGCTAAACACCAAACAGAGACTGAGACTCGACAACAAGATAAAAGGAACATGGAGAAAGCGTGATAACTGAAACAAGGAATATAATACGCACAATAGGGTTGGGCGATATGTAAAACTTTTCCGACCGGGTATCGTCAGTCGAACAACGTGTGATATATTTTTGTTTTTGATGGGCGGGGCAATGTAATCATGCACGGACTGATTTGCGCGTTTACAACACAGAAGAAGTCCAAAAATGGACTAACTAATTAAAAAAACAAAACAAAAAACGCTATCAGCGTTAACACAGCTTAAACGCGGTCATCACAATTAAAATTTTTAACAGTCTCAACCCATCTGGAGCGCAGAATGAACAAAATTTGGACAAACTGCTGAAATGTGTTGACAGAGAAGCCAGGAAAGGGCCATTTTTGTACATTTCTGCCTACTGCGGCTTTAATTGAACCATTTCCAGTTGAGATCTGATCTGCTGCTGCACTACATCACACCTAACTGTGTTTACGTCTTCTTGGTTCATGATTGTAAATGAAGTGGGTAAAACGTTAGTTACGTGTTATAACAAAATCCAGCACACGAAGGTATAAAAGTAAGCAGTGCACAACCAGAGTCTAGAAGAAATCAGCTGATTTTCACATGACCATACATCGATTGTAGATTCACACCTTATACTTCCATCTCCACTTCATCTTATCACCTACAGCTGGCTCTAGAAAACCATGTGTATGCCCGTGCGTGCGTTCTCACTGCACCATCTGTCTTTATGAACATCAGTTTGTGTGTGAAATTATTCAAATTGTGCTTTTTTTTCTGAATACTCGTGTGCCTACAAACGGTTCCTGAGAGCAAAAACTAGTGTAAACCCATAAAGATCACAGTTGGCAATATGACCAGGAGGTCACTGGGCTTCAATCCCATCCCAGCTGAGGTCAGAGGAAAGAATGCTGTTTTTGAACAGAAATAAAATTATAATAATAAAACAGAACTGGGGTCACCTGAAGAGCTTGGAGCACAGTAACAAAAGCTGCTTATGCAATGGGTTAGATCTTGTGTTTGTAAGAGCAAAATCTTTTTGTAGCTGCCGAATGAAGCTTGAGGTCAATAAACGTTGAAAAAAAATTAAAAATGGATGTGCTGTTAGGCGAGAAGAGAAAGCATCCGTGCCTGATGAATTTCTTTGACGTATTTATTGCTCTGATTCTATATGCAGGCTTTCTGCATGTTAGTGAAACAGATGAGAACAGATGGAGAGACGGTGTTGGTGGATGAAGGTCTAGTGGGCGGAAAGCTGTTTGTTGTTTTAACATTAGGAAGGTCACAGCTTTGAGGAAAGGGCCTCGGAGCAGATGGAGGTAAGAGATGAGCATGAGGGGGTGGACGAGTGACCTCCTTGTCCTCCTCGCGCTTGTGTCTCTCTTCCTCTGCCGTCTTCACTCGGACATTTTTCGCTTCTCTGCTCTTACAGAATTAGCTAAATGTAATGGCATTAAATGCATTTACACATCTGGATTATAGCTGATACAGGTCTTGACTTCTCCGTGGCCTATTTATTTTATTTTTTCCGTCATTTATTGGTAATTATTCAGCTGTTTAATGCTTTAGTTGTTGAATCAGACATGGCCTCTTATTCTTAAAAGCTTTGCCCAGATCTCAACAAATTTTAAATTATCATGCCGCTCTTTAATCAGCTAATTTACTTAATCTCCTGGCTTCTTTTGTATTAAGTGGTGCTAATATTATGAATAGATTGAACTGCAGTAAATGGGTGGGCTTTTTATTAAGAGGGAAAATATGCCAATGTTCTTGGCACTTTGCATTTTTGTCTGCTCGCCTAAATCACTGTGGGCACCACCACTGTGTACAGTAATTGTTAGCTCTGCTGCTCTGTGATAAAATGATTGGTGGTCATAAAAATATTACCCTTGAACAATTGCCTCACTGGAGCTTCTTTTGTCAGCTTTCTTTTGTCTTGGTTGCACTTTCAAACGTGAGGACATATTGAAGAAATCTGTTTGATTAATAATGATTGGGCGCCTTAGAAAAAGCAAACCCTGAAGACCGCTGAATATATTGAAATGTGCTGCAATTAGAGCCAGCGTGTGCGCTGATGGTCTTTGTTCCCAATCTGTTATCTGGCAGAGCTTCATCTGTGAGAAGAAAAAATGTATTTTTGAATAGATCTGTATGAAATAAAAGAACAAGGGTGCGTGAAGCAGTGGGCTAAAAGCAGAGGGAGGGATTTTCTTTGGGGGGGAACACATTGTCTGATACAAATTTCCAGTTCGAGTGTTTGTCTTTAAACAAAGAGATAAAAATGCAAAATAAAAATAGAAGAAAGGGTCCTTGAATTCAGTAAAGCTGTTATAAAAGAAAAAAAATCCTGTGATGCAGATGTGCTCAGCGGACGTCAGCTCTGATGTGGAGACACCTGAAGCGCTTTCTATTTTTATTGTAATAATTATGCAACTTACGATGTATTTGGCCTTTTTAAGCTGCAGGAACTCGGCACCCAACACAATATGTCTTTGGATGACATCACTGTCAGCGGCTGCACGCATACTTTTTCCTTTTGGGGATCGGACTGTGCCATCTGTATTCGGGATGGTGTTGTAAGTCGGCGTTAGGTTCCAGCCATTTTTGACATTATCTGTGTTAAATTCAGGCCTCTGTAATTTATAGTATGACATGATGGGCAGGCAGAGAGGAAGTGCGAGTGTTACGCAACAATGTGGGAGACGAGTGATTCCAGCTAAAACCTGAAAAAGAGTGAAGTGCATCTGGACATTTCTGTCTCTGCCACTGTTTTCTTCACATGTAAGAGACGCTGAACCGGAAAAGCGTTTTACTGGTCTTGAGTGCACTTTGCAGAGTGAGACTGCGACCTTGAATATATAGAAAGAATAAGGAGGAGTCCAGCAGCATGTGGTATGACCCCCCACAGAGCCCCGATGGCAACATCAGTGAGTCAGTCTAGGATTACATAAAGAGGCAGGAGACACTTAAAAAGAAAAGTTTTTTAGTTTCCTGGACTTTATATGAAGCCAGTTGATTTAAAGTCTCACTTTCAACTCTTTGAACACTGTAAAACACAGCAGAAAGTTACAAAAGTACAGTTTACTCAACTCAGTCTGAGAAAGTGTCTTGATGTAATCTTAAACATCCAGCTAAGGAAATCCCATAAAAGCTGAAATGTTTCTCCAACTGAAAACGCTATGCCCAGACAAATAGAATCAGCTTCTCGGCATGAGTCCGAGATTGTCCTTATCCCCCCAAAAACACCACCAAATTCTTATTTTGACCAACAGTGTAATGCTTTAAAATGAACCACCCTCTAGTGATGATGTGGAGAAAGTCACTGGTGGAATCACCATCTATAGTAGGGTGGGCGATAAAGCCTCAAAATTATTTTATGATTATTACATTTGCGATATATAAATTATACTGAAAATCATTTTATCTGTGACTGCAGTTCGCAGGCAGCAGCAAAATTAAATAAAGGCCATTTTCCACCCTTCTTTTCCAATCAGCTGTTGTCAGTGATGACACACTGCCTAAGTCAAAGTGTGAATCTACAAGCCACAAGCTCCCAAGACCAAGCATTATAGTGCAGTAGCAGTGACACAGCGTTTGTCGAATGTAAGCACTCTGGTTTTATCTGGTGTAAAATTATAAAATAACTGCTGAACACTTTAGTTATTGTTAAACTAAAGTGAACTTTACAGGAGCTGAACAATAATGTCATTAATAAAACTGAAAAATATCTTTTTCACTGGGTTTTTGCATGTTGGATGGAGCTTTTTAATTTTTACCACTGTGTAACCACATCAGTAACTTTTGTCCTTCCTGTCGTATGGACTTGTATTTCCTCCTCGCGGCCATTATACCCCGGTTGTACTCGCCATCGTGTTTTGTCTGAGTGGTGAAACAAGCGGTTTTCTTGCATGTTTTGCAAACCACTGGGCTGTTTTATGTTGTTAAAGTAGCTGCATTTGTAGGTACTAAATCATCATTGAGAGCGGACATACGTTTTGCTCTCAGACATGCCTGGGCTTGTCTTGTTATTGTGCAAATGTATACAGCTGGTTATGTTGCCAACTCTAATCTTTCTGCGTTTACGTTAGTTTTAGCTCTCAGAGCAGTTGATAGCTGTAGTTGTCTTTGGTGTTGCAGTTTTCTCCTGTGCAGTACCATCTAATCTCATAGAGTCATGCATGTATTACCTTTCCGTTCTGCCACCTGAGCTACAATAAGTCTATGTCATGGTTGTGTCTGTGGGTTAAATGAATCTAATGAATAGGATCACGCAGGTGGTCTCAGAATCTCATCTCTGCTTTTCACAGACGATGTGGTTCTGTTGGCTTCATCGGGTAGTGGCCTCCAGCTCGCACTGGAACGGTTCGCAGCCAAGTGTGAAGCAGCGGGAAGGAGGATCAGCACCTCCAAATCTGAGGCCATGGTTCTCAGCCTGGCTGCAGTGATGCGGACGCTGTACCGGTCCGTCGTGGTGAAGAGAGAGCTGAGCGTAAAAGAGAAGCTGTCGATTTACCGGTCGATCTGCGTCCCTACCCTCACCTATGGTCACTAGTAGTGACCGAAAGAACGGGATCGCGGATACAAGCAATGGAAATGAGCTTCCTCCGAAGGGTGGCTGGACACCCCTTAAGAGAGAGGGTGACAAGTTCAGACATCTGGGAAGGGCTCAGAGTAGAGCCACTGCTGCTCCATATCAAAATGAGCCAGTTGAGGTGGTTCGGGCATCTGACAAGGATGCCTCCTGGGTGAGGTGTTCCTGGCATGTCCCACCGGGAGGAGGGCCCGGGGCAGACCCAGGACACGCTGAAGAGATTAAATCTCTCAGCTGGCTTGGGAACGCCTTGGTGTTTTCCCGGACAAGCTGGATGAAGTGGCTGAGGGGAGGGAGGTCTGGGCTTCTCTGCTGCCCCCACGACCTGGGCCCGGATAAGCGGAAGAAGATGGATGGATGGAGGATCATGCAATTCTGCTGATGTCCAATTGTTCACAAAGATCCAAAACAAATAAGGGAGATGGGAGTCATGTGCAAAATCAAACTAAAGCGGAAGAAGACTGAAAACCCACCTCACATTGGGCTGTCCGATTCAGGCTTCTGTTCTAAACCAGTGTTGATAAGCTTAAATTATAAATCCAAACCTGATAACAGGACTGCCACAGTCAGCACACACTCAGGATGAATCAGAGAGGAGAGGACAGGTTTATTAGTTTTTGCTAGCATACAGAGGCATGCACAGCCTGATTCTGAAAACATCACACGATTTTACCCTTGGAGATTCTTTAGCCGTCTTCTGTGTTAGACAATGTTGATTTTAAAAAAACAAAACAAGTCATTCGACAATAACGATCATAATTTCAGCTGCTTTATTCAAGCATCCTCACCTGGAGATTTGCTTCATTCACATGTGTTTTATTCCTCAGGAATCCTAATATGGAAAAGGAAAAAATGACAAAGAGAGAATCTGTTCACGTTGGTGTGGTTGTGTTATGTTATATTCATGATTTCATTGATATGGTTGAGTAACAGCCATGACATTTCTGTATCACTGAAGAGTAATGAGGCCCTGTGAATGATATGTGCGTGGGAGAATTAAAATATCGATCGTCTGTTGAAGGTGTGGACCACAATATTCATGTAGCGCTCAAGTTTTATAGTAAAGCCGGTGTGCAGGAGTCTGCAGCTCGTCTCAAGCGTTCCACCCACACAGACGCCTGAAGCTACATTTGATGTGGTCAGTCATCATCCCATGCTGGTCCTCTCTCTCTGCTGTTCATGCTGTTCATGTTTACAAAGGCGCTTCTCTGCTACAATCAGTGTCCTTTCGGGCCTCGGAAAGAGGAAACTGAAAGACTTGAATGGCAGGAGGAAAACAATCCTCTTGTCCTTGAATCTGTTTGACCGCAACTACTTCATAACAGGGATGAAGGCGAAGGATGCTCAGCGGCGCGGTGCTTGTGTGCACACGTTTCTCATGTGTGGGTGTGTTTTTAGGCGTGTTGCTCTGGCACTCACTGGCCAATAATTGCACATAATTGCATCCATTAGTGGGGAAAAAAAGAGGAACATTAGTGAGAAATCTCTGACACCTTAGTGTTTGTCCCCTCAAGATTTAAAAAACGGACTCTTGGCGGGCAGTTGATGAAATGTTGTGTGACGGTTACTATGGTGACTGTGGCGTTGCACCTGCTTTTTGTTCAGCTTTGGTTAGTACTGAATACGTAAACATATATACATACATGCATGCATACATGCAGTCCCTTATCCTGCAGACAAGGGCTCCATTGTTGAATATAAAAAGTTTTTTGTTTTGTTTTTTAACACAAGCGAGCCGCAGCACTGAGTGACATTGTGCAAACTGAGTGCAAGTTTATCCGCTGCTTATAATAGTCCCCAACAAATTCACTGTTTCCACCTGTTTTCCCTGTTTTCTAAAATGGAAACTACACTACTAAAAAAAATGTAAAAAATTAAAGGACTGCTTTTTAATCAGAGTGTAGCATCAAGTAATTTAAACTTCTTGAATATTGATCTGGTCGGTTACGTAACAGAAGAGGTTGTTAATCAGTTTCAGCTGATTTGCTGTTAATTAAATTGGCAACAATGAGACAACCCCCAAAACACTTTTAAAGGTTGAGGCCACAGACTGATTATTTCTTCTACTCTGGTTTTGCATTTGGCTAAGGTCCGTGTCAGTACTGGTAGTATGAGACAATACCTCTCCCAGCACAGTCTCAAGAGCAAGTAGGAGCTCTCAGGAGACAGACAGTTACTCCTGAAGCACATGTGACAGGTGTGAAAAGGTCTGGAGAAGCCCCAGAGAACATTACCTTTCCTGTAACATCATTCAGTATGACCGGTTTGGTAGCACGTCAACAGTGATTTGGGGAGGGATGTCCATGGAGGGATGCACAGACCTTTACAGGCTAGGCAGCGGCACCCTGACTGCTATTGGTCGAAATCCTTGGATGCACTGTCATACCCTGGGTTTTCTCCCGGTGCACAACGACGTCCGGCCTTATATGGCGAAAGTATCCAGGCAGTTCATAGAGAAGGAATTGATACCTCTGACTGGCCCCCATGCTCACCTGACCTAAATCCAATAGAACACCTCTGGGACATCATGTTTCAGTCCATGTTTTGCTTTCTGCCACGTGTCCATTTCTCTATAGAAGGAAGCAGGTTTCCTGGATCACAAAGGAAGGGATTACGTTGTTCTTTGAGAGACGCCTGTCCAACATTGTCATGGACTTATGGCTCAGGTAAAATAAATAACTCAATACAATAATAATAACTTGATGTGGAGAAAAGAGAAGCCTAACAGAATAAAAATATCTGAACACAAACCACAAGAAACACTTGCTGCTTGTTTGCGGCTCTTGTGTTCTGTGCACCACTCTTTGTCGTCTTATTAGCATTAACACACAACCCCACAAACATGAACAGTGACCAGAGGTCATTAATTGCCTCAACAGTCTAAGTCATGGTGGCAAATTGGCAGCCACACTCAACGTCACCTTCAGACAAGCAGACAAGAAAACACTGGAGTTCAGATGATAAAGTAACAGTAACAATGAAGGACCAACAAAACATAACTACAATAACTGTCATAACATCTTAAATTAACAGATTAACATCAACATGAAATCCCATGAGTCTTTGCACTAGTGACCCCTCACCCCTCAAGGACCCCTCAAGACTGCTACAAGATAATAAATACATTTATATTGATATTAAATGGTATTAATGTCATTCCAGATATGCTGTTGGAATGATCATAAGCATTGTGTATGCACAAATGCGCACATGTATTCAAACTATGAATGAAGCTCACTATCTTCAGTTGCGTTCATGCACAGTGAGAGGGGAGTTCTCAACCTTGGTGGAGGCATGCAGTCTCACGCCTGTTATACGGTTCTGCATTCATGTCCATTTGCATGTCTATTTGCCTACGCAGAGCCCACACAGAGGGGTATGAAACCTAAGTAGGTACGCTTGCGTGCAGGCCTCCAAAGACCCAACAGATTGGTACTCAACATGGATGACATTGTGTGTAAATCAAACGCTGATTGAAAAGTGAGCCAGAACAGGAAGGGCAGCGACGACATCAGGGATCATCAAAAACAGCAGAGATGGTGGCTCCAATTTTCACTTTTTTTGTACAATCCTATCTGAACCACAGTTATATTTGCCTTGTTTCCTTGTTTCTTGCACTTTCATAATTAAAAACTTAGCACTGAGGTTTCCCTCAGAAGGGTTGAGCTTTTTATTAAATGATTCAATAGCTGTTACTTCGCCACAGCGCTACAGTTTATATCAGCAATAAATTAACTTCTAGAGTTTCTTATTTAATATCCTGTTAAAACTAATGGATATGGACAGTACAGTGTATATATTTGGTAGTGTATGTGGGTTTTTTTTTTATTCAGTATATAAAATCCTAAAATTTTCAGGCAGCCTGGATTAAAATGTAATTGTGCTTTCATTATGGGTTAGTAGAGCATATGCATGTGCTTTTAAGGGCCAACATGCAGAGACATATTTTTTTACGTTATTTAGTCATTTGGGAGAAGATCGGTAAAACAATAGCTGCCTCGCAAGCTATGATATGCACCCTTGTAATTATCTGGACAGGATGCTGCATTATCTGCGCTAACGCAGACGAGGGAACAAAAGATGCCGCGGAGCAGCAGAAGCCGACTGACAGGTGATCCTGCTGCGCCTCCGTCATCAGAAACTGACGTTTCTTCGGATGACGCCCGAGAGGGAGAGACGTCTATGCCGGGGGCCGTTTCTTTGCATTATGCCCCCGTTTCAAGTAGGAGGGACTGAAACAAAAAGGAAAAATGCACAGGGTGCAGATGGCTATGAGAGGGTTGGCATGTAGCCATCAAGGATTTACAGGATTTACCACCTCAAAAATAAGAAGAGCCTGTTAAAATAAGTTTGACAGCTGGTCTCTCCACTGCACAGGTCACTCAGGCCTATCAGGCTATTCATTATGAATGCCTCGCCAACTATTTGCTGGCCTCTGCAGCTCTCTGTAGACTCGCTCTTTCTGTTTACCCTTTGAGCGTCTCCGTCTTTCTGCTGGTTTTGTTAAATGATGAGTGTAAAATGTAGTGGCTTTTTGGACCTTTTTGAGCGTCCGGCTACAAACGATGCCAACAATGCACAAAAGCGAGAGCCGCTGCCAATCTGACGCCAACGCTCACCAACTGGACTCCGGCATTTCCTGAACGTTCAGAAAAAAAGAAAACTGAAAACGGCTCCCGATAATGATTGGAGAGGAGCAGAAGAGGCATCAAACGGTTCAGCAACAAGGTTGTGGGTTGGGCAGTTGGATAATTGGCTAAAGCACCTTATGAAAGAACAGCTTGAAAATAAATCTAACAAAAGAAAAACCTTTGTGCAGGGTGAATGACAAATGGCAGGAAATGTCAAGCTGTGAGTTCTGGCCGGACTATAAGTATGTTCACTTGATGCTTTATGCTAGTTGAAATGTACAGTTTCTTGAAGTGAAACTCTCTGGATGTGATCAAATAAAAGTCCCTTGCATCTAAAAGTATGCATAAAGATACAGCAGCTTGTCCGTTTCCAGTCTTATGAGCGAATCCTGTAATTATGCAGTTTGGTGCACTTGTTTAAAAGAGACAGCTTTACTTGATAAACGAGCTATGTAGTTTATTCAGTGCACTCAGCTATTTGTAGCGCTCCACTGACAGCAGTTACAGCTACGAGCATGTTTGAGGCTCCTTCTAGCAGCAGCAGCGCACACCTGGCTTTTGAAGCACTTGTGCTCGTTGCGTATTGTCTCCTGCTGTGGCAGATTGGATTGAAAAGTGTTGGTAAATTGCATTCTGTGTCTAAACTGATTTACAGCTGGGTTCAGGTGCTTTGTGGTGATTGAAGACATTCAGAGGTGTATCACAAATCTCAGAAAGTGTATTTTGGGAGAAATTAACGTAATGCGCTCCCAGAAAAAAAGAGTGTGACTAACTTTAATGCTGATGATTGAATTTTGAACAGATTACAGCAAGTGTATCTAAATGTTTTAACTGCCCTCTTCAACTGTTTCCTGTACTCTCCCCATGAGAGGTGCTGAAACGAGTATAAAGAGATGCAAAATGACCACAACAAGTATTTTTTTTTTTTTTTTTTTAAATTGTGTTTTGTGTCTCCTTGTTAAAGCCATGGGTTTGGCTCTTATGTTGGAAAAGCTCCTAATCGGTCCAGGTTGGGCCCTACTCGAGTCTCAATGGTGCCACCGATGAATGCACACTGACGTTTTTAGAAACACAGTGAGCTTTAGTTTCTGAAAACCAGGGGGCACCACAGCCCCCACATTAAATTACCTTCAATGAGGAATCCTCAAAAAGCTTTTATGCACAGGGGTAGTGAGAGTGGGCGTGCAGGCTGGTTGTTTTTGTTGCTTTAAAATGCAGGTAAACACTCAGTGTGAATATTTGGGAATCTTCAGAAGAGAAAAGGACGTGGTGTGGAGCAAAGGTGTGATCTGCTGTCATCAAAGACTGTCACATCCGTGTAACAACCTTTAATTATCGCGTTCAATTTCACTGTCACAGTCTCCCTCATCTTCATCATCTTCATCTGCCCTTTCCATTTATCCCCCACTGAAGACCTCATCTTCTGCTGTCTGCTGTCATTCACGTTAACCTTGGCCAACGTCGGGATGGTTTTGTGTGCCATTTTAGTTGTTTCTAAATCAAATTCAAGGTCTCACTTAAATGTTTGTTTTCTCCTTCTTGAATATGTACATATGTACAGTCTGTGGCTGAAATATATATCAGTGGAAATATCAGCCTACATTTTTAAATTAAAGACTTAAATACTATTAAATTAAAAAAGAGTAAATAACTAACTTGGTGTGCAGTAAATGCGCAGTATATGTTATCATTATGACAGCTTTCGGTTGAGAGAGTTCAATGTAGCCTTTTACATATGGCACAGTCTCGTCCCTTAGCTTTACTCTGTACAAGATCCAGCTTTAACAATCATCTACAAGGCTACATGATGTGACTATTTAGGAGTGATGGGAGCAAGAGGTTAATAATAACTAATGATTAAATGCAGAGTGGATAAACACTCAGTGCAACATTAATGGGAAAAGATTTTTGAATCAGATGAAGAACGTGGGCTGTGGTCTTGTTCTGTGACCGAGTGAGGAAAACTCTGCCAGGTAACATCAAACAAGCCCAAGATTTGAGGTTTTGCAGACAGGAGACCGTGACATGATGTTAACTTGTCAGCTATTTTGAACGTACATGGTCGCGATGGAATGAGGCCTAGCAACCACCTGTGGCTAGACTGTTTGCCTTCAAAGTTTTCGAACATGTAGTTTTCAGCTCCGAGACACAACATTTACTTCAAAGGTGAGCCGTCTCCATTTCTGCTTTCCATCGTGCTTTTTCAAGGTTTACTACTCCTCAGCTAGTAGTTTGTTAGCAGTCTGCAAACACACAGTCTGCTAGCAACCAAAGCAATCACCAGGAAGTTTCTTCTGCAGCAACATCTGATATCATCTGATATCAGCTGATATCAACCAACATTAAGGAACCACTACCGACCAGTCGGGGAATACATGTTTCCCTAGCAACTGGTGGCTGTATTGTGTCCCATATGGTGGACATCTCACGAGCAATGTACTCATGATGTCAGAAAACCTCAGTATAAAAAGCAAATAAAAATTAAGTAAGAAAGCAAGCATCTACAGCAGTCTGAAGTCTGAACTTCTAACAGAGATTATTCATGAATACCTCATTAAGTGAAACTTGGCCATTTTTTAAAGTATCTAAAATGCAACAGTTTAGATATATAAGATAAAAAATAAGGAAATACATTGCAAGTCCACTTCAAATAGGCTGAAGGTAGGAATGTGTGCATTCACCCAAGTTCTCAAGAGGTTAAAAACAGCTTCTGGTAGTTACTTGTAAACTGATTCTTCCAAATGTGCACTAAAGATACCTGCAGTTCAATAAATGTGTGTGTGTGTGTGTGTGTGTGTGTGTGTGTGTGTGTGTGTGTGTGTGTTGTTTGAGTTACACGTCAATAAAATGTGGATAACAAAGACTTCCCTCCGCTTACAGAATCTGTGTGTCTGAATCATGATTAAGCAGTTGAGTCATTGTCTTTGTTGTAGATGAAATCAGTCTGGAGGGGATGGTGGTGCACCGAGCTGAATGCAGACCAGTCGTCACTGACAGCTACATGAAGCTGAAGAAGTGAGTGAACGCTGAAATTTCTCTTCCAAATGCTGCAGTTTGAAAGCTGTTAAATTCATCTTGCATGAGATGATGTAATCCCGAAAACTTAAACATTACAGTGGTTCTTATTGCAGTTGATTAGAATAATATACAGACGGAAAGGAGAGTTAGGAACTCTATCGAGGAGGTAAGTGTATCATTGTCACATTCTACAACCAAGAGATGCCTTCATGAATGGAAATACAGAGAGTTTGCAGCAAGGCACAACAAGCTGGTTACACTCAAGAAGTCCAAATTAGACTTTGCCAGAAAACATCTAAAAACACAGTTCTGGGAAGAAAAAAAAAGATGAAGCCATGATTAACTTGTACTAGAATTAGGAAAGAGAAAAGTATGAACAAAGATGGAAACAGGTCAAACCATGTCATCTGTCAAACATGCTGGCACGGGCATGTACGTGGCTGCCAGTGGAACCTGGATCACTGGTGTTTATTGATGACAGGCCTATAATCTGTGCTCAGGTTCAGAGCAAATAAGTTGAAGGCATTAGATACAAAACTGAATGCAGAAAAAACAACAAACAAGCGGCAACTGAAGGTGGCTGCAGCAAATCCCTGGCAGAGCATCTCATCTCAGAACACAGCAACCGATTGGTGGTGTCCCTGGGTTCTAGATTGATTGTACGAAAAACAATCCTCATGTTTAAAATTCTGTTAGTTTGCCTAATTACTTTTCAGTCCTTGATAATAGGAGGCTGTATAAAAATATAAAAACAGTCGCTGCAAGTTCAGGGAAGTCAGATACATTGTGGCCCATCAAACGCAGATATTTTAGAGGTGCACTGGTAACAAAGTATGACATTTGGAGAGCATCAAACACAAATGTACATCAAACACACAAAGCAGTAAGGGTGTTATTTGTTGTTTTGGAAGCGTGCTGTTGAATTTGCTTCTTTCACCCCTGAAAAGCATGAAATCTATTCAAGTGTTGTGAATTAATTCCAGCATGAGTAGACAAGTTGGCAGCGTGTTGACAGGATCACGACTGCAACTGTTAATTTGTGTACACTAAACACTCGAGTCCACTCTGGCTGTTTTTTTTGTTTTGTTTTTTGTTTTTTTTATTTCCAAACTGGTTCCTGTCTCCTCTTCATTGGATTATGCTATTCCAACCAGAGTTGGAGGATGGCATTGCTATAGCAACAGCATCACTGTGGCAGATGCACTGCTACAATCCAACCAAAGGCAAACACAAAACACAGCAGTGTGTGAGACGCTTCCTCTGTCGACCATCAAATCAGCGAGGCACATTAGAACTAACAGAAAGCACCTTGAAAACTGAAGTGCAAAAAAGCAGTCTTATGTCCTCTGTCCCTAACATGGCCGGTGTGTGTTCATAACAAAGCTGAGATCCTCCTTAGACATTACAGGATGGCAGTATTTATCTAACACAGAGCACGGAGCTAACTTAGATCTGTCTGATTTGTACTTCGACACAAACTTGAGAAGAAAATTCTTCACTTTTGGATCCAGTTTTTTAATCTCCCAGTTGGACAGCAGCTGACAAATGGCCCTCCATCATTTCAGGCTACAGGATAATGAAGGACATTATGTTGTCATGGTGGCGTCTGTGTGTGTGGACACAATTCAAGAATAGTTTTGCTACATTTTCAAGTGATTATATGAAGCTTTTTGCCACCTTTTTCCGGTACATTAGTGAAAATATTCAATCGACTAAATGTATGCATTAGATCCAATTTGATCATTATTGGGTTTATTTATAAATGGGGAGGACAATTGGCTTCACTAATGGCAGCACTGAAGCAGGAGTGCTTGTGGCCAATATCAGTTATCACAGTGATTATGGCAGGACATCAGGGAGGCAGAGTGCTTTGCTGTTTGATTTGATGGTCAAACTATAATAAAAAATGTGAGTCAAGATTAATGAAAGTCAAAAAAATAAATAAACAAAGCAGGATATCTTCAAGCAAAGCAGCTGCCATTACTTGTTTGCTTAGCTCAAGCGCAAGGTGATGACAGTTGTGTTTTGTGCCAACAGGCCAATCTGTCAGCCGAGATCGCATTAGACGTTAGAGCACAGATGATAGAGGAAACTTTCTCTCTCTCTCACTCCGTGTGTGTGTGTGTGTGTGTGTGTGTGTGTGTGTGTGTGTGTCAGATTGCAGATTAAAGAGTCCATCAAGCCTCAGCGTTTGTCACAGCAGCTGGAGAGAGCCGTCACCACCATCTTCAAGCCTGTGGCCAACCATGATTTCAATGTGAGAAATAATATCAGCAGTCCTTGCATGCATGTGTCTGTAACTAGTTTGACTCATATTATCACTTGTTTGATAAAATGGTTTTAATCCTGTAAAGTCTGGGTCAAAGTGCAAGAAAAGTGCAAAAAAAAAAGAAATTGAATATCAACGTGTATATGTGAGTTTTAATTTGTATTACTGTTTGCTGCTCACAGTAGCAAGGCAAGGAAAAAATACCACTGTTGATGTAGAGGTCTTAAAAACTCATGGATCTAATATGATACACTTGGCATTGTCGGGTAAAAAAAAAGCTGTTGTGCTGACGTAATGTTGCCAGCTGCGAGGTCGTCTTTCATAAAGAAACTTAAAGGTCTCTCTCAACGAGAATGAATCACATCAAACTTCAGACAGCACATTATGTATTAATGACCCAGTTTTCATCACTTCACCAATCTCTTCATCACACAAGCAGATAATAATTTTGTTTGTGTTTTCTTTAATGCATTTTGATCTTCTAATGGTTCGCTTGCTGAACTTGATTCTCCATCAGCACCTTTACTTTTCAGTATTAAGTTCTTTCCCAGCTAAAGACGAGATATAAGATGAGTTCAGGAAGGAACTTTTTTTTGTTTTTTAATTCCTCAGCTTTGTTGTATTTGTTCAGTTCCATCTTAAAATATAAATATTTCATGGAAATTTTAAACTAAATTACTACAAAACAGCTAAAAATGCATTTTATAAAAGTTCATCTTATTGCATTCTTTTACAGGATTAAGGGGAATTCTTTGAAATTATATTTTATCTATTATAAGTTTTGGAAATTTTACAGGAACTGTTTGTATCCAGTTGTGGATCTTTCACGTGTTAGGTGAATGTCTTAACCGCTACAATGTGCTAAAAAAGGTTAACTAGTTCAGTTAAAAAATTTTTAAAATAAACAAGACTTCTCGTTTCCCACCTGCAGTACCTTCACGGCCCACCAAGAGGTTGCAGCCCACACTTATTTATGTATTATGTATTTAAAAAAACCCACACATATATATATGTACTTTTTGTAATGTAACCTCCTGAAGGGAATAATTATGGTATGAAAGGTATTTTACCTTCTGTGGGTCACCATTTTATTAATATTTTAAACTAACAGGTTTTCATAGACTGTACATAAATGATGGACATCCATTGGCTTGTGATGTCCATTTGAGTGTTTTGATCATAACCATTTAACTTTGATGAGTGAAACTTGGATCACAGCATTTCAACAAAGCATACTCCGCTTTATTGGTTAAATTAGAAGATTTTACTGGAAGAAAATCATTCTGTATTAAGGAAAATTTAATGAGCAACAAAGACTTAATAAAAACCTGTTTAAGGTTTTAAGATTATTTCTTCAGGTCAAGTGACCAGTCAGGTCATTTCCTCATAGTTATTTTTGCAGCCAAAAAAGTCGCCCCCTGCTGGCCGTTTGAGAGGATGCAAGTTTAAGCTCCACTTTTGCATTTTTCAGATACAGCCGCTAGACCCATCTGTGATCTGTATTTTCTGTGGTCTTCCAGGTTAATTGCCTCTGGCTCATTTTCCCCTTTGGTGGGGTTAATTAGTGGGGATATGACCTCAGAACCTGTTCCAAGATAACAACAAAGCGCTTCCAGGTTTAGGTCCTAGACTTTGGCTTTCAGTAATGCATTGTGGTTCAGTTTGAATTCTATGTGAAAACTGAACAAGCTAAGGGGGGAATGCAACAAGTGTGCCATCAGTTGCTGATTCAAATCAGGAGAAAACAGTCGGTGCACAATTTTTGGTGTTTAAATCCAACTGAAATGATCTTAGTTGTCTTTAGTCTGGCTATATTATATAGCATTTTAACTGTCACTAATGTTACTGTCATCAGTTTTAATACTGAGTTTGGGTCTAAGGTGGAGTATGAGAAGAAAAAGAAGACTGAAGGGAAGATGGTGAGAGCTGAACGTCAGCTCGTGTTGGACATGCTCTTCTCGGCCTTCGAGAAGCACCAGTATTACAACATTAAGGCGCTGGTGGACATCACCAAACAACCTGTGGTGAGCAGCGTGCACGCACACAAACCCATGTGAAACAGGCAACATGTACACACACTCAAACATGCACACATGCAACAGCATCGCTGTAAAAAGCATAAAAAAAAACAATACACCTGCCCACTATCCACCTTGCTTTGTTAAATTTGAACAAATCGCCCACGGTGTGACGTTCATGCCTGTTCACACTATCTGTTGTGGCTGAAATTTGGGCCAACGTGTGCACACACACACACGCACACATGGCATGAATCGATACAGTGCAGTGGATTCGTTCCAGCTCGCAGTGAACAGAAATGTGTAGGTGCTGATGAGACCTTTAGGTCCTCCTCTCCCTCTGATTGCATCTGATTGCATAACCAGTGGCTGAGTAGGAGTCAAACGCCCCAATACACTCCACACCATCATTTCTCTCCTAAAGCACTTGGCTAGCACTCAAATTAACTGAACTAAAGTAACCGAAATGCCCATTATGAAAAGTCT
This sequence comes from Neolamprologus multifasciatus, assembly GCF_963576455.1. NCBI lineage: Eukaryota > Metazoa > Chordata > Actinopteri > Cichliformes > Cichlidae > Neolamprologus > Neolamprologus multifasciatus. The sequence continues at coordinate 24,642,027 of NC_140454.1, read as the reverse complement.
TGAAACACATTACGGTTATTCATCAGTTGGCGGCCACGTCTTTACAAGCTCAACAGAGACACCTGCTGGTCATTGCAGAGGATTGTCTGATCTACTAAAGAGTAGCCCCTGCTTGTGAGTTCATGCCTGCTGAATAAACCAAAAGTCAATGTTAGCGCATGATTTAAAGTAAGAAGAAACAGCTTTTTGGCCACTTGTTTCAAATAATGAGTCAGTGTATGTACTTGTTTGATATGATCCTTAAATAAGTTTGTTACAATTGCAACAGTATGCTACAGGTGTTTTTGAAAAAAGAAATAAGGAAAAGCATATCAGGTCCACTCTAACCCTCTGACAGCTAAACCAGGGTTGTTTTTGTGCCTAAAGGGGAATATTTGCTCACTGCACATGTCTTTGTAGCTGGTTGTTGATTATTAGGGTTATCCAGTTGCCTAGGTAACCTACTACGTATTTGCCACCCTGTCATATGTCAATCAGTGGCAGTTTTCCTGAAGACACTTCAGTCGCTTACCTCGAAGTTCAGAAAAGTTTGACTCGGGACCCACAAACTGCAACTATTTCTGTTCTTTTTTTATTATTAGTCCTTTATTTATCCAGGTAAAAAATCTCATTGAGATTAAAATCTCATTTCCAAGAGAGACCTGGCATCAGTTGTCAGTTGAAGTTGCTGATGTCATCGACTTTTTGTGGTTTCTAGTTTCTGCTGTTCACTTCCTGCGTGAACGCCCCTGAACCAAGAAATGGATTATACCTAACCTTAGACTAACTGCTTCTACCAGTGGAGCTCTTTTTAGTACTCTGGGAATATACTTGATCCATAACTGAGGGGGAAAAAAGGACACCAGAAGCCAGAAATCTCATATTCTTATAGCATAGAGTGATTGTGGAAACAGATCAGTGATTTATTAGACCTCACAATATTTCCCCTGTGGATCTCAGGGGAAATTTTCTAAACAGTGGTCACCACCATAGTGGCTCGAGTCCATCATGAGGAGATCGAGAGACACGTTCTCTCTCATATGCACTGGGTTTCCTCACAGTTCAACAGCTCACCTGGGAGGGGCCATAGACACGTGCCTAAATCGCCTGAGCTGGCTTCTTTGGATGCGAAGGAGTTGTGGCTCTTCTCTGAGCCATTTGTGAGCGCCACACCCCTGTATGTGGGATGGCCCTCCTGTGGAACCACAACATGCAGGAAGAGGCACGTGGATTTGTAGTATTGTGGATCAGGCAGCAGACAAAGGCAGGGAGTCAATCACCAGCTCCCAGTAGTGTCCTATACTAATAACTGGTACTTAAAGATAAATATGAAGCCAGTACCGGTTTAGCAACTGGTTTAGAACAAGCGCAGGAGAAAGTGGGTGTGAACTGAAAAATGAAGGCATACTTTTGTCTTTGTGTGGGTTAAAGTAACAAGGTGCAAATGTTTGCTCTTTGTGCTCAGTTAGTTACAAATTGTCCACCAAATCATGCAACACATCTGTTTAAATGCACCATGTTTCAAGCTGCTTCTTGTGTCTGGCACAGACCTACCTGAAAGAAATCATGAGGGAAATCGGCACATACAACAGCAAAGGCGTTCACAAAAGCACCTGGGAACTGAAGCCGGAGTACCGACACTACCAATCTGACGAGGAGGAGATGCAGACCACCTAGGCCGAGCCAGAGTCCACTGAAGTATCTTCTGGGCCTCAAATTTGCAATAAATTTGTTTTTTTCAGTAATTTTGTTTTATGTTAACAGGATTATGGGGAGAAAAAGCTTTGTGTGCACTCAAACATAACTAATATGGCACGATGGTGTAAAATCTTTATTTTTGTGGTAGGATAAATTTTTTGTGTGTATTCCAAGAAAGAAATAAACGTCCTCTGCTGAGGAAAACAAAGATTAAGGGGCAAACTGGCTCAAAACTTCTAGTATGCTGCCTCTTTATAGGAGTGTTACTATGGCAACTGTGAACAGCCCTAAACTATGGTTACAATGAATCACACCAGCTGCTGCTGCTAGTCTGACTGCACCCCAGCTGTTAAATGTGTGTCAGCAGGTCTCATTCCCATTAGTTTCAAGTGAGAACAACTTTCTTTTTTCCCTTTTTTTTTTTTTTAAAGCCATGCAATTTGGTTTTTGTAATTAACAAAAGTATTAACTCTTCTGTAACCAGCTTGTTTTTTCAAAATGTGATCTCATCTTCACACAAGTCACAAGTATAGACAAACACTGTCTTTAATAGACAGTTTTACCTCTTTTATTTCCCCCCACCAGCACAGTGCAAAGCAGTTCTGCTTTGGTTGCTTTTGAGAAGTAGCCCACATTTCAAAAGGTTTGAGACCCTTTGAAAATGACACATAACAGCAGTTGGGGTAACATCCATGGGGAAGAAGACAAAAAAAACAAAAACAAAAAAACATGTTTAAGGTTATCATCTAGTTGAGACTAAAGACCACCTTAGATAAACTTAACAAATATATTTGATGTCTGTGCTGTCCTAACAACCAGGTAATTTGACAGTTGGCTACACACGTTTCTTTGTACTGCAGTCCTTCAGCAATGGATTAAACTGCAGATCACTAGGCTGCTCTGAATCACTACTGTAAAACTATGGATGATCAAAATGAATTAAGTCATTAATAAAATTGGAAATTGTATTGAAATTAGAAATTGATATTTTATTACTGACATTTAATGTCACTAATTTCAGCACTTGTTGCCCTCCATATAACTTTCACACATTTAACACCAATCTCATCAGCAACTTCTCATTCAGTAAATTGCATTCCTCATACACCCGACCTTGGGCCAACAGCACTTAGTTCACTCCTGAACAACCTCTGTACGACCAGCTCTAGTCGTCCTACTAATTTGTTTTTATTCATTACTTTGTATGGCAACATTTTTTCTTGAATTTCGCTTTTATACATAAGACTCCTTTTATACATGAAGCTCACACATTACATTGCCAGCAGCTACTGGCAGAGACTGTTCTGCACTTCACAAAAATCTGAGAATCAAAAAGGTGAATGAGAAAACCCAAGGACAACTGCACATGAGATCAGCTTGTCAACGCTACAAAAGCATCTTTTCAAGCAATTCAAAAAGGATATTCTGAAATCCAGCCTACAAACTGCCTCTTTGCAGCACCAGAAGTGAAGGTTGACACAGAAATGAAATGGAAAGTTGTGGTACTCGTTTTTATTCATTTTCAAATTAAACCATAAGTCTTTTTTGTAGATGGAATCTTATTTAATGCAACCACAAACCCAAACTCAAAGCGGTCTGGTGATGCCAACCTGTATGGATTGTTGCTAAAACAGTATGCAGACAGAAGGAAAACAAACGTCTTCTTTCAGCCAGTCAGAGCTTTGCTCGCTGTCCAAGCCTTTTTGTTTCAATCACAAAAACTGGGCCAATCCTGGGACAAAAATCAAACACTGCAAAAGCCAAAAAAGAAAAAGGTTAAAAACTGTATTTGGTGACTAATCATGTTTGATTCACCCCCCAGGTTTGGGAGCGGTTCTGTGGGCCGTAATGTGAATATTTAAGAAATTGGACAATGTTTCTGTTCAGGCATGATGCAAGGTAATGCTCCTCCAGTCTGCTTTGTAGGCCATTTTGGAAGCAGCAGTCAGGTGAACAGCAGATGTAATTCCAGGTAGTTACTGTTTGAAAGAGAGAGGAACAGTGTGTAGTTATTAAATTTAACTATCTACACCCAAGTGGACAGCAGGCAGGATTTTACAAACACGGAACATTCATTTAGAAATCCAGACTGAATTAGTGTGTGTACTGTGGCATACTGATGTTCTCCAGCAGAAACACTTTGTAGTTCGAGAAATGTATCAAGTCTTTCCCACTTCATAGCACTTACGCATTTTTCAATCTCCAGGCCATCTTTGAAGAAAAGCATGAATGGTGTGATGCCATCCTCACGGTAGTCCAGCAGACCAACCATGCCCTCTGGGTTCATGGACTCTCCTGTGAAAAACTGCAAGCAAACAGCAAAGTCTTTAATTAAAAAAAGAAGTTCAGATTACAAAGATTTGCAACTCTTAAACCCATAATTTATTCACAGTAGAACACAGAAAATGCCAATTTTTTTTTTAAATCTAATAAAATTTCATTTCAAATTTGGCAGCTTTTCTTGAATTTGGTGGCAGGGACAAGTCTCCCCATCACCCCCCAAATGTACCTTCATTGAGTCTCAGATTAGGTATGTTTCATTAACAAGGTTTGGAATGCTGGCTGTCAGCCACAGATCAACATGCCAAAGAACTGACATGTTTATTTCAAACAAGCAAGCTGGTTAAACTTGTCTTTTTGACACTACTTAACAGCAGCACCCAGTCTAGATGTCAAGTATTCACACTACGTTATCACACACGGTCTATAAAGCTACTAACTGACAAATGATAGAGGCAAATCCACCTCCGGGATGAAAACATTAGCAATTGATGATGACTCACAAAAGAAAAACCTGTCAGCTGAGAGTCTCCCATAAACTGAATTCTCCTGGTGCCAACATGGTTATTGCCACAGTTTTCAGAGCTTCAGCTGCATGATTCAACTCAAGTGTTGTATAGACACACTCCGAAAGTGACATGCAGGCCTTTCTACAAGACTTGAAAATGTCACTCAGACTCAAATTCCACACATTGTCTACACTCCTCACCCTTCCCGTTGGCTTTTAAGGGTTTCCAAAAATACCGTAGTTACTGTATTCGCAAGGCAAAACTTTATATTTAGTGTGAACATGGTTTAAAATGCCATTTCATCTCTGTATACGTACCTGGTAGTTCTTGATGTTCCCCAAGATTTTCTTGACTTCTGGTTGGATGTCAGCCATAAAGCTCTCCACTCTATCTGGTTTGGTCTCTTGCAGCTTGGCTTTAACACTAGACATGCAAACAGACACATTCACTTAACAGAGCTGAAGATCATTCAAAACCAGAACTCCTCCTCACTGGCACATCAAGCTACTCACGCCTTCACATAATCCTTAATGTAAGTCATGTACTGCTTCTTGTCAAAGCCCGTCTCCTGCAGTTTGTGGTTCAGGACGATGTCGACACCGGAGATTGTGGAAGACTCGTTGCCCTCGGTTGCTTCCTCAGCAGAAGCGTTGGCTGCAATTAGAGAATCATCAAACCCTTCTGTCCTGGTGACGGTCTGTAGTTGAGGAGAGGAAGAAAAAAAGAAAAAACAATTATTACTGGTGCATCATAGCAAGGGCAATAGTAAATGATTGGGAAATACCAATAGATCAGTTGGCCTCATATTCAGTATTTGAGCCATTTAAAAATGTATAACTAACAAGAACAGCCGGCTGACTTAAATGTCGTAGCCTGCAACAGTTTCCCAACCTCTTCGAGGCTAAACCTCATTGCTATAGTATTTGTCATTATACCTGAAGCCCAGTTTATCTGTTGCATTTATGTACTTATGAAAAAAAAAAAAGCATACACATAAATACAGCCCTTCCTCATATACATCTTAAAATTTACAACAGGATATTATTTAGCAAAACCCCGATCCGCCATCCTGATCTGAATCACATCTTTTTTTGTTTAAACCTAAAAATGTTACTTTTTATTAACTTAAAAACAAAGCTTTATTTAAGTATTTGCTTGGTAACTACTTCACCAAGTTTCTTTGACTAATTTTAAAGTATGCTTAAAGACAAACACCAAGCTAACATGATACTTCAAACTGTTCTAGCATTTAAATTTTTTTTTGTGTGATTCTGAGGCAGGTTAAGGACCTTATAGTTACGCCATTGGAGACCTGCAACTATGAGTCATCTTCAGTCATAGTCAATATGACGTCATGGAAGTACAGCCAGAAATCACATGACTCACTCCAAAAAACATCTACCAATCTACTTTAAACATAAGTAGTGGCCCATCCCGAATAATAATACCAAAGCTGTAAGAGAAATTACAAAACTGGGGAATAAATTTAAAAAGAGCATACGCTTTATTTGTTAATTACCATATGATTGTGTCCCGGTGTTTTAGATGCAAGCTCAGCCAAGACAGAAACAAATAAAATGCTAGTACCTTTATTTTTTCCCCACCCCCCTTTGTGGTCAGCTTTCCCCACCCCCATTTTCTCTTTCTGGGTGTGTGTGTTGGTATTTGTCCCTCAAATTCCAATTGCTTTGTACATATATCCATTCCAACAGCTTCAGCAGTCTTCTTCCAGTAATTAGCCGTTTCTATGTTACATTAAACGATGATTATTATTCCTTAGATTGAGATAATGATGGCTACTCTCTCAGTAATGAACTCAAAAACTGGTTAAAAAGTAGCCAGAAGCCACTCACAGAAGGAATGGACAGTACTGAAAAGGCCAACACAACAGTCTTGGGCTGTATTGATCTAACGTGTTGTTACATTTCTAGTGAGGTCTGCCAGATAACAGTTTAATTTCCCACCAAAGCATAAATCCCTAATAAGGGAGCAGCTTAAAGCAGCTACTTATTCTCCGAGGTTTTAAAACACCTTAGTTTTGGGTATATGCCAACTACACTTTAAATTTCGCTGTAAAGCAGCAATGAACAAGCTGTTGGAAAAGGGTGAAACTGGCTAAATCCTCTGTTGAACATGTGGTTTCGAACTCACCTTTCCTTCAACCTCAAAGAAGATCCCGTTTTCACTTTCTTTGACTTTAAAGGCATCTGAGAACATCTCATCACCTGTAGAAGGAAAAGGGAGGAAGGAACATATTACAACACTCCAAGCTAACATCATCATTTAAAAGAACAGAAGCAGCAGCAGAGGCTAAAAAGTTATCCACAATTCAAGGCTGAATCTTGTGCGATTAAAATAAAATGTGAGGCGTAGTGGCGGGGAAACACCAACAATGGCAAGTCTAGAAAAATCTGCCGGACAAAAATAAAACTGCAGCAGAGGGGGGATGCTGAAAGGCCACATTCACCACGTTACTTTACCATGACGAACCCCAACAGGAATAGCCCCAACCCCCGGCAACTACCAAGCTACCTCACCGGTGACTGAGCCGGTGCTCTTTTAGACTTTTATAAAACTTTAATTGAGCCGAAGTGTGGGCAAAGCTAAAAAGCTAACCGGCCACAATCACCGGCTAGCCTAACAGGGTGGCTAACTCCACATACTCTTCTGATTGAGTTAGCATCTGGCTAGCTAGCGCTAACTTCCGAACCATGACAACACGAGTTAGCTTGTTAGTGTGACCAACTCTCACCTATAACATCACAACAAACGTGAAATAACACACGCGACCGTCACGCTACCCGGTCAGCGTGAAAGAAGACACGTAAAACAATCACTCACCGCTGATAAGGTCCCTGTAGATGATCATTTTGCTGCTTCGGTGTTAATTCTTCCCAGAGACAGAGAGCAGGCCAACCGCCCAAACAGCACGGGAGAGGAAAAAGACCGATCAGGCCGCGAGGCGCTACATTTACATCCTGCTGACGTCACTGTGGGTCGGCTCCTGCTCCGGGTTCTGCTGCCACTTGTGGGTGCAGTGGTCAGACGTGGTACTACAGCTGTTCTGAACTAGGAAATTCTGGATCATCACAGCACAAAAGGAGCAGCTTGTAGAATCTGTTGCATGATCTGAAGCTCTTCTGAGGCTCTTTCTTTGAGATTTTTCCCCATGTGACAACCTCCATGGTGGACAAATTCTCATTTCAAGAATCATCTTTACACAATCATTGAATAAGATATCAGTCGGCAATCGCCCCCAGGAACCATTAGTTGCTGGGGGAAGATGTGTGTTCCCTGACCAGTTTACAAGTTGTTCCTGGGGAGAATTAAGGGGTGCTACAGCAAAAGCCTTTAGATTTCTTTGGTTGTTAGCAGTTACTGATGTAGCTTGCATGAAAGACACCAACCTGAGGAATTGCAAGGAGGTTTTTGGTGTAGTACCATATTTGTTGCAGCCAGTTTTAACTAGCAATTGGTAGCAAACTACAACCATAGTTTTCAGGGGGGTTGCTTGTCTCTAGGCCTGTGTCACTGGGGCTTTATGTTTTGTGCATGACAGATTACAAAAATGCCCAAACTTCTTTTTAATGCTGCAATTATCTGACTAGCTTTATGGCTTAACTCAACACTCAACCATTGAGTCTAGAGTGGATCTTTTATATACAGGTTGTAGACCAGGGGTGAGCAACTCCAGGCCCCGAGGGCCGGTGTCCTGCAGGTTTTAGATTTCACCTTGGGTCAACACACCTGAATCACATAATTAGTTCGTTACCAGGCATCTGGAGAACTTCAGGACATGGTGAGGAGCTAATTTAGCCATTTAAATCAGCTGTGTTGGTTCAAGGACATCTAAAACCTGCAAGGACACCGGCCCTCGAGGCCTGGAGTTGCCCACCCCTGCTGTAGACAACTTAATGCACAGGTGTCGAACTCCAGGCCTCGAGGGCTAGTGTCCTGCAGGTTTTAGATGTGTCCTTGATCCAACACAGCTGATTTAAATGGCTAAATGACCTCCTCAACACATCTTGAAGTTCTCCAGAAGCCTGGTAATGAACTAATCATTTGATTCAGGTGTGTTGACCCAAGGTGAGATCTAAAACCTGCAGGACACCAGCCCTCGGGGCCTGGAGTTCGACACCCCTGACTTAATGCAACTACTCACTTTAAGGTTATACTACTTTAAGCTCTGAATTAAAAATACCAGTGGTAATGGAAAGAAAGAGTGCAAGTTTCCAGTTTCCAAATAGTTTGATGCTCATCCACGTTGTCACATTAAATACCTGAATGCAAAATCTTTTAAGTGGTGAAATAAAGTCGATAGAAGTCTAAAAATACCCCGAGTGAACCTGCAAACTGTATCCGAGCAAAATGAAGTCAACAAGGACAAGCCATAAAACCATCAATTATTCGTAAAGCAACTTTATTGTTTAATAATAAGCATATTTTGGTACAAGCGGCACCATTTCAGCCTTTATTTCTCTCAAACTATACATAAAATGAATCCCCTTTGTAAAATTCAAACCAGATTATCATTGAGCCACCACAAAGTGAGATTACTTCAAGTTGCATGGGCACATATGAAGTCCAATTACCTGCATTGTGGAATCCATTGAAACAGAAAAAAAAATCCTGTGGGTGCCCAACAGTTAAAAGTACAGGGAGGCAGCATTTGGAGGAAAAGGCAGGGGAGCAGTGGCTTAAGACTTGTTCAAAAGGGGGGAAAAAATACCAGAGTGGAGCTCATGGAGGGAACAACTGCATTGAAACGGAGCACATGCAAGACAAAAAGGAGGAACAAACATTTAGAAAAAGAAAAAAAAATAGTCCATGTACATTTATACACACAAAATACACATGAGAATTTATTGACAAATTATAAAGACGCAAGTGCAAAAGTTTACAACATTTGTTCCAAAAGCCTCCACTCCTTTACCAACTCGCTTCTGTTTTTGTGAATATGTCAGGACAGTGAAAGAATATCTAATTCAAGGCTACTGTGGACAAGTTTCTGTGACGAACAACTTAACCAGCAGCCCTGTGATCGATGCCTCGTGATTAAAGATTCCGTTTTAGCAGGAATGTAAGTACTGCACAGGGTACACACTGCTCTCATCCAGAGTCTAAGCTGATCTTAACTTAATAACCTACACCAAGCCGTAAAGCTTTATCTTAACATTAAAACGCTACAGCTGTCCGCAGTCTGTGATGATGATCTTCTTTGTGGGAGTGCCTGCCTTTGAGCCCAGCTCTCCCATCTGCTGCACCACATCCATGCCATCCCGAACCCAGCCAAAAGCCACATGTTTGAAGTCCAGGTGTTCGGCTTTCTTCAGGGTTATGAAGAACTGCGAGTTGTTGGTGTCGCGCCCGCGATTTGCCATCGACAGGATGCCCGGGCCTGTGTGCCGGACGTCAAAGTTCTCATCCTCAAACTTGTCGCCGTAAATGGACTTGCCTCCTGTGCCGTTATTCTTGGTGATGTCACCACCCTGAAAGACCAATGGAGCACTTGTTAGTGATGTTAGAGATTTTCTCCTGAAAGTTTTCTTTTAAACAACAGGACTGATTTTCATGGCATCAATAAAATACTTCATACATCAAACTACAGAGCTGTGCTATGATTACAAACAGCAACCAGGGTGTATTTTTGTCAACCCAGAGTAAATTCCACTTTGTTGTAATCAAACAAGTTTTACATTCATCTGATCTTGAAAGTTTTCCTCACCTGACACATGAAATCTGGTATGATCCTGTGGAAGATGGAGTCCCGCAGCCCGAAGCCTTTCTCACCAGTGCAGAGAGCTCTGAAGTTCTCTGCAGTTTTGGGTACAATATGTAAGAACAGCTCTATAGTGATTGTGCCCAGAGGTTGGCCATCAGCTGCCAGCTTGAGGAACACCTGTGGGTTAGTGTCTCTGGAGTGCTCCTGAATTCTGGACATCTGTGGCGAGCACAGAGACGAAGCATCACCATCAATTTGCCCCATCCGGTTCTGACACTCGCAGAAGGTCTTTTTGAAGGATTCAGCTATTTCAGGGGTTTTGAACTTGGCCGCCAGCTGCTCAATCACACCTTCGCCATCTGGATAAACAAAAAGGGGGCGAGGAGAAAGAGAGCAGGTGAAGAACAATCCACATGTTGCCTTAAGAAATAAACACATGCAAGTGGTTTAAAAATCCAAGATGAATGATTATTAGTGAGTATTTACAGACAAATCACACAAGGCAGCACAATACAACATCACATCGATGCTGTATGTATACCTGAGTAATCAGTGGCAGTCCAGATCAGTGCGTTTGCTGAGGCGTTCATGGGTTTGAGCTCCATCGCCTCTGAGATGTTGTGGTTGGCGCAAACCCGCAGCACCTGTTCTCTTCTCATCAGGATTCGGTAGAAATGTTTGGTTGGGTGGAAGAGGATCTTGATGTCACCGATGCCGCGCTCCTTCCACTGGCCGATATCCCGGTCCCATCGATACAGTTTGGCGCGCTCCTTGAACAGGATCTCCTCGTCCTCCTCTCCAGACTTCGTCTCCACCTGAGTGATAAATACAGTGATAAATACAATTTTATGGAAAATAAATACAAGTTTACTAATTGTACTAAAATGTTAGGGCTTAGCACATTTATATACCTCGGGCAGAGATACTATGGGCTCAAAGTGAATGTCCACATTTTTAGGAGCTCCTTCTTCTTCATCACTTCCCTCCTCATCAGCATTGGTTTTAGGCTGAGAGGTCACTGGAGATCCAAACACTGTTGCTCCAGCATTTGCCCATGAGAAATTAGCATCTACATTTTTTTAAAGAGAAAATTAAAATAATTAGAAGTGAAACAAAACAACAGTCCAGATAAACAACTGAAGAAAATGTTTAATGTTAAAGCCAACCTTTTGATCCGAATGCAAATCCATCTGTATTTTTGGCCAACTCAGCAAAAGAAAAGCCAGATGCATTGAAGCCAAAGGTGGAGAGGTCTGCAGCCAGAACAACAAAGACATTAAATACTTAAAAGCCTTTCACCCCCATATCTGTCAAAGTTAAAAGGTTAATACAGGGATGATGTATTCTCTAAGTTCATAAAGCATATTAGAATCAAGCTGTGTTCAGAGTGATAAATGAAAATATCTGAAAAGATGGTACCATAATTATAACATTGACAGGGGGAAAAAAGCCTTTTTAAAATCATATTTTGGGGTAACTCATTTGAATAAGTCTTCATAATAACTCCCCAGAAACATTCTGAGTTTAAAAGAAACCCTCAGCTGAAAATTCTGTCTGCAAAAATGTATTCAATATTTATCATCCAAACTAGCTCCTCATTTTAACATTTTTTTTCAAATTAAAGTTAAAAGTTGGAGCGAAAACGCATAAAGTATGTGGCTGAAGATGGAGAGTTATGTTTCATTTGAAAATACTTATGCCGTTTTTCACACTTTACCTTGACTTGTTGTAGCAGTCAAAGATGCAGGTTTACTCTCAGTGTTGGACTCCAGCTCGATACTCTTCTTAGTTGAGAGGTCAATGGGAGAGCTGCTGCTTGGAGTTGCTGTGGTCTGTTTGTCTGCTGTAGATGTGCTGTCGGCAGCCTCTGCTCTGCTGGATGATGGCCCTGATGCTGGCATTTCAGGGGTCACAGCAGGACTGCTGGAGGCTTCGTTAGATTTGTCTAACTGAGCAACCTGATACACATTTCCAAATTAATAACATGTTCCAAATTAATATCCATCTTAAGATGTCTCTGAGTATTACTGACAGAGTAAAATAATTTAAAAAGTTAACATTTGTTTCTTTTTTTTAAAAACAAAAGTTGAGTTCTCTGCTTGTATAATTTGAATTATCTATGTAAATTCGGCGCCATTACCAGGACTTCATGTACTTTGCGGACTTCTGTCTCAAAGTCTTCAGGCTTATCCTGGTCCGGGTCGCTGTCCGTGGTGCTCAGGCCACAGAAGAAGGTGGGTGGAAGCTGGAGGCTTTTGGCTTTTTTCTCCTCCTCTGGTGTTGGCTTCTTCTCCCAAACCACTTGACAGTCTGACTCTGAATGCAGCAAACAGCAAGTTTAGGCTCAAAATCAACATAACATTTATTAAGGTACACAAATTTTGGACTGTATGACTATAACAGATCGACATAAAAGCCTTTAACATAGTAGCAGAATTAAACCAAACCAATTGTCTTTTGAAAAATGAGTTGGATATAATAACATGTAACAGGGTTTAGACTACATACCATCACCACAAGCTGCAGCGTTCTTCTCAGGAGGATCAGGGTAGAGCTTTCCATTCAAGGCCTTCACTGCTGATTCGTAGTCTTCATCTGAAGTTTAAAACAAATGTTTCCTTTAATTATGTTTGCAAAGAAAATTATAGCGTTTGTTCAGACTTCAACCTATAATGAATTAAAGATTAAAGTCAATTTTGTATTCTCAGATTTAAAACCAAAGAGGCATTACTGAACTTTGATGTCAAAGGAGACCCCCCCCCAAACAAACAAACAAGAAGTCCAATAGGTCCTTTCTTCGCTTTCTGAATGGGACAGTAACTAGTTTGTCTTATAAAAGCAGAAATTACAGTTTCAATTAATAAAATTTAAATAAAAATTCACTCCAAATAACATGTTTTAATTAAGGTTAAGGTTCCACTTTGATATTTATGTCAGGACAGATGTATATCCTTATAGAGAAATACCGTGCACTACTGCTACCTTCTGGCTCTAATAGCTCATTACATCATATGTGGGAGCAGTTCAAATATTCAAAATAAATTACCAATTATTAAAAAGAGTCATGTACACCTCTTATACCACCCTTATTTCTCAAAACTGTCAAATAAGGTGACATTTACCAGTGCCAGCAGCACTTCGGCTGTCACATTCATTTTTGCACTGGATACATTTTTTGGGGTTCAAAAGAAAGGAATAAAAACTGAAAGGCTAACAAAAAATGTCTATATGTGCTATATTGTTATTTTTAACACTGGTATCCATTTCTGTCCAAAACTTTAGCATTCTCACTTTCTTACATTGTCTCCTGGGAATGTTAACAATTCACAAATAAGCAGATTTATTTCAGCAAGTCATATGTACAACCACTGATGTTCACTTTAACAAACCCTCGTTCCATATCTTGGGTCTCACCGTCAGTTTCGTCATCACTGATGTAGCCTGGTTCATTCTTGTAGCAGAAGAAGGTGATGGGCAGCTGGAGCTTCCTAGCTAAAGCTGCCTGCTCAGCTGTGGGTTCCCTGACGTACACAATCTCCACCTCCGAATCCTCATCCGACCTAGCACTGCTTCCCTCTGCCTGAGGGGATCCTATGATAGATGGATATGATAGGAGTAAACAAGTCAGGCTGGGAAAGAACTGTTGGAAGACAGGCCAAAATGTAAAAATTAAAAGCCTTTGCAACCACAGGTGTTAATTACACACACACACACACACACACACACACACACACACACACACACACACACACACAAAATCATGCACAGCAAAACAGAACATCATGCATTTGATTTACAACAGTGAGACATGTTTTATAAGCAGAGGATTTCTGCATGGTCTCGTTTACACCACTTACTCTTGGACACATGGTATCGTAACATTAAACAGCATAAATACCTGAGCTTTAACTCTAATTAGCCTTTGCTGAGGTAAACATCACTGCGAGAAATCAAACCAGATGAGGAATTACATTCCATGCTGTTGCTACAGACCCAGCACTAAAAATGGCACATGTGACGTTTGCACAGTACATTCCTCTCTAAAGCAACGCCCTTTGCTCTCAGCTCACCTTTCAGAAGACCTTTCTGCTGCTAGTCTAACTGCCCCACACTACAATTGTGGCATCGCTGTACTCTTTAATTTGGCCTCTCTGGTATATACAGAACATGAAATGAAGCGCAGTGTAAGACCTTCAATCCAGACTGAAGACTCATATGAAAGAATAATATAAATATAAGTGAACATTTGTTTTTTGCCAAGTCAAATCAAAGAACCTACGTGTTTCCCTTTTGTACAGATTGTCTATAAGAGATGGATGTAGCCACCATGAAGTAACTGACCAGTTTGTAAAGCTTTGAGTTGGGGTCCACACTTCTCTCCAAGTTGAGAAGTGTGGATCTAGCCATGATGCCACCCATTTGTTAAAGCCTCGAGCTGAGGACTTTCATCATCTAGGTGTTTTAAAGCTGAATGTGACAAAACAAGGATTTGATCTGGCTGCAAACCTGAATGCTCACTGGTCAACAATTTGTGGTTGACAGCTCTTTAATTGTGGTTAACCCTGCTCCAAAATTGACTTAATGTTATAATTAGTATAATCTGATACTAGCAACTGAGCCCATAAAGGCATCCGGAAAGTGATTTTCTATTCAACCCCAAATCATTTTGAAACTACTGGTCGCCCCCTGGTGGCCACTAAATAGAAATCTGTAATGTTCTGTGTTGAAGTTGCTTTTAAGAAACGTCCATCTTTTATACCGACTCACACAATTTGTACAAGTGCCTATACTTCACTGACATTTGGTCAAAAAAAAGCTGCTTGCCTGTTCCTGTTTTGACACCCCCTAACGTAGACCAATTTCCAGATTGAATATGTGAAACATGACGTTCAATGAGGCTAAAAACTAGCGACTGAGATCTTTAAGAAATTACTTACTGATGTCATAGATCAAGGGAGTAGTTGGAATTTTCCCATTCAGGTCTACACAATCTAAATTCTTTCCGCAACCAGAATAGTTGCCCCCTCCTGGTCAATCTAAACAGTGCAGTTACATTTCAGCTTCACCCTTCAGACACAGGGGCTACCTCTATCTTTCATCTACTTTCAGCTAATATAAACAAAACTGCGAGCCACACTATGAAAATGACACTCAAATGAAAAGATTGTTACATTTAATTCCAAGTTTTATTTTTTCCCTTAAATATTTCAGTGCTTTAAACACCATTTCCATGATGATTCAGATGAAATCAGATGAAATATTTTCTGCTTTTATGCATTATTTGCGTGCAAAACTGTTTAATCTTGTGACACAAGTGCTACTTAAACAACTACAATTAAAATTACTGAACAATAAAAACTGCACCTTCACACACTTGGCATGCAACACATTAGCTTGACCGTTTTGCTTTTTTTTTTTTTCCCCCTCCACTCCGTGCATCCAGGTTATTTCTTTGTAGTAGTAAGGGCCAGTCACGTGACAGCTGAGAAGTGTTAACACACACTGCAGTGATTAGAGTACCTGGGGGTTCAAATTGGGTGGTTGATGAGCTGGTCCAAAAAGCCATTGGGTTATCTTTGAAAAGCCTAAAATCCAGCCCTAAAGGATGGTGGGTTGTTGAGTGAAGAGAGACTAATTGTGAGGCTGGTGTCATAATCAGAAAATGCCAAAATTGACTGAAAAATGTGAAATACTGTAGCTGTGCAATGATTGATTTGATAACAATCTTATTAACCCTATGGATATGTAAAATATGTGCAGTATAGTCATGTTTTTTTGTCTCTAAAACTTCCACTAAATGTGCATGTTGCAAAACAAATATAAAAGGGGAGCATGTCGACGGAGGAAATACACGTTGTGTTCCAGTTAAAAATGAAAGGTGTGGGCAATGATGAAGCAGTGAGATGCAGATGAAGTAGGACGATCGGGTAAAAATGAAATGAACTGAAACTGTTGAGATACTCATTCAAAAGTAATGCAAATATAATTCAGACCTCCCTTTTTTTATTCTTACCTTTCTCTGGGATTTTGAATGCAGGAACTTGAAGTGAAGTCTTGGCAGTATAACCAGAGTCGTTGGCTTTCAAACCAGATGCTGTAGATTGCTCAGGTTCAGAATGAGATTTAGGAGTGCCAAAAATCTTCTGAAGGGTATCAGTGCCAAAAACAAACTTTGGGGGAGACACCACAGTCTTTCCGGGATTGACAGGACTGTGTGACGCAGATGCATTTGATCCAGTGTCTGTAGGAAGCTCAGTACGTTCCTTAATCGTCTCTTCAAGAACGGCAATGGCTGCTTTGCCACATACAGCTGGAGTGGTCTTTGCAGATCCTGGTGTTCCACTGTCTTGTGGTGCAACCACTCTAGATGTCACTGGAGTCATGAGTTCTTTTTTTCCCTGAGCAACATTGGCTTCCTCAAAAACTTGTTTGAATGTATTTGCGGTTTCTTGCAGCTTGAATCTCACAGCCAGCTGCTCAAGCTTGCCCTCTCCTTCCTCAGCAAAGTCCAAAGCACTCCAGACCCAGGCCTTCTCTGCACCCTTCATAGGTTCCAGCTTCATGATTGGACTAATCCAGTGGTTGGCACAGATCTTCAGCACCTGATCCCTTCTCATTACCAACCTCGCTCGTTTGTTGTTATAATTCTGCAAGATCTTGAGGTCTCCAATTCCTCTCTCCTTCCACTGTTTTGACTCTTTATTATAGCGATATAGTTTGGCTCTGTGACTGAAGACCACCTGCTCATTTTCCTCTCCTGTAGAAGTCTCCACCAAATCTGGCAAGGGGACCACAGGTTCAAAGTACTGGCCGTCCCGCTCTTCATCCTGGGTGACATCCTGCTCATCATCAGTACCCACTGAAGCTCTGCTCTGGTTGAGCTTAGCAGGAGACTTTGAGGGGCTGATGCCAGGTTGAAAGCTAAAGCTGAACCCACCAGTGGATTCCCCGAAGCGGAATAGGTTCTTTCTCAGGGGGCTGCTGGCAAGAGGGGAGGCATAGACGGACGAGTCAGCCGTGTCATCTAAAGCATCTTCTCTGAGGTCGTAGTTGTCCCACTCCAAGGTAGGGCCGGTGGTGTCACCTTGGGGCTTGATTACAAGGCTTGAAATGTCACCAGCTGTTGCAATGTCTCCCTGTGTGTCATTGTCTTTTATCTTTGTTTTCTCGTCAGTCAAAAATGATTTCAGGTCTTTCAAACCAGACTTCATTTCCTCTGCCTTCTGAATGAGGTGTGCTGTTCTACCTGTGTCAACCAGCTTGTGGGGAGTTTGTAAAGGGATGTCCAAGAGAAGTCTCTGACACTCTTCAAACTTTTCCTTAAACTCCTGAGCAAGCTCAGGGCTTTTAAACTTGGCAGCTAACTGTTCGAGTTTAGCATCTCCATCAGAGAAGTCATTGGCCAACCAAATCCAGGCTTTGTCTGAGCCTGCCAGGGGTTTAAGGTTCATGGTGGTGGTGATCCAGTGGTTGGCACAAACCTTGAGAACTTGTTCCCTTCTCATCAGCACCCTTAGCCGACCATTTGTAGTGTTTTTCAGGAATTTGAGAACTCCCACACCACGCTCTTTCCATTGACTGGTACCCACATCAAATCTAAACAGTTTGACACGCTGAGAGTAAAGAACCTGTTCATCCTCCTCCCCAGTTACCAGGTCCACCTTCTCAGGCATCTGGATCACTGGTTCAAACTGGATGTCATCATTTTCCTCTGTTTTATACATATCATCATCCTCAAGTTCATTTGAGGCTTCTGTCTTGGTGGGGGTTGCTTGGAATGATGTGAACAACTGCTCACCAGCTCCAGAAAAACCTTTGAATTCTGGATCTTTCGTGCCAAACTGAAAGTTTCCTCCCGCAGATTTAGCCAAGTCCGCAAAACTGAACGTATTTGCTTTTCCAGATATTAATGGATTTTGTTCTTCCTCCGTTTCCTCTACTGAGGGTGTAGAAACAGTTTCTTTCTCCTTGTGCTTGTCAGCTATACTTTTGAGCATACTGGAGGCTGACCCAGTTTGAGTCTGATTATCATTTGAAGGGGATTCTTTTGGAGGGTCTTGAACACCAAACTTGAAGCCACCAGGCCCAATGGGCATTGAAAAAGAGAAGCTTGACGAACTGATTGTACTAGATCCAGTCTGGGGAGCTTCAAATTTGAAAGAAGCAGGTGAGCTTTTATCTTTGCTCTGACCAAACTGAAAGGTGCCCCCACTTACAAAAGGTATTGTAAATCCAGTTCCAGCAGGCTGACTTGACGAACTCTTTGTTCCAAAGGTAAATTTTGAGGAGGACGATGAGGAACTAGTGCTGCTTGTGCTTTTAGCGTTAGGATTTAGGGTCTGACAGGACACACATTTATCAGCCGAGGCTTCGTTTCTCACGAGACAAGTGTTGCAGTCCCATTCTCCATCCTTCTTACCAAATCTAGCTGCTAAAGATGCATTCTCATTTGGAGCTTTGCAGGAAACACATTCAGCAGCTGATGCATCATTTCTGACCAGACAGGCATTGCAATCCCACTGCCCATCTTTCTTTGCAAAATCAGCTTGTGGTCCCGACACTGTTGGAAGATTTGACCCTAATGAAGCCCCCTCTGTTGGCTTAGCAGCAGGGTTTGGACTTCCACAGGATACACATTTACCAGCAGAGGCTTCATTTCTTACTTCACACACATCACAATCCCACTGTCCAGGCTTCTTACTAAACTTGGCAGCAACCCCAGCAGAGTCAACACTGGACAGAACGGGTTGTGCTGCAGGTGCACCAGCAGCTGGTGCAACTTGTGCTGCGGCAGCTGTTTTAGCCGAGGGTCTAAGAGCTTTGCAAGAAACACAACTGTCTACGTTGGCCTCATTTTTTATAGAACATGATTCACAGTCCCACTGCCCTGGTTTGCTGGTAAGTAGGGCTCCAAAGCCACCAAATGTACTGGAACCAGTGTCTGTAGGTTTTGAGGAGCTGAGACCGAATGTGAATGAAGAGGCTACAGAAGATCCAAAACCACCAAATCCAGTAAATGTGGAGCCAGAACTACTTGGTTTTGCTGAATCAGTGCCAAATTTGAATGTAAAAGAACTAGGTTTAACTTCCCCAGCAGCCTGAATGTCTGGCTTTGAAGAGGCGTTGGGATTAGGGCTTTGACAGGATACACACCGTACATCTGTGGGTTTATTTCTTACACAGCACACAGAGCATTCCCATTCTCCTTCTTTCAGTGCAAACTGGGCTGCAATCGATTCAGAATCTTTCACGGTTTTTTCTTTCCTCTCCTGTTGATTTGTCTTGTCAAGTGATTTGAGTACAATCTTCTGGGCTTCCTCAAACATGGCTTTGAAAAGTGCTGCCTCATCTACAGTTTTGAAACGGATGGCCAGCTGTTCAGGTTTAGGCTCCTCATCTGCATAATCAATAGCATTCCATACCCAAGATTTATCAGAGCCGGCATTTGGTTTCAGCAACATATCAGGTGTTATGTAGTGATTTGCACAGATCTTAAGGACCTGTTCCCTTCTCATTAAGAGGCGGACCTTGCCTTTAGTGCTGTGTTTTAAGATTTTAACATTGCCGATGCCCCGTTCCTTCCACTCTTTTGTCTCTGTGTCAAATCGATACAATTTTGCCCTGGTGCAGAAAATCTCTTCCTCTTCTTCCTCACCCGTTTTCACATCAACCTTATCGGGAAGAGGGACAATAGGTTCAAAGTGAGGCCCATCTTCATCCTCCTCAGCATGAGTACTATCATTGTCACTCTCCACTGCCCGTTCCTGCTCTGCTGTAGGCTTTGACATTCCAAACGCTGGCTTGGACATGTCCCCAAATTGAAATGGTTGATCCACCTTCCCAAACAGGCCTCCAGTGGCTGTGCTCTGTGCAGAATCAACAAATGAAAAGCTGGTAACATTTTTGTTTCCAAAGGTGAAGATGCCCGTTTGGGTGGTGGGCTGCTCCTGAGTTTGTGGTTTCTCTGGAACGGTGTCTGTTTTACTGGGAATGTCTGATGTGAGAAGGCCAAGCAAACTTTCACTGTGCTTATTTTGAGAAGCTGAGAATGTAAAATCACCATCATTGGATTTAAAATTGGAGTTGAATTTAAAAGCAGGTGAGGGTGTTGACTGGGCAGTTACACCTGTACCAAAACTAGGCACTCTGGGGACTTCAGCGGGTGCCTGCTGGCTGAAGGAGAGCTTTCCAAAGTCCATGGGCTTTCCCTCAATGTTCTTTGGTTGTTGAACTGGGACTACAGGTGGCTTGGTGAAATAGCCAGGTTCAGGTAAGGTAGGGTTACTGGTTTGTTGGGTAACACTCTGGCCATAAAAATCTTCACCATAGGGTGAAAGAAGACTTGTGGCTGGTGATTCAAACCGCAGAGGTGCACCAAAGACTTGTTCTTGAGGAGGGTAGATGCAGGCTGGGGCTGTCTGCAGTGGAGGTGTATGCGTGGGCTGCTGGTAGGCATACATATGCTGCTGAGGTGGCATGCGGTTTACGCCATACATTGGGGTCTGTGTAAAGATAGAATAAAAATAAACTTAACAAACTCCATTTTTTAAAGCATTAAAGCTTGTTCAGCATTAAAATGATGATTACCTTGGTGGGGGTTACATTTGCTGCTGTGCGCAAGAGATACTGAGAGTTGTAAGCTTGTGACTGATTGTAGTACACAGAGGGGCCTGTGGTGGCCACTTAAAAAAAGAAAGAAAGAAAAGACATCCAAAAATGTTTTATGTCACTAAACTGCTTTGGTAAAGATGACCAAGTAAATTAAATCTTGTGTTTAAATATAAAATGAATCATGTTTCAGATCCGTGTATCATACTGACCTGTTAGGGGGGCTCCATGATAGGACTGAACCGGGGTAAATGGTTCCTGCAGGCCCTCAGCCCCGTAAGTCTCGCCATACATTTTATGGTGAGGAGAAACTGTAGTGCCTGATGAGTTGTGTCTCAGATCATGAACCTCATTCTGTAAAACAGGAGCATCATGTGAACTCAATCTGAAATGTATTGATTTAATCTGAACTGAAAGTAACACAACAAGTAACAGTGATCACAGTTTAAAAACAAGGGACAATGTTACAAAATATTAACTTAAAAATGAATTCTGACCTTAAGGGCTTCTACTTGCTGACACAACATCTGAAGGAGACTCTTCTGGTCCTCCACCCAATGAGGTTGTGTTTTGGGAGAAATCTAAACAAAGGATGTGAATAAATTATAAAGAGTAAATGATTTTTGTGTTTGACTAAAAACACAAAAACTGAGTCATTTAAATAACAATATGGACCTACCAGTCTTTTTGAAGGAGAAACAATGCTTTTGTTTGGAGAGGGAGTGGAGAACTTAATGTGGGATATGGTTGCACTAGTTTCACCGAGATGAGCAGGGCTGGAGTGGGCTGGTCCTCTTAGGACCCCCTCTTCCTTCTCATCCTCTTCATCCATGACCTCCCCGTTCTCCCCCAGCTGCTGGTTCACATCATTTAGGAGGTCCACAACTTCCTCCATAGAGACAGGCAGCTGGGAAAGAAAAAGTTTAGACTTTAAATTTCACACTGCTTCTACTTTAGCAAAAAATAAATAAATAAAAAAAATAAAGTGTCACAAGTTAAACATCAGTCGTACAAATTTATAGTTTTTGTTTTTTGATTCTTCCAAATTGGGACTTACCTTTTCAATGTCATCTGCATTGGCGCTGTAGATCTTTGACAGGTATGCCCTGAACTTTCTCAAGAACATGATGCACCTGTCTTGAGTCTCCTCAACACCATTGCTGGCCTCTTCTGACAGCCGCTGATAGATCTGCCAAAAAATAAATTATAAAATCACTATACACTCTATATAACACCTCTACAAGTGTTAGAACCACTAACTTGAAACATCTGAAACCACATAACAGTGGACTGTATGAGGTTTAATAGTCAATATTATTTGAAAATCTGTTTTTTACATTTTTTGTTTTTAAGAGATAGACAAAACAAAAACCACAAAGCCAAACAAAAACCATAGTACCCAAGTGCTTCTTGTGGTGTGAACAATAAATCCAGGTAAATATTTTTTATGCTTACCTGAGCTAAATGCCAGATGGAGGACATGTTATTGATGCTTTCCAAGGTAGAAATGGCCTCCTCTGTTTTCCCTTCAATGTCAAGAAGAACTGCATATGCTATCCTTGCTTCCTCTTCATAACTTTTCACAGAAGAAATCTGAAAGGAACACAAAACATAAATTTATGAACCAACGTGGTACATCTTGGTGGCAAATCCTTCAATATAAAAATAACTTCTATTAATGTGAGGACATAAAATTTGCTATGGTTATTTTTTGTGGGATTTCTACAGACCCAATGAGGTGAAGTGCTGACCTAAAATCCTTTACTGAAACTCACACAAACCTTTCTGACCTGACACTTCTGGATTAAATGCATATGAAAGCATTTCACTACAATATGTCACCACAGCAAGATTATTAAACAAAGAGGTAAACTCAAACTGATTTTCAGGTATAGCTGAAAGTGTCAAGGTCTTTAGGGACTAAACCTGAGGCTAAACATGACAACTCTACTCGGATGCAAAAAGAAATGAGAACATTGTTAACCTGAATATCTTTGGAGGGAAAGTGTATAAAGAGAGGGTCAAGAGGTTCTGGTATACTGCGTCTGTTTTTGATCTTCTCCAGCAGTGGAAGGGCAACTTTCCAGTAGTGGACACTGCGGCCAATGTACTCCTTCTGGTCATAGTAGGAGTTCACCCCATCCCCCTGGTTATTAAAAAACAAACAAACAAAAAAAAAAAAACCACACAGAAATTGAGTCTGGCACATGAGCAGAATGGTACACAGAAGCCTTTTGTCACAACTCATTTCTTAGTGGTTTTAAATCCAGCAGACATGCAGCCAAAGAAGTGGCACATGTGGCTGTTTGGACATCTTGCACTTAATTCTGTTTAGCAGCTGCAGACTGAGTGACAGAAAGGAGCAGGTGTGAAAGCCGAGAGAGCTCCGAGTTACCTACATGCTTTTAACTGTCAGTGCAGCTTGTGACTGTAGATGACTGCTGTCTTTTTAAAGCATATGGACTTACTTATTAATAAAGTAAGTATTAAATAAAGGAAGTTGATGACATTCATGCAGCACAGTCAGAATATGCTGGTTTTCCCATTATAAGCTACAATACAAGGGGTACAAAGGTACAAGGGACTTTCTAAATGCCTTATTTAAAAAAAAAAAAAAAAAAAAAAAACATTCAAAAAGAGATACATTAGAATTTTAATCACTTTACCATCCGGCAACTCACTGAGTTTAAGCAAACAGTGTATGCATCTGTGTGTGTTTCTGTACCGTCTGGCTAAGACACTGAGCCCAGTGGATGACCAGTGCTGGTTGAAGCCCATGTTTTTCTCCAGCTCTCAATGTGCTCAGCCCATGCTGCACAATCATTCGCAGCTTTCCTGACACACCAGGTCTGCAAAGCAAAAGGCCACACATCAAAAACACTGAATATATGAACATAGCCAATAATGGGACTATAAATTAATTGCAGTTAAATGTTAATGTACTGTTTTGATAGGTTCATATCACTTATTGAAATGAGGTTTTAGAAATGTATTTTTAAATGAGTTTAGCCCTGTTAAGTACAGTTTTCTAAGATTTAAAACAGACTACAGATAATGACCACTGATTTGAACCATTTTGGGAAAATACTGAGGAAACAAAATGGCTAAATCCATCAAAAAACAATTTGAAAACCAGAATAGAGAGTTGTTATGCAATTATATAAATCACAGAGCTCAACATACAGGAACAAGACAACACTAATTTGAAACAAACTAGATTCAAATCGGGAGAGATCCTCAAAATAGTGTTTAAATCAGTTTAAGTAAACACAACATAACCAATCATATCCCTTTTGCTTATGCAATAGTTCTGGATGTTTTTTCATTTGGCTCTCGACAGTAATAGTACTCACGCTGCTCGCTTGTGAATGAGGCTGTAGATGGCATCCCACCACTCCCTCTGTCTGTCAGTGGTCAAGAGGCGGAGGAGAGGAAGAGGGAGGCAACGAGGCTCAAAGAGCTGTTGTTGTGACTGATTGACTCCAGCATTGATCTTTGCCGTCCTCTGAAGCTGACAGTGGCTACAGAACACCACACCATATAGAAACACCTTGAAGGAGCAAACACAAGAGAAAAAAAACTTTAATACTGAAAGAAATACCAGAACAAAACTGTGTTTATAAATTAAAAGCAGTGCTGTTGGCCTGTCGAAGTTTCATTTTATTTCATTCTGTCTCCTAAGACTTTTCCACAGCCTGCTGTAAGTAAAGTGCCAACATAAGTTTATGAAAATGAACCAAAATGCAACAGGAAAAACTCCAGAAGTCCAAGATCCAGATTTTCATTGAAGTAAAACTTTTCTGTGCTTTAGCCAGGAGGAGGTTTACAGAGTATGTTAGACCAGTACACACAGAGCAGGAGCAGCACCACCTCACCTCTAGGTCCAGCAGGCAGATTGACTCTGGCGCATTGGTATCTAGTTTGGAGGTTTCCAGCGTAAGCCGAGGAAAGAGCTGCTGTAGCCATTCCCGCAGCGGTGGTCTTTGGTCCAGAAGGTTCCACTGGAGTCCCAACCAGCTCAGATGTTGCAACTGACCACTGTGGAGCAAGATGGAGCCTAAAGAGAAAGCAGCAAAGTTATTATACTAGTCACTACTAAATGCTTCTTTAACTTCATGGGAAAACAAACAAACAAACAGAACAGTTTTTTTATTATTCAGGTAGCTAACTGGTTCATACCAGTGTCCCATTTGGCCATTTGAGAGAGCTCTGGAGCCATGGCAGTAAGGGAATGAATGTCATCATTGGCGATAAAAGACAATCCAGCAGAGGCCTGCGGACCCCGCAGGAGGTCAAACAGGGAGTCCTGACCACTCCGGTTCCCGAAAGCTTCCACCACCTACCAAGAGAAAAATAATTAAACACTGACGCATGACGTACGTCATGTTGACATACGAACGCTTCAGTGAGAATCATGTGAAATCACGTATAACCAAGGTCAGACCTCACTGATCAAGGCAGATGAATCTGTACTCAGATTGAACAACATGTGGCCGGCCTGGCTCTGTCGGTCATTCGCCAGCAGCTCCAGAAACTGTGGGGCGGTCTGATCTCTTTTGGTCACTTTTGTCTTTGGTCTGGGGACCTGGAGGAAAAACAAACTTTAATTAAAACAAACAAAACTGCGAGAAAAAAAAAAAAAAAAAAAAAAGAGAAAAAAAAGGTAAAAGGGACAGCACAGTTGCACGATGGTACAACTACTGGAATATAGTTAAAGTAATGACAACATAAGTAAATGAATCTGCTCATTTGGTGTGTCACTACCTGATATGCCAGTAGGTAGCACAGTGCAGCCAGGTCACGAACAGCCCTCCAGGTTTGTTGGCGATCCTGAGCCAGCTTAAGCAGCAGCGTGCCTGCATGCAGGTAGAGGTGCCCTCTCATCTCCACAAACACCTCAAGGAGCTCGTCTGCACTGCGGCCTGCAACGCTGCTCACTTCCTGCATAGCTTGGTCAAACCTACAAGCACAATGCAGATGAACAGTTTACAAAAAAGTTGGAATGCTAAAAACACAACTAACAACAACAATGTTAGCCTTTGTTGAAACAGCTGCAACAATTTGCCTTTTTGACTTGTAAATAGTCAAAGCTTGAGACTTATTTGCTTCTCTTTCTTGTAGATCAGGTGCAAACAACGCCTAACACAACGACAAAACAACCTGTTACACCTAAACAGACTGAACTTTTACTAAAGACCAGAACTTAATGTGATTCAATTACATTTTATGAGGTTGGCAAGTTTTTCTGACATCAGTAATGTTTGAGGAAAAGAATCTGAATGTTAACTTTTAACTATATAACTTTGTTTTTTTTTAAACTTTACTACAAGGACACGTGGTCACCAGAATACACGGGAGAAATTAGGTCGTAAATTACTCCTTAATTTAAAAAACAAAACAAAACAAAAAAGCCTCAGATTTTAGTCCAGTTCTCTTGAAAAATCCAGGACCCGACTTACTCTCTAAGTGCATCTACACTTGGCTGCACGCTGCTTTCAGATAGTGTGATTCTCAGCAGGCTGCAGCGGGTCAACAACAGCTCTCTCTGAATACATCGACTCATCTTCTCATTGCTGAGCTGAGCCAGGTACTCCTGAAACAAAGGTCATCCATTCTTTAGAAAAGTTTATGCACTTATAAAGGTGGGAGGATGAGTATAAGGCCCAAAATAGAAGTACTTAAAGCATACGGGTCCTGCCTATTCAGGTACACTTTAATTTAGCAGGACACTAGTGCAAAGTCTATACTAACCTTCAGTGTGCACACCACCTCAGTGTACCAGTCCAGACTGTTGCGCAGCATGGCTCTTTTCTCAGCAGCCAGGCAGTGTTTAACAGCCTCTTCCAGCCGGCCATCCTGACGGAACAGCTGAACCAACTTCACGTTCACGTGGGCGTCAGCCGGCCGCGCTGCCAGCTCGGTCTGAAGGAGGTCGAACAACTGGTTCCAACCCTGCTGACCCTGACGACTCAACAGGCGCTCCTAAAAGCAGCAGTGGCAATGAACAGAAGACATTCAGTGTGGCATTCTTTCTACTTTTAATTAAGTTGTACCCTCTTCTTGGACTGTTTTTGTAAACCTAAATGACATTAAAACTCCCACTCATGAAACTGGAAATTTTAATTTAAGAATATTAAGCAAAGTGATGGACGGATCAGGCTGTGAACTAGACAACAGTTTGTTAAACAACCTAAAATAGTGGGATCAAATGACTTCACAGCTGACAAAGGCAATGCTTAGTGGATGTAACTGGAACTAAAGAAGAAAGGAGGAGCTTCACCTTAAGGTTGAAAACCGCCGGGTTTCCTGGTAGCAGCTTTGCAGCTTTCTCCACCCAAAACTCTGCCCTGCTGTCACACTCCTGCTTACTGACAAGCAGCTCTGCAACCTTCAGCACCAGGTCTTTCTGGGCTGGATTCAAATCCACCGACCGCTGCAATAAAAGCAAAAAACATTGAGTCTGAAGCTGAACATATGCATCAAAAGCTCTGCCAGTTTTTTCTCTCTCCCTGCTTTATGCTAAGGGATTAAAAACTAATCACCTCCTCTTCTTTCTCACACTGTGCTGATTATTAATTTCTTTATTACAGCAGCAACTGGAGCCGTTTACGTCCAAGTAACAGGTTGCACTACAGTCAGCCAACTGTGCATAAAAAACTGTGTTTTAAGTGGGCCATTTTCACCTCCCACAGGTGGACAGAGCACAGCTTGAGTGCATTTAAAAAGATTGGAAATGTACAGCAATTATATAGCTGATAGTGTTTTGATGAGTCTCAGCACTGACTCTGAATCACTTTGTTTCAGCTCATTAACTGAGAACCAGCTTCATTACAGTACACATCAGTTTTAGTGTTCAGGTGCGAATGAATCAGTAAAAAAAAAAAACCTCCCTCAAGGTGAGTTTAATGTTCTTAAAAGTTACTGCTACAAGAAGGGAGAGCAAATAAATCACAGTTTATTTTTCTCAATTTTCTGTCATCATTCATCTTCTAGATTTGATGCTATAGCAATAAAACCTAACAGTGCCTTTGGGAAGCTGATTATTGATTCCCGAATGTCAGAGAGAGCTTGGTGATTCATCTTTTAAAAAGTAAAACAACAAAGAGCATTTAGCATTCAGTTTGATAGACTACCCAGTGTATTTAAAAAAAAAAAAAAAAAAAAAAGAATCACACACCAAAAGGCAGACAGAAATCACATCTAAAGCCTTGTTGTTTGCTGTGGGAAATTACCCATAGTAACAAAGAGGATACTTATTTTTAACTTTTTTTTTTATATTCATTCATCACAACTAACCAAATTTATTCAAAGTGCATGTGGGTATTTTCCCTTTCGTGTCCAGGTAAATATACGAGTTTGGCTGGTCCATTTAAATTGGTGTGAGCATGAATCAGCAGTTGCACCGACAGCACTTATAGAGCAGTTTTTAAACCATCCATCCATTCGCTTCCGCTTATCCTTTTCAGGGTCGCGGGGGGCGCTGGAGCCTATCCCAGCTGTCATAGGGCGAGAGGCGGGGTACACCCTGGACAGGTCGCCAGTCTGTCGCAGGGCCAACACACAGGGACAGACAACCATTCACACTCACATTCATTCGCACATTCACACCTAATGGCAATTTGGATTTTTCCAATTAACCTATCCCCACAAGCTGCATGTCTTTGGACGGTGGGAGGAAGCCGGAGTACCCGGAGGGAACCCACACAAACACGGGGAGAACATGCAAACTCCACATAGCAAAGACCCCGGCCTGATGTTGGAATTGAACTCAGGACCTTCTTGCTGTGCGGCAACAGTGCTAACCACCGTGCTGCCCAGTTTTTAAACCCACACACATATTCACTTATGTACATAGACAACTGGAGGAATTTTAGGTCAATCATCTTTCTGATTTCTCAAACAAAAGGAAGCTGAATCTGAAAATCAAAGATTGTAACTGACAGCAAATACAGGGTTTGTAGAAGCTGTTCATCATTTTGTCCTTTAAACAATGTTTCCTCATTTCATACCTGAATCTTATGATTTCTTAAACCACACTCTGACACACTTTTAAAGGGAGAAATGCTTCCACTAAGATGTTCTTTTTACCTTGTAACATCCAACTGCTTTGTTGATATCTCCCTCTCTCTCGTAGAGCTGTCCAAGGAACTTGTGTGCTTTAGGATCCCTCTCCTGGACCTTGAGATAGTCTGACACATGCCTAGGAAAAGCATGAAAGACAGGAATTACAAACAATATAGCAATACACAAGCATTGGGTCAAAACAATGGAGAGGCTCACATGCTTACCTTTTTGCAAGATCATATTCCTTTGCTTCAAAGTACAATTTAGCAAATAAAAACCCTTTGACTGGCTTCTGTGGAGAGAAAAAAAATATGTGGACCAGGATGAGGAAATGGATTCATCTTGTTATTATAGTGAGAAGATGCAATTACACATGTCCTGAAGAGTTATCTGGCTTACTGGGATTTAAATACTCACCAGTACTCAGTACCTGCTTAGTAACAATACCCAAAGGCCCATTTTTAGCCACAAATTTATTTATTTTTTTAAAAATCCTGCAGATGGAGCTGCCAGTGCCTAGTTAAATCATGCCCATCCATAATTTTTATAGATGGTTCAAGTAGTTTGTGAAGTGGGAATACATCAGAATAGTGAAAGATATTTTGTTCATTATCCAGTTTTGATCAAGTGATCAGCATTGTGGTATTACACACCCCACCCCACCCCCGCAAAAAAAACAAACAAAAAAAAAAAAAAACCCACAACCAAAACATCTTTTATCCTGAGGAATTAACTAAATTGTAGTTTTGGGAAATTATTCCTCCCAGGGGCTAAAGTTAGTAACATCTTAGCCATCGTGATTACAGCATTACCCATTGTCAGATTTACTGCTAGCTTCTCCTACCCACCACACTACAACTATTATCACTGACTTTTTCAGTGTCAGGTGAACAACGTAGAATAAGTTGATAGTAGATAGTGCTCTTCTGGCTATTCCACAGACCCATTTCAAAACAAAGAGGGATCACGCTTTCCAAACCTTAGTGTCAAAACTGTGGAACAGTTTACCTCCCCCTCTATGCACTATGACTCTTTGGCTTCTTTATAGTAAAAAAATAAAAACAGCTGAAAATTCATCTATTTAGACAGGCATTTGGGTAATGCTCTTGTGCAATACGTTGTTTTTGTCTGATGTATTTTTAAATTCCCTGTAACGCACTTTTTAAAAATAGATTCCCGTCTTAAAAAGTCCTT
Organism: Neolamprologus multifasciatus; assembly: GCF_963576455.1. Classification (NCBI taxonomy): domain Eukaryota; kingdom Metazoa; phylum Chordata; class Actinopteri; order Cichliformes; family Cichlidae; genus Neolamprologus; species Neolamprologus multifasciatus. The sequence continues at coordinate 24,611,973 of NC_140454.1, read as the reverse complement.
CATAATTAAATTTTATTTACAAATCACAAAAACATTTAATTTCTGTATGTTTGTTTAGGAATGCATTTTGCTGATGAGAATACAGGTTTAAGCTCTGAACAGCATGACACCCAATGTTGTGATTTAATTCTTCAGGCAAATGTCATCAGACTACACACACTACCGTACACAACAAAATGCACAAGGAGACATTTTGCAGGTATGTGTAGTAGTGTGAATCTATTGTCAAACAAAACTACATTTTTGGCTCTACTGATGCAACTCTACAAATACCATTGGGCTAGACTGTTAATCTTACAATACCAAGGTTTCTCCCGACTGAAAACAAGCCTCTGGTAGGGTGACTATGCATATAAGAACAACAGGTGGCCTAACTTTTTACTTTTTCTATACATATTTCTGTACATTGTTACCTGTATATATACGAACTTCAGTTGCTTATGTATACAGGACCACTCTGTTTCTTCCTTTTATATTCCCGTTGCTCTAAGAGCTGTAACACCTAAATTTGTCATTCGTGGGATAATAAAGGTTTATTCTATTCTAGAGGTCCGTGCATTTTTTTTAATTACTTTTGATCTTAAGCACAAAGTGTATTCTAAGCTTGAGTACAATAAACCACACACACTACATCAATAAAAAAAAAAAAACCCACAATCCTGATAACTTTACTTTGACCAAAATATCGTTGGAATTACGCAAAAACAAAACCCTGACTAGGTAAAGCAACTTGAGAGCATGGTTAGGACCACTGACCACATTTACTCAAGTAATTGACTGATCGACTAGCATATTATGCTGCCATGGTGTAGGTGTAGATATGTATAAACAATTAAACCAACATTTTCAGCTGCAACATTAAAAGAGTATCTACAAAACAAATTATCACAATCTCATAATAACACTAACATATATTTTCTGTCCTTTCAGTACACTTTCGAACTAATCACTATTAGTTAAGCCTCTTTCAGACTGTTGATAAGCCTGGATTCTGATGCATTCAATGTTTTCTTACACTGCATTTATTTCTCATTAAATATTCTGATTTTCTGTGGGTGTAACAGTTTCCCCCGTGACATCCGATCCAAATAAATAAACGAATAAACAATGCTTAAAAAGAACGAAAACAAATCAAGAAACCTTGGAACTGTGCCTGATTAAGAGACAAGTCTGGTTGCAATTAAGCTAAAACCACCAGTTTTTGAACAAAGTTAGGCTTGCTGCTCCTGATACGATGAAGCAACGAGCATTTTTAATTGTTTTCTGAACCGAAACCTCGCTTTTCCAGAGAAATGAAACTTGCACACCCTATCCAACTAGCTTTGTCTCGCTGTCGTGGCTAACTAGCATAGCTGATTAGCTGGCGCTGTTCAAGGGATCCCATGCCGCGCATTTTCCCGAGTATAAAGGGGAGGACACGACGGGGCGTCATCACGCCGGCCGGTTAGCTATAGTCTTTAAGACTATCCGGGGACGGGGGTTATACAGAGAACGACATATGAGTCAACCGAAATACCGTCATCATAATTAAAAAAGCAACGAGTGCTCATTGAACATGTGAACAGGTCGTACCTCATACCGGCTGATCTGACATGATGGCAGCAGCATGCTAACGTTAGCCTCGGCGGGCTTAACTTACCTCTTTGAGTGAGGGAGAGGAACTCTGTACAGAGGAAACGTAACGGTCCACTTCAGCCTTACTTCGCCGCATAGCTTCCAAGGTCAGGGGCTTCTACAGCGGCTGAATGTGATACATAGAAAACCAGAAATTCACTAAATATTTAAAACAAAACTGACGCGAACATCAGCTCGCCTGACGTAAACTCCCCATGATGGTATTGCGCAGTCTCAATGCCGTCAAATGGCAGCTGTCACGTGACTTCTTAACCAATGAGAACAAGAATTCAGTTTGACGCAGACTGACGCATTTCAGTTTGAAGGGTTCTGTTACAAATACCTGAAAATCCGAATTTCTCCAACAATTAAGCCTTAATCCTTAATTTGATAAATATTTTGGCTAACTTTTGTTACATAAATTAAATTAAACAAACACATATTTAAACCCTGTATATGTGTAACCAATACTATTAACTTAAACAAATCATGCTATATCATGCCCATTTTTATAGGCTGATACCTTTGCAGATTTTTCCTGTCTGTTTCTGTTGTTAAGCTTCAGTCAAGTATTTTATTTTTAAGAACATTTTTTAGTCACCTGTTTTATTCCAAAGTGTTCTCATCAAAACCTCTGCACACGTGAATGAGTAGCAGTTGTCAGAGGAAAAGCTGTGATATGCAATGCCCATTTGAACTTTATCAGCTACACACACATTCATCACCCATTATAAACTGAGCATCAGAATGGAGAAGTGATTTGGGTGATTTTGCATGTGACGTGGTTGTTGGTGCCAGATGAAGTCAACTGAGTATGATTTCAGAAACTGATTATCTACTAGGATTTTTACACATAATCACATCTAGGATTGACTAACAATAGTCAGAAAAAGAAAAGTCTTCAATGTTCCATTGCACAACAACAATAAAAAAGATTCTGATTCCCGTGATGCTGTAATGGTAATTATAGGCACACTTGGGGCCCTTTTGTACCAACTCAGTATTGTTGAAATCCAGCAGTCTTAGGTGTTGTTGCTAATCATGTCCATGCACCTCTCTTCTGACGGTTGCTTTCAGTAGCATGACTCTCCATGTCACAAAGCTCAAATAATCTCTTTGCTTGCTTTCTCGAACATGACAGTGTATTCACTGCATTCAAATGGCGTCCACAGTCACCAGATCTCAATCCAATAGAGCGCATTTGGGATGTGTTGGAACAGGAGAACAAATCTGCAGCATCTGCGTGATGCTATCATGTCAGTATTACTCAGCAGCTTGTAAAAAGGCCACCACAGCAGGTAATTCTACATATATTTGATTTAGTAGATTTTTTGTTTTCTCCTGCAATCAAACCAGTAATCTCTTATTTATTGAAAATGTAAACCATCATTTCAACATAAACCAAAATCTCACAGAAATGTTTTCAGAACTTTATTGAATTCATGCCACAGAGAATTAGGGCATTGCTGAAGGCAAAGGGAGGTAGAATATAAATGAAAATACTCCAGCTGGTGTACTCTGAAGATATGTATTAATAAACCTGATGTTCTTTTGCCTGTAAGTATGTATCATCTTGGATGTTGCCTTTCTTTAGTTGATATTGTGCACTGATTAATCTTCCGGTATTTTTTTTTATCTTTAGCTTTATTCCCAAAGGTTTTATACTCTGCATGATTGTCATTGTATAAACTTACAGCATAATTCTAGTAATAAATATTTATTCTATCAGTTTATGTTTTGAACTGGTATTTTAATAGTCAAACATGTTGCAGTTGTATTTCTAATTATTTTCTGTTAGCTTAATGTGACTGAGAGTTAGCTAACATCTGGATATAGCCAACAATTTTGTCTTGAACTCTATTGATTTGTGCTCTTAATAACTCTTAAGTTAGATGGATGCTGTTTCAGATTATGATTGTCATGTTGACTATCCTGCAGATGCTAATGGCTGTTTAGTGTTGCACACATGCGCATAATGTCCATTAGTAGTCCTCTGAGTAATTTCATATGTGTGTGTATATGAGAATGTGGAGATGCTGCTAATATACTTGATAAACGTAAAAATCAAGCGTGTTCCCATTTAACGTGGACCCGAATGCAACATATGTGAAAATTGGGGTGTCATTAAACATTACGCAACACTTGTGAATCCTGAGCCTGCTGCTGGTTTCACGTTACACTTCGAGAATGGTAAGAAGCTGTAAACCAAATAAATCACTACACACACACTGGTAGCATTGGCATATGTGTTTATTCCGATGAAGTGTCAGAACGACATTAAATATAATAAGAAACAACTTTCCAAATTTCAAGTTGAGAACATGCACTTCGGTGTGTTAACATGAATAAATCTGCTCGCAAACATTGCAATGATGGTATCCAGTATCAGAGCAGTATCTGTTTGCACAGAGTCATCTCAGTCCATCAGAGTAGTAAAGTATCAAATAAAACCATGCACTGAACTATTTGTGGCTCGAGGTGCCGAAATTCTGCCTCACAACAATCAGCCCAGAGGATAGTTTCACTTCTATATGACATAGAGAAAGTTGTGCCATCTGCACTGAAATGCACAGCAGTAACATACACTTTATAATGATAAAATAGTGGAATGTGTTTATCTATAGAGCTTGTATTTTAAGCAAAGCTTTGTGATAAAATGCAGCTCATGTGAAGCATTCTGCAAGAATGAGACCAGTTTGGCTTTCTTTCCTAAGTGGGTCTGAGCCCCGAGGAAGTCGGTACACCTTCCTAAGAGGATCACTTTCCCTGGATTACAAACAACAGAGGAAACGTTCAAATGTTCAACATCAATCCCACATCCGGTCTCTGTACATGCTACAAGCCGTCATGTTGTAACACACAGTGAGTTTGCAGTAACCATTCAATAAATCCTGTGGCTCAGACGCTTGTTATGATCAATATTTGTTGACAGCACATCGGTTTTATAGAACACTGGCAGGTAACAGTTATTCACTCACATGTATTTAATAAATCAAAATTTCGCCCTCGGCACTTTGGCTGTATTGAATTAATTCAGATTGTAAACGCAAACTTAAAAAATGCAGAATAAATACCAATTTGCACAGAGATCATGCCACACAAAGATGCATAGCACATACAGTAACAAGGCAATCTAACATACTGCAGTCGATGGTCGAGTCCACCTCTGTAGCATGTTGTATAATATTAAAATGTAGGTCCAAAAAACAAAAAAAAGGCAGACAAAATACTTATTATGCATACTATTAATGGAAATAAACACTACTATTACATAAAATGATACAAGTTGGAAATATTTGAGGTTATTTACACATTTAGGACATTTTCTTTTTTTGGGCTTACTTGATTGTTATAATAATGAAGCAGTAATATTTTTCAATAAAGGTTTTTTGGCATCACAAGACAAGGTGGTGGCAAAGCTTTTAAGTCATCATATTACCTCCAGCTTTCTATGTACTCTTAAAACTCATATGTTACTTTTTTAAATACAGGAAATTAGCAGGCATGTGTAAAACACACAGTGGAGCAATTCTGCAAAAATGGTACAAGGCACAATGTTAAAGCTGTCTGACCGACAATGTGACTGCGGAGCTGCCGGCTGCAGGCACATGAAATTGAAAGCGCAATGCTTTCAAGCTATAACCAACCCAAATGCAACATAGCAGTTGCAAAACACACAAATTCTTTATTTTAATTCTGGGCTTGTACACGGCCACCTCACGGTCTCGTCTATCTTTCCCTCTCCAGCTGCTCCACTGTGTTTTTACTTCCTTGCAACAGTTTCAGACAGCTTTTTCAGTCTCTTCTTCAGCTCCAGGGGGAATTTCTCATAGCACTTCTTACACACCGGCTTCATGTCAAACTCCACAAACTTGTTCCTGTGGGAGAAAGAGAAACAGCTGTATTTCAGAAGACTGGTCAGTGATTAGTAGAGGATATTGTCTCCAGGTGAGAGGACCTGTTTGCTATTTTGTAACATATGATATGTGTAGCATCACTGTATTGATCTCATTCCTTCCGAAGCCCGTTTCTGACAAGTCTCAGACCTACTGAGACTTGAGATTACTTTTAAAATCCAATTTTTTGAATACATTTTAATTCCATCATTAAAACTCTGATTCCTGCAAAAATTGGACGTAGCAACGTCTGAATTTTTAATGTTATTTTTCAGACCTTTATTTCAAAACCCCAAATCCTGGACAAAGATACACACCTTCCCATGTGTGTTTCTGGTAGGGTGCTGCAATTAATCATATTTTTATCTTTAAAGACAATACACAAGAAGAAGACAACTGTCTTAACTTAAGACTTAAATTTGGATATTGATACTGGTATACGGGGATTCTAAAAATCACATTATACTCTGCATTCAAAGTATCATGTCACATTTGACTTCTGACCTAATATTTACATTTCGCATCTGCCTTTCTTTTAACTTGACCTCATCTTTTCCCACCCTTCATAACAAAAACTGACACCCTACAAGGCTGAGACATGATCAAGATGACAGAAACATGCATCCCTCTTTTAATAATTGCAGTCTCAACTTTAAATGAAGTCATTCTGATCATCGTTTTTCAAGCAGTCCCAATTTATGTCTGTTTTAGCGCTGGGATTCATGGGCATTCTCAATGCCTTTTGACGAATAACAATTCCCGGAATAAACAGAATCTTGCCTGTGTTTTCCTTGACAGAAATCACTGTGTGTGCTGACACAGAGTTACAAGAAAATATTTACAGAGATGTCGGAGGTCTTTGGGTGCCTTCTGATTGTGTTCACTTCTACTAACTTGGCCAGCTCCCTAACCAATTCCCTCCAGCTGCCCCTGAACAGCCTTTCCTCCCAAAGTAGATAATCGCTGTATGGAGCGGCGCACGTGTCATAACTGTTAGGACCTCGGAATTTCAACAGCTGATGCCAGAAAGCTGCCGGAAATGATTACGGCTTTGCGCCTTACACCAGACAGACTGGGAGACCCATGAAACAAAGCTTTCCCTTCAACCTGTGATTGATCTGATTTTCCTGTTTGCACAGCAGAGGTTACAAGAGTACCGGCTTAAATCCTTACTAGCATTTCCGACTAGGAAAAGAACATTTTGCTGAAATGTTCCCGGTCTTACGTCACTCAGATATACTCAGTGATCTACAATTCTCTGCTTGTATTTTTGTTTCATGCCTTGGAAGCCAACTGAACTCAGTGTATCAGTGATCTAAGGGTTAAAAGTGGCATGGAAAGTAGGAAAAAACTGAAACAGATAGCAAGGAAGACAAAAACTGACCAAAGGAAAAATCAGCTGAAGTAAGGAGAGAGCAGAAAGAGAGGGATCACAGACACATGGGTATCAATTTCTTCTTCTTCTCTTTTGAGTCACGTTCTCGCTTGGCCAGCCGACGTTTCATGTCATCAGGGAGGCGCTCATAGCAGTGTTTGCACACCGGCTTCAGATCCACCTCCACAAACTTATCCCTGATAGAGCAGGGAGGAAGCAGAGATGGAAATGTGAAAGAGGAGGAAGACATGAGGAGGGGCAGAGAGAGAAGATGAAGGGAAAGGAATGAAGGAGAGGGAAGGGGAAAAGTGGGACAAGACAGGAGGACGATGAAAGGAAGGTGAGGGGAAGAAATAAGCCATCAGAGACACAGCATAAGAGAAAGGTAAGAAAAAAACAGTTTGGTAGCAGCAGCAAACAGTCTCATATGGAGGATAGTGAAAAGAAACGTGACAGACTAAACAGAGAAACTCTCAGACATATCACATGTGAAAGTCTACAGAGAGCCTTCAGAGATTCATAATTCAGTTTGAATTGTCTGCAAAACTTACTTCAGGGTGAGCTTGGTGTTGCAAGTAGAGCAGGCAAAACAGTTGACACACCACGCCTTGTTAAGAGCAGACACCACTGGAAAAAAAAGCAGAAGGAGCAGCCACATGAGGCAGATTGTAGACTTATAGTTTAAATTAAACTAATGTTGGTGTGAAGTTCAGGCTACAAATAATTCTCAAGGCAAAACATGAGAAGAAATCAAGTTAAACTCAATATAATAAAGAAGCAGTAAAAGTAAAAAAAAAAACCAATGCTGATGTAAACAGCCATTATACATTCTATTTATTAAAATTAACTTCCTCACCATCGCCTTCAATAACACGATTGCAGTGGTAGCAAACATCTCCAAACAGCTGCATGTGATGAGGAGAGAGAAACAAAAGATTAACAATGCACTGATACATCTTATCAGTTTTTATTGAGGCTCACATGACACACAGTACTGTGCTCAGAAGGCACAGAAACAAGCACAGGCTACAAGGCATTTGGAGTGAAAAAGAAAAAAGATCCAATAAAGCTTTCGAACACCAGGTGGAGTTGTTACATTGACAATCATCTTTGAGAGCCACTGAAGTGAACACTAATGTAACGTGTCTCATATACAGAAAGACGAGCTTTAAGGCTCCTTTACGAAGAAAAAAAATGATCTCCTGATTAATTTTTGGAAAGCCTGCTTTCCTGATTGCTCCCCACCAAATCAGTGCCTATAATAGCAAACTCCTTACGATCACGGAAGTCTGTGCCGAGCTCATTAGTAGAAAAAACACCAGAAACTGAGAAACCTGAGCTTTTTGCTCGGCTCGCTTCTACGTGCGTTTATCTCATTATTGAGATTTTAGTCAATAATGATTTAGATGATAAAGAGATAAAGTCCACCAAAAAATGTAAGCATTTTGATATAATATTATAGATCTATGATCATGATCATGCTAATTGCATTGGGACAAGAGAAATATCTCTTTCAATGTTACACATATCTACCTGTGCAAGTGGTTTAGACTCACTGGACAAAAACTAATACGTATATATCTGGAACAGATCCATAATGCTTACATACACTTATGGTCACTTTATTAGGTACACCTTTGTTAGTACCTGGTTGAACCTCCTTTTGGAATCTTAACTGCCTTAATTCTTCATGGCAAAAATTCAACAAAGTGCTGTAATAATTCCTCAAAGATTTTGGTGCATATCGACATGACAGTATTACACAAATGATCTTCCATTATGTCCCAAAGGTGCTCTATTGGATTTAGATCTGGTGACTGAAGGCTATTTGAGCACAGTGAACTCGTCATGTTGAAGAAACCTGTTTGAGATGATCTGAACTTTGCGACATGGTCTGTTATCCTACTGGAAGCTGCCATCAGAAGATGGGTACACTGTGGTCATAAAGTGATGGGCATGGCGCTATACAAATACAGGCCATTTACCATGGTCAGGAACAATACTGAAGTAGGTGTTTTAATGATTCTCAAATGACACCAGGAGCCTGAGCTGTTGGTACAGGGCAAGATGGGGCGATGCTTTCATGTCAGCTACACCAATTTGTTGATCAGGTGTACCCAATAAAGTGTCCAGTAAGCATATGGAAAAAAAAAATTGTCCATTTCGATGTTCGACTGCAAATTTTCACGTTTTCATCTTTAATTTATACTTCAGCGGCTGTGGACGAACACACAGTTCCAGTTCACTGCTAATGTAAACTCTGTTACTGATACTGATGGAGTCATGCATACCATAAACTAAGACAGATATATGTGAGTTTAACAACAGGCTAAACATAATAGCATGTTTCAATTTCTATTTTGGTGTTCCACATTAATATTTCAAATACCAGTGTGTGTTACCTGGTTGTAGTGCGTTTCGCAGTAGGCCAGGCCCTTGCGTTCGTAGTGACGGTGTCCCAGGAAAGGTTTCTCACACTTAGCACACACAAAATGCTGCAAGCAAACCCAAGCCAGGCACACATGGTTAGCACAGCCATCAGTCAGTACAGTACCACACTCAGACTGTGTTAAAGGTAGCAGCACAGTCCGTCTTAAATATTATCAGAACATAAATAGATCAGTTGTTTCAAATGTTTTGTTACTGCATCCATACAGAGAGTTGAGAAGTCAGAATAGTGACCTCTAGAGGATATTGGGAAAATATAACATTTTTATGATGGTAATGAATAAAAATCATATCTCAGCTATGAGATATAACATATTTTTGATTAATTAATGTGAGGGCATGGATTTTTTAAATAGCGGATTTTGGTGGATAGTTTTATGATCCACTTTTTAAATGCTAACATTCATTTACAAAATAAATATTATATATATACAGCCAGTATCGTTTTCTGGTAGCACATATAAACTCTCAGACAGAGCTCTAGATGTCACAGGACAATAAAGCTCTCTAGATACCCTTAAATGTTAAGTCAGGAAAAGCACCTCGTTTGAAATTAAGGTGGAAGTATGATTAGGCCCCAAGAAAAAAGTTTGCCAAGATATCCACTTTTTAGTTGAAAGACTGATTAGAAAACTTTTATACTTGTGTAACCCCTTGTATGGAGGCCGGGTGACTGTAGCCAGGCAGGGAGGTGGGGCGGTAACCAACGTAAGGCCGGTGCTTAATCCCCTCACCATATCAAAGTGTCTCTCACAATAGGCACGACCGCCTCGCTCATAAAACGGGTGACCCTGAAACGGGCGCTCGCACACAGTGCACACATGATGCTACACGTGGAGGAGGGAAGACAGAAAATATGCAAGGGAATATGTAAGAATAGAGATGAAAATAGGAAAAATAAAGCCAATAAACGTAACTGTGGAGGTAAAAAATATGGATAAAAAGTATGGCACATTTTTCACTAGGATAAAATATAGATAATAGAAAGCAATCATTTTCTTTTCTCTATGAAATCCAGCTGAGAATTACTGTGTTTGTTCTAAATACAGAAAAGGAAAATAACCAAAGAATACATAATTTAGATTTAAAATAGATCCACATACAATCTGACGAATCATACTAAATAAATGAACACACTGAAATATTATCTCCTTCAAGGTGACTCTATTTTCAGTGAATAAATTGAGTCAAGTTAATGTAACTAAAGCTGTTTTCATATGCTTTTTGGTTGTTTTATTATCACACCTCCACATGCCACTGCTTGCCCATTGCATTAACCACACGGCCTTCAATGGGTCTCCTACAGGCTCCACAGATCGGGACGCCCATCTTGTCGTGGCAGGGTAGACAGTAGAGCTCCCCCTTCAGCTCCCTTGCATCAGCTGTCAGCTCCTTACTGAAAAGGTAAAAAAACCCCACAATAAATAATCCCAGTACAATTTACTGTAATTGAAGAGATGTATTTAGCTGTCATTTACGTACACAACACAATAGAGCATATGTGAATATGATTGGATAGCTGCAATAACACAACCTGTCCAGCAGAGAGCAATAACACGCCTTTCTGAAAATGCTCCTTGTTTAACAATTGTTTCAAACATGTTTGACGGTGATTTTCTTTTTAATAGAAAGTCTCTGTTTACCCGCAGTTGTTGCAGTTGAAGTGATCAGGGTGGTAGGGGTCGTTCTTGAAAAGCAGAGGCTGCTCCTCAATAATGGCGTGGCACTTCTGACAGATGTACTTGCCGAGGCCCCGAGCTTTCTCTCTGTTGTGACATGGGCGGCACAGATGCCTGGTGGGACAGCAAGGGGGAGAGAAATATAGAAAGAAGGATGAATACTTGTTTAGATGCTTTATCACCTAATTATGAGTATTGTAGATCTTTCTACATCTGGTTTTGTCTTCTGTGATTCAAGTGAATCAAACAGATACAAGTATCCTCCATAAATCCTTCTCACAGGAGTTAGATGTGTCCATGACATGTTTTTATACATTAACTGAGGCTAACAGTGAAAATTAGGTAGGACAAATGATGCTTGCTCATTGGTGTGAAAACCACCACACATTTATTTCGGTTGGGCAATAGATCGACTATTTATTACGAGGCTAGCAAAGTTAAACCAGTTTAATATGTTCCAGCTGTGCCAGATATTTTGGTTTTCACATTCAGCGCTGTCGGAAGGTGTTGGAAAAAATTCAAGGCTGTTTTACATCTATGAGCTTTGGTGTAAGATTTCAGAGCTGAGCCAAGACAATATAAAAGTCAGGGGAGAGTAAGACAGGCTCTATATAAAGTACCTGATAAAAAGCATTACAGAAAAAAAATGTAGCTTTCTATATCTGTTAAAAGACATAATTTACAAAGAATTGCAACCGAAACTGTGGTGACTTGATGTAGATGACTGACCTTCCAGCATTCTTAACAAATCCAACATCTGCGAGCACAGCCTGGCAGATATCACAGCAGAAACAGTCTGGATGCCAACTGTTGTTCATTGCCTTGATCACACGCCCAATAATGAACTCACCTGGGAGAAAAAAATACATTTAAATAGGTGTGTTCATGAGCAAACGTTACGCAGACATTAATTATGTCAAGTGAAACACAGTCTACATCCTCCCTTTGAAACAGATGTAGCAGGTAAAAAATATGGATGGATTTAATTAATTCCCTGTACTCACCACACTGGTGGCAGCAAGGTGCAAACAGCATCTGGAAGTCATGCTCACAGTACTTCCTGCCTTCAAACTGTCAACAGATCACATAAATAGATTAGAACAGTCATAACACTGATAAACAATATCATTAAAAAAAAGCTCAAATAGCTAAAATATGCACAAACTTCTAATTATTATACTGTGTGAACCACTGACTGTAAATAAAAGGTGGATATAGCCTTGAAGTTCTTTGTAGTGGCCAGCAGGGGGCGATTCTGGTTTAAAAAAAGAGATTGGACTGTATTGGGGTTTCTTACATGACATCATCTGCAGATTGCTTGAGAGATGTCTGCCGTTGCTGGTTGCTGGGTCTTACTGGGTGAAATTGGATTCAACTAAAATGTTGCACTAAAAACCTCCTAGTGATTGCCACGGCCACTGTTAGTACTTTATTGTTATCTGGACAAACTATACCTGCTAACTACTAGCCAAGCAGCAGTACAACGAATCGGTGATTTTGAGGGCAAACTGTTTGCATTTCTGGTTTGTGTTGCCCTTTCCGCAGTTTTACTACTGGAGAGTAGCTGTTAAATGTTTGTAGACAAGTCCATCACTTCTATTCAAAATACAACTGGAGCAATATGCTATACCTCAAAAAATCAGTTTGGAGGTTTTTGCCATTTTGCCTTAGTGACTTCCATGTGGCTTCCAGGGGTTCACTAACCGGTCTGTAAGTTTTAGACATTATTTACCCAGCAACTGCCATAAACCTCAAGCAACCACTTGCAACCACATGCATCACTAGTTTCAAGTGTTCAGCACAGCATGATGTTTATTTGGTTATTTAAGGTGCCAGTTAGAGTGACATTTAATGAAAAAGTACATATTTTGATTGACAAGTTGCTACCTTATGAGTGCACAGTGTCATTGTTTCTCAGTTGGAGTCAACTGAAATGCATAAATTGACTTCACGCACCACCGGGTAATCTCTCGTCCCACTGTCTGGGTGTAACAGCAGTGTCATGACCGAGCTTTCTAAAGGTTAATCTGGATGAGTGACTGCCACAGTTTATATTTTATTATATCATGAATGTGACTGGAAACACTTACAGGCTACAATCCAGTAACAGGCGTGTCAGAAAAATGGACCATCTAATGACGAAAAATTATAATTCCTTTGAACGATTAAAGGATATGCAGGAAAAGAAAGTGGGTTTGGGGGTGGGGCCAGTTCGGCAGGTGGAATTAAACCCACACTGTTGTAACCCAGTTTTAGAATATAAAAAGAATAAACAGGCTTTTGTACATATTTCTTTGTATACATTTAACTGTATTTAAACTTTATTTATTAAGACTTCCCTTTAAAACAAGAGTTTTATTATCATTCTTATCAAGAGGGTTTTTTTTTAAATCTACATTTTACAGTTAGTATCAACTGACAAAGCAGTGATGAGCAAAAGCTGACAAAATGACAAGAAGTATAGCACAATCATCAAGGATGCACAAGTTGTGAGGCTGATACTGATGCTGATACTTCAAAAGCAAAACAAAAAACTCATTACCAGTCATCCCAGTATTTACTGTCACACAATGGGGTGGCTAATCTTTATCTGAGTATTTATAGGAGCATGTAGCATGAGGAATGACATCTAACATCCTTGGCTTTGATGTTTATTTACTGATCAGAGCTAACATCTGGCCCTGTGTCAAGTATGCAAACGGTTTACTGGAAGAGAGCTTCTAATAGTCCAATAATCCTTTAAGGTTGTGCTCGCCCTTCTTTATTTACTTTAACTGGACAGTTCCCTCACACTAAACATTGATCTAACTATATAAAGAAGGCCAATTTATTGTTAAGCTGCATTGTAAGCTTTGTTAGGCAATGAAGCATATCTGCTATAAAACGTTGACACAATTAGCAGGTGTTTATTATAATGCACAAACCTGTCAGGTACCATCGTGCATATTTTATGGGATTAGTAAAGAAAAAGATGTTACCTCATAGAAGAGCCCCTCTGGGAACTGCTGGAAACACTGGGCACACACGAAGCACTGTTCATGGTAAAGTTCCCCGTTGCTGTTCACTATCTTCTCTACTGGGTCAAAGCCACTCTTGCAGCGCTCACACATGGCATTGGCCAGTGCATTGGCCATGTTGCTGAGGAGAAGAAAAACAAACTTAAAATCAAGGACAATGTATATTTCTGTACTCAAAAGATTAGTTGATATAAACCTTAAATACAATATAATCATTACAAAAAGCTTTTGCAACTGAAGCAAAACTCGCTTCGCTCAAGATATTATTGGCTTCAAATAAAGAAATAGTGCCATAGCAACAGGTCGCTAGTAACAAATGACATTATCATTCCCTTGGACAGAAAGACACATTGTGCTACCATGTTTGTTGATCTATCCAAGGCATCTGATTCTCTTGAGCAAACCCTGTTCTTAGGCATATCTTAGGCATTCATATCTCAGTCAACAGTATTCTTTACTCTCATTCATGGTTGCTTCAGTCAGTCGCAAAGTCTATCTCAGCTCCTACCTACCTATGGTTACCAAATATTCATTCCCATGGTCTCTGGTTGCCACTTCCCTGCAAATTGTTTTTGCCATACTGAGTAAACTACTTTCTTATCTGCATCAACTCCTATGGCTTACAAAACAACTGCTATTAATGTATGAGTAGTCCTCTAGACGGCTCCTCTTTAGGGTACCCAGAGTTTCCCCCCCTATTTAATAAGTCCAACCTTATTTCTCTAACTTAATTATAAAAAAATATTTTATTGTTTCCTACCATTGATTTTACATCTGTAAGGAATTTCTTTCTGTAACATATTTCCCTGAAGAAGAAGAATAATAACAAGGGTCATGCCAGGACACACCTAACACCTAATGTAGTATCGTCCACCAACATGATAACAGTTGAAAGAGAAAAGAGAAAGTAATGTGGGAAAGACCAGTCACACACACACACACACACACACACACACACACACACACACACACACACACACACACACACACACACACACACAGGGTTTGAGGTTTATTTTGGCTCAGCTGATTTGGGAAACAAACTAAAGTTACTGCTCATCCATCCAAGAAATGTGAGTGCATGCACTAACATGGATTCATACAGAAAACAAAACAGAACAGATGTAGTCTAATGATTTTTTTAAAAAAAGAAAAAGCTTGAAAACCTGAGACAGGCAGCAGCTATTGCTGTTTTGCTCGACAATCAGAATTGTTTGTTTTGAGAAACTTTGTGTTCCTCTGATTTCGTATTTTTGATTACTCTTGGTGTCATGGTTCTGTATTATGTTTGTTGACATTCGGGCTTTCTCTTATGATCTTATGGTTACTGTCCAATTATCTGTGCATTTAGTTAATTGAAGGTTGTGTATCCCCTTTGTGTATTCCCACTCTGTTCCTTGTCTTTGGTCTCCATGTTTTGTCTTTTGTCTGTGTTAAGCCTGGTTGTCTGTTCCTCCCTGTATCTTGTGTCTAGTTTTACTTCCTCCTTAGGCATTATGCTAGTTATCTCCAGCTGTGTTCTCATCTGTTTCCCATTCTCTCGTTATCCTTTGTTTGTATCTATTGCCTCAGTCTTCCCTTGTTTTTGTCACATCTTCTCTCATGGTTGTATTCTCCCTCGCATTATCTTTATTAAAGTTTTTTTTTATACCTTCCTTAGCTTGTGTTATTTTATACTTCGTTTTAGTTTAATAAAGGCATTTTTAGCTTAGTTTAATCCTCTTGTTTCCATGTGCTGTATTCTGAGTGCAACTCTGCCAGCCACACAACCAGTCCTTACATTTTTTTTACTGCTGTACTGCTAAAAACACAACTGTAAAGCATCACTGGGGGTGGGCCCCAGGCTAATATTTCCTTATGTTGCAAAAACCGGTGCCAGAACAAGCAGCACATTATGAGGCACACCCAAAAAGCTGCAACAGAGATTCATGAAACCATCCTCAAAAAACAAAAATAATTATTTACAATCTTTTCTTCTGTCATCTGCAAAATCTGTCACAACACACAGTTAAAACCCCCAAACTTTTAGTTCATTTAAATAAAAAGAAAATCTGACACATAAACAGCTGGCACACAGCTGGATGTTTTGATTTTGATTAACAAAATGGAAAACAAGCCAATCTGATCTGGCAACGGGCAAACTACGCTCTCTCTCAAACTGAATGAATCTATTATGAAAAATGTGCAACACATCTGTCAAACAGTCCCCAATCTCAATTCTCCCCAATCTGATCCTTTATATTGTCATAACTCTCCAAACCCACTTCTGTTACAAATTATACTCAGGCTGAACTTTGGACTACTTTCATCTCGACCTCAAGCACAGAAAGCAATCAAATGCCAAAACTGCAACATTCACTGTTAATTAATAAAAGCATATGCCCCCTGCTCAGAATAACAACACCTCCTAACACTTAAGACAAACTGGAGGTATATGGGAATGTGCAGACATTTGCAGAGATAAAGGAACAACGACAAGGGAATAGCGGGACTGTCCCGGCTTCGCTGCTTTGTTTTAAAGGTCACAATACCACAGTGTATCTAAGCAACAGAAGTACGCACACAAGGCCATTGAAGGATGTTTATGGAGTGATGCCATCTGTTCACTTAAACTCACACCAACTTGGGAATCATCAAGAATTCCATAAACTTCAAGACATTTTAACTCACTGTTTAGGGCTTTACTCTAAACTGGTCATCATTCCAAATGTCTGCCAAATGGCTTTAAGAATGCGCGCTACATCAAACGGATAGAGTGAGTGGAGGTTCTTTTAACATGAACACATTGAAACAAGATGTTTCCACTCCTCACATGCTTATCAGACGCATATTGTTTTATATGCCCTGTCTGGGCTGATATCAAACACACTGAGAGCCCTGCCCTGTCCACAGGCTTGGTGGGAGGAAGTGATACATCCTTTAGGCATTTCCACTCTGCTATCAGCTTCTAGCACTCTGTGTGAGCCAAAGACAAGCCAGAGATGCAGATCTCAGACAAAATACGTTTTTTTCTTTAAACCTGGTGCAATCAATGACAATCCGGCTATTTTTAAGGCCGTGTAGGCTGAAAAGAAATTCTCACCAGCTTCTGCATGAACTGCTCATATGGTCAAGTCAAGAGAGGGCAAATGATTTCTAATACAATTAAAATGGGTCCAGATTTCTTAAAACTCCACAGTGAATATAAAGTGGATAAGAGTGGATAAAGAAAATCATTTTTTTATGAGCACCATCTGTTCTCTCTACTCTGCCTTCTCTGGTCTCCATTTATCTTCAGGTCTTCTGATTTGATTTTTCAGCGTTTTCTCGTTCTTCTTATATCTTTAATATAAAAAACCTGACTGTTCTGACTATGCAATGGTAAATTTCAGCTTTTCTTAGAATGATTTCAACACAGATTTACAAATAAGAATTGCCTTATTACACTGGTGAGTGCTCACAGTAAAAATAGCCAAAGTTTTAAAAAATGAAGTCAGCACATGTGCCAGTAATCCCCGTGAACCAACAGCTCGGTTTCGTGACTCGGCCCCTGTATGATGTCATTGAGAACGGATATTCCTAACATGACCATTTTAGGCTGTGAGCACTGAAACCCCACCCATCTGCTGTTCAAACCTTTTGTTTGCTAGGTGCAGCCAGTCAGCGAAAAGTTGGATTACAGGGAGGGGCAGGCTCAAAGATAGAGCTAAAATCAATGGATGAAATGACTGTCTTAGCACATGAAAAGAAATATTATATTGAAAAGTTCCATTTCAATGTTTTACACGACTGACACGGCTCTTGCTTTCCTCAAAACAAAATTTTCTGTCTCTTCTGTCTCTATTGACTGCTTCCGATGACAGGCCTCTAAGCGTCCTTTGGAGAAACCTGTGGGTGACCCTACATTCATGCTTTCCCACATGTGATGATGTACCCTGATCAGTCAGAAATAAAGTATGTATATTTAGCCTTCCTGTGTTTCAGGCACACATACTTCAAATGCCAGCCAGCATATTCTGCTTTGCATAACAACTCCCCCCCTTGGCACAAAAATAACTCTTCCTGTGTGCTCCCTCCTGTAGCGTTCAGAGCTATCCCTGCACAAACATGGCACCTAAGGAAGCTTAAGCTGATAAAACCCAGTAAATAAATCAGAATTCTTCACATTCTGTAACACGGCTGTAAGCTCGGGGTTAACACACTAACGCTACGCCAGCAAATGAGCAGAGTAAAGTCCGTAGTAAAGTCCGTAACCCACAATTTCTCTGTCATAATCCCTTTTTGTGTGCACTGCTACCACTTCAATTGGCATGTTGGTTACAAAAAGCATATTCCTAAGCTGAGAATGAGATGATACCAGTCATCATACAGCCAGGCAAAGAAGACAACTCTTTAAGTCCTTTCGATATTTTGGCAGTGGGACAGCTGAAAGGGGAACGCAGAAGACTACTACACACCTCAAGGCACAATTTGCACATTCAACATCCAACACTGAGGTATATCTTTTCTCACTACACTCACAGAAATCTGTGGTTAGAGGTCTCCGAGTCACAATAAAATCTTACTTCCGATCTACTTACTAGCGAGCATAAAAATCACAAAACTCCTTGTAGACTTTGACATCACTCTTCCGCCTCTGTGATTTGGACACGGGGACCTCATCCTCTGCTCCATCTCCTCCACCGCCCTGAAGCCTCTGATGGTAGCCGTTCATCTCGCTGTGAGGACTGTGGTGTACAGCTTCTCCATCCTCAGGTATCGATGGAGGCATTCCACGTCCGTTCATATCCATGCTTATCTGAATGAACAGCAATAGTCCGTCTACCGCCGGCTCAAGGGAAATGCTATTAAAAGTCCTTACACTTCAGTAAAAATGCTTTGGGATGCTTCAGTGTTCGTTTCCAGCAGCAGGAATGCAGTAGGCAGGGAGAGCCGTAATCCACATAGCAAGAAGGAGAGCAAAACACCAATCACACTACGCTGGGAGTAGTCTTTCTCTCTCTCTCACACACACACACACCCTCTCTCATGGACATACTCCCCCCCTTTCTCTCACACCCCCATCAACTCTCAACACACACACACACTTTTCCAAACTCGCTGTCTATTCTTGGGCAGGTTGCTGAAATTGAAAGGCCCACCCTGACGCCTGTCCAGGCAGAGGTCACTGTGTCAGATCGCACTTACACACACACACAGCATTATTTTAATTTTTGAAATCCCTAATATATAAACTGTCTTCGCCTGATATCTCCTCATGCTATCAATCTGTGTATGTGTGTTTGTGTTAAACAGCTGGAGCTCTCAGCTTTCTGGGAGATCTAACAATGCGGCTCCAACTGAGGATTGCGCAAAGTGGGAATGTCAGACAGCGACGCAAAGAGCCTAAAAGAGTCCAGTACAAACCAGGAACAGAGAGAATAACAGTGTAACAGATTACTGTTTATTCCATCTCATGTAAGACATCATTGGATAAACACAGTTGTGCAAGCCTGCAGGGGCCAGACTTGAATGCATAATCAGCTTCCTGACACGAGGTAAGTAGCTAACACATGCAGGAAAAAACAGAAGTGGCTTTAATTGCACGCAATTCCCTTTGTTATTATTATTATTATTATTATTATTATTATTATTATTATTATTATTATTATTATTATTATTATTTCTACACACAAACATCCCTGTTTCTTCCCTTTCCAGCTGTTGTGTTGTTGTGCAAAGCAGGAAATTCACACACAAGAAAAAAAAAGTTTGGTATCATGTGAAAGTCTTTATCGATGCAAGCTGCCTCGCTGAGTCAGAATCCCTGAACACTTTCATATTCACTGGCTCCAAAAACACCTTTTATGAACTGCTTTTGTTCTTTAAAAGTCTCAGCAGGATTCAAACTTGAATTCAACTGAGAAAATACTAAGAATCTTCTCCAATATCAGTCTGAAACATCAGAAGCTGTCTAGGGCTACAATTATAAATTTGTTAATCATCTTTCTACCCTATATTGGTCCAAGCCAAGGGCATTCCTTTAAAACCACAATTCTCTTTGATAGCTCTTCATGTGGCTACACTAAGCTGCCATCTCAAATTAATGACCACTTCCCAAACCATCAAAACAACACCAGGCCATATCCGCAAATACGCTCCAGTGAGGCAAACATGTTTGACTCTCCACACTGGGGAGCAGCCAGTGTGTTAATCCAGCAGCAGTAAGGGATGACTGATGATTGCTTAAACCTGTAAAGCGTCAGCACCACGATGTTCTAGTCCCATGTGTCATTGTGCGTCCAGCTGAAACATGTCGGAGTCCTTCAGTATAAGTCTTACTACATGACTCCATTCTACAAATAGACACCCAGTGGAGCCTCGACTCCAAACTAGGTGCTGGCAGCTGCTGTTTTGTGTCTGTGTATGTGTGCGAGAGAGTTTGTATACATGATAGAGGCCAACTCTGTCTTCGGGGTAGAGGAAGGCTACATAACTTCACATTCAATTGATTGTATCAAAGTGTACAGGCTTTGATTTATAACCTGAGGCAATGAGTTTCTTGTGAGTTCATGGTCTCAGTTGCTAGTTTTAAGCTTGCTGAATAATATGTGGTGTTTAATCTGTAAATAACTTTCTTGATTTAGGTAAAGAAAAGAGGGGTAAAGTAGGGTAAAGTACTGATAAGGGGCTCCTAGTCATATTTACCCCACATGTGTCATGCCTGCTTTCCAAACATCAATATGGTGAAAAAGCTCAAGGCTTCACAACAGGACTATACTAACCCTTGGATGACATCTTGGTAGGTATGTCTGAACAATCTGGTTGTCATCAAAAGACAAAGTCTGGATTCATACATAGATGACATAATCAGCCAGACATATCACCGGGCACTATTTAAAGCCTCGAGCGCTTTTTCAGAAAAGAGCATTGTCTGTCATAATGTCACGTGGTCTGAGCGGGGAACCTTAGCCACTTGGAATCAGTATTGAGTGACCGGGGCACAATGGACGCAGGGTGGGTGCTGAACAGGAAGCTTTCCTCCTGATTACAGTCACAGCACAGTGTTCCACCCTAAAAAATGAAAGACTTGAATAAACAATTATTCAAGTTCTCTTGTGCCCACACTGACCATAGTTGTCTTTGCAAGTTGGTTATTTTCTAACCATAGTGTCAATTTGAAAATATTGAATGTGCCAATATTGAAACTGGAAAATTCAATTGTTATAACTTTTCTTCTCTAGATATTATTTAAAGGCCAAACAAGTGACTTCAACCCAGAGCAGAGTTTGTCATTACTCAAAATGACTATGTTTAGACATGTGAGGAGATGAAACCGCTCAAACTGTGCCTCTCGTTTTTGTTGATCATTTTAGACACTAGAAAATGTGAAAAAAAAAAACCTCACATTGGACTTTCTGTCTTAGATTCCTGAAGCATCCACGACACAATACTGACAGAGTTTTGTGGCTCTTTACAAGTCAGATTGGACAGTTAGTGTATAGTCTGATCCCAGCACTCAGCCAAAGAGCTTCTCAATACTAGTGAAAGAGAAAGAGAGAGAGAATGTGAGTGTTGATATGAACGTCAACCTGAGCTTAAAATTGGCTACAGCATCTGTCAGCAGTTGGATAAATGTCTCTGGTGTGTTCCTTTAACACGACAGGATTTTTAGGCTTCATTCACTCCTTGTTAAATCTGACGTAATAGTGTCAAGCACTACTGAGGGTTAAAAAAAGATACTCTAATACGGGGATCAGTGTAGCTGGTCTTCCAACAGTTATAATCAGGTAAATAATCAAGGCATCTATGAAAGAGATTTGCTATTTCTTTAATATTAAACACAAAAATGGTCAGCACAGTTTTAATTTTAGAATTGAACAAAGATTTTAAAAATCTATTCAAAAAGTAAAGACAAGATGGAAAAAACAACCTTTAACCATATTATGAGTATCAATGTTGCCTAGTTTGCCCACCAGAGGGCACTCCACAACATCCCTAATAGAAACAAAGTGGATGAGTAGAGCAGAGTCAGAGTTATCTGCGTAAACAAGTAATCCGAGACTTTTTTCCCGACACGTTCCCAGTTGGCAACATGCGTTTGGAACAAACACAAAAAACTGTTTTTGTGTTTGTTACGTTTAAACACGTAAATAAATAACTAAATAAAACAAATGCTAAGGCAATGTGTTTGTGCTTTGTGTATCTGAAAGAAAAAAAATATTTCGTAGATATGTTATTGGTTGATCATATTCGATTTTTAACTGAACAAATATCTGTGTCAGCATCGGCTGCATAACATAAAGTGAATAATAAAACATCAAAAAATTATATAAAGTAGTTTTAAGCTAACATTAGCAACAGTTTTCACTTAAATTAAGGGTCAATAAGTGTGGTACAGTGTCAACATCATCATGCGGGGGCGAAAGCACCAAAAAAGTAGTTTTGCAGTGTTGTGAATTATGTCATCTATATTTTGTTTTGTGGTTTGAATTGTTTGCCACAAAAAAATCATGTACTTTATCTTAATCCTCAACCAAAACCAGAACATGGGGCACTCGAGATAGTGTGTCCAGCATTAGCTTGAAAGTGTGCTATAAATGACCAGTGCTAATAAAAGTCTGGAGAGGGGGAATCACTGGAGGGTTCACAGGTCAGGTTCTAATCAAATGACTTGGGCTTGTCTCCAACTGTGGAGCATATTTAGACATTAGACAGAAAAAGGATAACAGATTTTTTCTTTATGATTTCTGTGTGGAATATTTGAGACCTTTTCTTTTCTTTTTTCTTTTTTTTACAAAAGGAACATTAGATGTGCTCAACCAACATTTGATCCCTTTATAGACTCTATCACTGTCCAAGCCCTTGGCACTCATGATAAGCATCCATTGATTACAAAGGAGCTGATGTTTAGATGTGCACTTTTTTGACTAGCTTATCCTAAAAAGACAAATACAGGTCCTCTATTTTTCAAATGAGCCAATAAACACGGCAGAGCTTCAGCAGAGTTCGGGAGCATACACCGATCAGACATAACATTATGAAGATCTGCTTAATATTGTGTTGGTCCCCCTTTTGCTGCCAAAAGAGCTCTGACCTGGTTTTCACGAGACCCCTGAAGGTGTGCCATGGTATCTAGCACCAAGATTTTAACAGCACTGATCAGTGACGTAGGGCCTTTATAGATCTGACTTGTTTGACCTACACAGTCAACAAATGCTTGATTGGATTGAGATCTGGAGAATTTGGAGGCTAAGTCAACAACCTCAAACTCATTGTTGTGCTCCTCAAACAATTCCTGAAACATTTCTGCTTTGTAGTAGGGTGTGTCATCTTGTTGAAAGAGGCTATAGCCATCAGGTAGTACTCCAATGGGTCGGATCCACTATTGGATTTGCAGCATTGCTTAGGTTTGTGGTATGTGTCAAACTAGCATCCAGATAGATGGAAGGACCCATGTTTTCTCAGCAGAACATTGTCCACACTGCCTTCATCCTTCATCCTCCTATTTGTTTTTTAATCTTAAGATGGAACCTAACCAGTTTTGTTGTTTTTATGTATAGATAATAACAATGCAGGTCATTTATTCATACAATATAATACAGAACATTTATGTTTAAATGTATATTACTGTAGGCTTAATTGGCCTCTTTCTGCAGGCACGCTTTAAAACTGGAATCAGCAGCAGTCCTGATTCCTCTCAGCTGATGCAACACAAGGAGTCTTAGACCAAAGAAACTAATCTGACACACCACCTGTAACATACTCGCAGTGTCAACAGCAGCTATGGAAACACAGACCTGACGTCTCTTTGAGCAAAACCTTTGGCACCGAGTCAAGTGTACACACACCAGCACAAGCATAAAAGTGCACACAAACGTAAAACTGAGCGAATCGATGAGTGTGCAAATATAATTCATGACTAACATTTCCTTTGTTTTGGGCGTTTTGTCCTGAGGGCCACTTTGACCTCCACTATCAAATGTTCATTCCCACTTAACTGCCCAGGACAGGAAAAACACACAAAGCATAACAGCAACATGTCACATGCTCTTTGTTATTAGTGCTGAGTTACTAGCAAGTTGCAATCTTCATCTTCGTTTAAAAATTATTTAACATCACCCCATCCCCAATAAATATGAAACAACTGATCATTACATGTAACGAATAAATAATTTTTACATAGTTATGGATGTTTTTTTGGTTTGGAAAATGTAAATGTAATCTAATCTTTGAAATTGCGGTGTTTGTTTTCTTTGTCAACATTGCAACTGCTCCACCTAATTCTGATGACGACAAGTGGAAGTGTGTAGGCGGATCTAACTGCAGGGCTGGAGGTAAGGGGTGGCCATGGCCACTGACAACAGAGATTAAAATGTGGCCACCCCTGTAGCCAAACCACACAACCAATAGTGAAGTAAGAGGTTATGCACACACTCATAAAACTCAAATTAGACTACTATTTACCGTTCTTCAAGCAGAACCTTTTCTGTGATATTAACTATTATTCCCTCACACGGATAGTCAACAATACATGAATTGTCATATGATTTATACCTATATAAACAAATGATTAGGCAATCAAATAAAAACTGTTTCCACCCAAACCTGTAATCAGTTTGATAAGTGTTTCCTTCTTTGTGTTTTTAATGATTCATTTTGCTCTTCTGATTTGCTTGTTAAGGTTCTCTATTATCAGCTTTACTTACAGCATCTGCTTCATTTCGGTTCTGCTGAAAATTTATCGGACTGGCACCAAAAATAGCCTAATAACCTGCCACTGTTAATCCTGTAGCACTGTTTCTTTGGTTATATTTCTCTCTGAAATATAAATATTATCTCTTTCCCCCTTGGACACCTGCTAGGAATAGCCCATGTTCCTCTTACTTGAACTGTGCAGTTTGTGTCATATTTCAAGCCTGCTTCTAGAGGAATATGACTGGGTATGTATGAGCTGTGCGTAAGCTTATTAGGGCTTGAAAAAACCCAGACCCTGTGGTCGCGTCAAGCTGCGTCTTTATTGATATATGTTGACGTCAAACTCGTCATTGAGAAAGGTTCCCAAAAAGTTGATTCTGTTCACCTGGACGTAGCGTTTTCAGTGGGAGAAACGTTTCGTCACTCATCCAAGTGACTTCTTCAGTCTCAGCTGACTGCAGGTTTCTCCAACCTTATAAACAGTACATTTGCCCAATGACTGAAACCAGCCCAGTGAATGAACAATGGTCTGTGAGGTCAGTTCCTTGCTCATTAATATGCACATTGTATGACCATTGATCGCCATAGCAAAATATGGAGAGTGTCCTCTGCAGCCAGATCGGAGAAGGATGCCACGCTGAGGATGTGGACAAATGGGTGAAAAATTTGTCTGACAGACAACTCATCCAAGCAGAGAAAAACATCCTTGCTAAAGGGTTGAACTTTGCTGTGACGCCGAGACAAATCCCGCTAGTGGAACTGATCACAGCCACAGAACAGCGATTCAAAACAACAACATTGCAGACGTGGAAGCAGAGCAACTACGGACAAAAGTTTCGGCCTGTCTCAGCAATGCAAAGCCCCCAGCATCCAACATCACCATGGAGGAGAGGAAGGCACTCACATCACTTAGTAATGACAACAACATTATCATCCTTCTGGCAGTCAAGGGTAGGTGCACGGTTGTGCTAAACCAGAAAGATCATCATGAGAAAATTTTGTAACTGCTTAGTGACAAAAATGCTAATGAGTCCCTGAAACGAGAACCAGGAAGTGGGTGATCAATTGTCTGAAGCTGTTAGCTATTGACCAGACCTCATACCACAGGCTATACCCAGGGGAATCTACACCAAGTCTGTATGGTTTACCGAAGATACATAAACAAACCAACTGTCTGTGTGATCAACTCAGTCACCTATACCATCTCAAAGTTTCTGGCTTCAATCCTCAACCTGCTGGTGGGCAGCTCTGAACACCACATCCAGAACACCTTGGATTTTGTTGAGAAGGTGAGAGATGTCATTATGGAGGCAGATGAAACCATGGTCTCGTATGACGTTACATCTCTCTTCACTTGCATCCCAGTCACGGAAGCGTTGGAGGTAGTCCGTAAGAGATTACAGGATGACCCCAACGTCAGCAACAGGACCACTCAGCATCGACCAAGTGTGTTTGCTTTTGAAACTGTGTCTTCATTCCACCTGTTTCAGTAATAAAGGCAGAAAAATTGGTGTGCCATGGGTTCCCCAGTTTCACCCATTGTGGCCAATTTGTACATGGAAGAAGTGGAAAAGAGGACTTTGTTATCCTACGCTGGAACACCACCAAGTCATTGGTTCAGATATGTGGATGACACCTGGGTGAAAATCAAATCTCAGGACATACCACAATTCACTGATTACATTAACTCGGTGGACTAACACATCAAATTCACCAGGGAGTATATGAAAAAGAGTGGATCAGAAATACAAGAGTAAATAAATGCGCACTGTCTTTCTCACCTCCGTTTTCTGACTTCTGTAGTTTAAAGCAGTCTTATCATTTATTGATGCTGCCTAAATTTAATTCTAGATAAATACAAACACTGCACAGTCACAACTGTCACAGAGATATTTAATTAATTTGTTATTTTTATGCACTATATTCATATAAGCTGTCTGTGACACTGCATTTGAATACCTGTTAAACACAGCAGCCCTGCTGAGTCGGATGTTATTGCCTCACCAAAGGTTTGATTTTAATTTAGTTGTTTAAATGTTAATTGCACCGCCTGCTCCTCAAACCCTTTTTCAGGGTTACAGGGCGAGGACGGAGCTTTTTTTTGGGTTAGGCTCAACATGCCTCTGAAGAGAGCCCTCTTTCTGTCCGCATTCCTGACATTTTTGCATTCCACATACGACTCAGCATCTCACACACACTCGCAGAAACACACATCAGAGGAGAGGGACAGCGCAAGAGACAGAGAGAGAGGCGTCTGACAAAAAGAAACCAACAGACATCCAAAACTGATGTTATCATATTATAAAAACCAATATTACAAAACTCTGTACATGTACACATCTGTTGCTGCTGCTGCTCACATAACTCACAGGAATTCAACCATCAACCACAATACTTACTGTTCAAACACCACAGAAAATATCACCTTATCCATCCACGCTAATACGCAACACATCAGTAAGTACTTTTCTTCAAAGAGCCTGTAGTAAAGATAAGTATCTGTAGTATACCACATGTGAGACTACAAGTCAGTGCTGATGATAAGGAAGCTGATAAGTTTGACAACACTTGGACCCCACACTAAAAATCAATGTTTGTGAACTGAGATTAAACCCTAAAAGAAACATCGAACAAAGACTTCAAAAACAGATTTGAAGAAGTTAATCGTTTGTTATCTCGCCGAACACTTCTGTCAGCACACTGCAGTACTTGACATGACCTTTGAAGAACCTGCACACTTTTAATGGTTTCTTATTTGAAATGCTAAGTGTCATTGTTGAGCCATTAAAAACTATTTACATGTGTGAAAACCAAAGTGGGCTCAACGCCCTGCGTAGACCACACTTACTAAAAACTGAGTGCTACAGACTGACAATCACATTTAGATGTCGGCCAATACAACACACACAATGACACAAGAAAACTGTGTGCACAAATCGTTATTTCTCACCGTAAATGTGACAGTTTGCACCCACCTGTAGCTGTCCCAAGCCAAACTCTCGCTGACATTTCCATTGTCTGGTTTTTCCTTCCTTCGCCTGTATAAGTCTGAGTTTGACAACTCTTTCAGCCTCAAAGAGTTCATCTCCCCTTCGCCTTGCTTTCTCTCTCTCCCTCCCTCTCTTCCTTCCTTCCTTCCTACCTCTCGTCAGCTGAAAACGCTCAGTCCCCAGTACGAATTGTTGAGTCTCGTCTCACTCCAGTACTTGTCTCTCACATACACCTCCAGGGCTCAAACCCTTGAGCACACAGAGGTGTGGTTATGTGGTTACACACCTATCAAAAAAGATATGCTTCCCCTCCCCCTCCTGCAGCAGGTAGAAGGGGGGGAATGCATCACAGGAAGGAGGAGACGAAAGAAGAAGAAGAGTCCTCGACCTTTCAACACTGTCAACGCAGTCTCTGTTCACCTCCTACATCTCTCTGCCTCAGCACTCTCTGTACAGCAAATAAAAGCTGGAGAAGAAAAGGCATGAACAGCTGATAAAAAGAAGAAGATTTATTTTCTCACACTTAGAATACACTCATACAGACTGTGAGTGCCTTCTGTATAATCCTTAAGAAGGCATTCATGTCAGAGCTTTAAAGTAAAAAAATGTCAATATTGCCAATAAGTATTTGTAGATGTCTTGTTTGTTCATAAAGAAACTGTAAAAAAACCCTCCTTTATTATGATCGATGACAGGAATATAAAGCCAAACTTCAAACTTCTTGTACTTTGGAACGCAGTAAGGACCAGCGCTGATATCTGATCACGGGTACACGGGTCGGCACGGATACTATTTTCACAGCTCCGGCTTCTCTTTTGTAAACTGAAATTATTTCCCAGCAACAAACAACAAACTATTGAGAAAAAGCAAAATGTCACTCTATGAATAATTCATCACAGAACTATGTGGGAGCGCTTATGTGGGAAGGGCTCCTCTCCAGCGAACACAAACCACAACAGATATTCAGGCGCAGACCTCTCAAAACATGAAGCTGTGATGTCATCAAAGAAGGGACGGGGTTCGGTAAACAGCATTCACAGCCATCAACTGACTATCTGCACGCTCTGTCAAGGAAGCTCCCTCACACAGAGCATTTCCTGAGATATAAAGTCGAATGGTGCGTGACTTCTTGCTCTGTGTGCTTATATGTGCTAAAGTGCAGTCTAGCGATCACATGCATATTTCTTTGTCGGCCTTGAAGCCCCCTGATCCTGCCGCGCTTTGCCACAGGTGAGTCTTTTGTCCCTCACGTTACATCTTGTATGAAAAGGCAGGAAGGTTGTCTTTAGCTAAAAGAAGACTATACTGCACAGATGGCCTGTTTACCTCTGCCCTGCGCCTAAATTTAAATACTTAAATGTCTGGTCGCAGGGCACACTATTAGTAGTTACTCTTAAGCACACTTAACATGTAAAAAAAACCTAATTTAAATATTTTACTGCCCACAAAACAAATATAAGGTTGCGTTCTCTTATTTCATTGGAGGATTTTAAAAGGATCTATTTATGTATCTGCAGCTACTCTTGCACATGCCAACTGAGTCTGCTGGGCTTGAAGAAGGTGCTGTGTTCTGAACTAGTAGATAAGACAGAGAACTGACCAGCATTCATCTTTGTCTGTGCAGTTTTACTCATTTTATGGCTAGTTCCTAGAGTTTGTGTACTCTAAACATCTGCGGTACTCTGCTGCATGCCAGAAAGCATACCTGGCTACAACAGGAAGGTGTTTAGTTCAAACTTGCAGAGCACAACAGGTAGCTGGGTTGGATCATGGTGTCACCATAAATGAACCCCTTTGGAGTTCATGTGACTCATTCATTTAACTTCATCTCCTCTAAAAGTGTCCCGGTGCAGCTGGTTTGGTGTTAACATCTGCACAATGCAACCACAGGTCGAGGAGAGGTGTCAAAACACCTTTGAAACAATTATTTCATTTATTATATTATTGTTTATTAGCACATTTTCTAGAAAGTTAACAGCTCAGCTATAAAGGAGCTGGTTATAGAACAACCTACTACTTCTCATGAGTTAATTCTGATTGCTTTCTTAGGAGTTCTTTTTATGATGTTTATATTAAATAAAATGACCATTAGAGATGCAAAGGTACAGCTCAGGTTTGAAAGCTGACAAAAATCATGTATCTCCTCATTATAAACAGACAACTACACGCAACATTTCCACCCCGCAGATTCACCTTCAACAGCCTGCCTTGACCTGTTCAGCATTCCACGTAGCCTTAACAAACACTTGCTCTCACACACACACTCATGCACAGAGTGTGAATTTTGAAATTTAATGTCAGCTTGTAACGTGCGGTGGAGATGAAGCCAGCCGCGGAGGTGTGCAGGTGGATAGCGAATGAGCAACAGCTTCTGACTTTCCAAAAAGTACTCATTTATTTACAATATCAAAAATAAAAGTGCTACCTCTACCACACATTACTAAAGAGCACACTAGTCCGCGTATACACGGGAGCATCCATTACAGGAGGAGAGCGAAGAAGAACAAAAAGGGGGTGACCCACCAGTCATGAGACAGGAGGCGCCACCATGTGGTGATACACTGCATTACAATAGCAACTGTCACAAGCTTCACATCCTGGAGCAGCTGGAACAGGGTCACAGCAGCTCCAGGATGTGAAGTATGCCATAACACTCATGATGAATCCCAGACCGTTCTCTCTCTCTTTCCTCCCCACTCTTCACATGCTTCAGTCAGTTTCTAAAAGTTTCCTCGGAACGAATAAAAGCGTGCCAGCTGTATTTCGAAAAGAGCAAAAGTGATGTTGTGCAATGACATTTGTGCAATTTGGAATTTAAGGGGATATGTTGAGTTGAGACTGACTCATCGTCATCACCGCACATACACACAAGCTGAGCAGACCTTTCCCACAAGCCCAACAAGCCTTCCACCATGAACACGCTGCGACTGTGTGGCCGTTGCTGATATTACAGCTACTCTTACTGACTTAGATCCTAGACTTTTCATATTCGGTTTGTGTGACATGCACCACTGCAGGTAAGAGATGAAACACATCACAGTGGGATTAAGAAACAGTGCTAACAGTAGCACAATGTTGCTTCTCGTTTAATTTAAGGTGTTGCATGCCAGCTCTGCGTGCCTATGTGTGGTTTACGTTCATACCAGAAAACAAACTTCATCACAATGATGATTAATATGATTAATAAGCTGACAGTGGAATTACAGCTTTTTAGTACACCTAAAACCACTGATGTACACTCACTCGAATCTCTGCAGAAAAGAGGAATGAAAGTCAGTAGAAGAAACAGAATAAATGTGTGTGAATGAGAGGGATACAGGTTGAGGGTAGATGAATTTTAATACCTGGGATCATCCAACCAAAGCAACGGACTGCACAAGAGAGATGGAGGAGAGAGTGCAGGTAAGGAGGATTGGGTGGAGATGAGTGTCAGGGCTGATTTGTGAGAAAAGGATGGGAGCAAGAGTGAAAGAGAAGGTGTACAAGATGGTAGTGAACCCTACTATGAAATATGCGATGATGGTTTGCAGGGCGTGGCAGTGAAAAAAAGATCGGAGGCAGAGGTAAAGATTTTCATTACGTGTAACCAGAAGGGACAAGATTAGAAATCAGTACATCAGAGGGACAGCTCAGGTTGAGGGTTTTAGCGACATAGTGGGAGACGCAAGACTAAGATGGTTTGGACATGGTTTGTGGCTGTAGTAAAGGAGGACATGCACGCATAGGTGTGACAGAGGATGGCAGGGTTAGGATGAGATGGAGGCAGATGATCTGCTGTGCCGACCCCAAAAAAGCAGCAGAAGAAGAAGGCAAAGACTTCAGGCCCTTAAGTATCAACTGTGCAACATTTAAGTGCCACAGCCTACCTGAGTATTGTTGCTGACCATGTCCATCCGTTTATAACCACAGTGTACTCGTTTTCTGTTTTCTGTTTCCAGCCAAGCCAAAAAGCCCAAACATCTGAACCTGTTTTTTTGACCACCTAACAATATGTTCATTGTACTCCACAGTCACCAAATTTCAAACCAATAACACACCTTTGAGATGTGGTGGAAGACAGGAGATTGTGCAGCTGACAAATCTGCAACAACTGTGTGATGCAATCATGTCAATATCAGGTCATTTCTGAAGGCAAAGGTGGTCAAATAGGTACACTATATAATGTTAAATTAAAATAATAAATTGATTCTTGCCAAGATTCACACCTGCTTGAGGAAGCACAGACAACTAAAACAGACGAACACCCTGACATGTCTTTCATTTGTGCACGTAGTAAAGCCTCACAGCTGCTAAAATCACAAAAAGTGATAATGAAATGTAAAAAAAACCAACATCTTACCAATATTTTGTCAGACTGCAGTTAGAATATTTCGTCCGTTGGTGCAAAGTCCGCTTTACTATAACTGCAAACACTCTAACAACCGTTATCTCAGTCGACACGGCCACATCACTTCCTGTTCACAGCTGTGTGTGTTTGTGGTCACTTGTGTCTACATGTCAGCACTGTGTGTGTTTGAGAGTGATGGGGGGGGGGGGGGGGGGGGGGGGGGGGGGGGGGGGGGTGGGGGGGAAGTTGTGGGTGGGGTAAGGGGCGCATGTTCAGGGCCACTGGCTCGCAGACTGTTTGCCAGGATGAAGGCAGGGTGTGAGGAGGACAGTTAAAAGGTCACATGGAAAAGGGGGAAAATGGAGGAACGAAGTGGTGCGAGGAGCTGTCAACGAAGGAGCGTTGATAATAAAGTAATTCTCACAGAGCTGCGAAATTTGGTGTTTCTCCCAGTTTTAATCAAGAGGGTAAGGGTGTGACTTCATATGTCTAACAACAGGCTGTTTCACTGTGATGAGACAAAGAGATTGCTAAATATCTCCCTGCTGAAATAACCAAGCGTCCATTATCTCTACCAACAATATGATTGGTTCAGTTTTTCAGTTCCCTGATTTAACTTAGATTAACTCTCTGGATACATAAATTCTTTGGAAAGATTCACTACTACAGGATACAGAGAGAGAGAGAAAAAAATGTTTTCTCATATCTTCACAAATGCATATCACATTAAAATAATAATTTTTAAAAGTCCTGATGTTCAGTACAACATATTACAAGCTAATCTTGATACAAATAATCAAGGAGGAGGAACTCAAGTCATGCACGGTGTGTAGGGAATCTTTAGCTCGCAGTCAATTGCAGCAAAAGATTCCCGGTTTGATCCCAGGAGGAAACACAGATCCCCATGTGGGCTATAAACAACAAAGCAGCCAAAAGTCGCTACTTCTTCTTCTGTCTGCAGGATTAATAATAGCTACATCTGCCTCACCCTATTTAAAGGCCATGTTTTCCACACACAAACACACACCACTGAGGAACTTCTGTAATTACTGTACGATCATTACACATCCTGTTGGTCCATACTTCCCCATGCATCGGTCAGGCTCCCAGCTGACTAACAGAAGAGTTTTTCTTGCTCTGAATGAGCCTTTGAGAGGTGACTACACATGACACCAGGCATGAGTGGAGCATTTATTAACCCTTTACCTCTTAAAAGCCTTCTAGGAGTAACCTTTCAAGCACACTTCTGAACTGAGCAGCTTCTGTCCAATTTCAGGCCTGCTTATAGAACAAAATGACTGAGTGTACATCAGATGTTAGTGAGAGTGGTCTCTGCCTCTGCAGAGAGGAAAAACAAAGAAACTATTCTAATGGCCATGAAATTGCATCTTTATAGATATATCCTGAGGTATCAAAACTTATCATTAAGGTTATAGGGGAGGCTGTCAAATGTCATCTTCATGGGGGAAAGAGTTAAAGGCAGAAGTCTGTGCTTTTTCCTGTCAAACACTTTAATACGTTGCAAACCAGAGGCTAAAAACATCAACGGGGTTTCATAAAAGCCGCAGACAATCCTTCAGCGTACTTACAAAGAGGAACCATAGTGTTTTAGAGCAGCACTGTGGCATGAATGGTTTCTACCTGTAGGAAAGAACTTTGGCGCCCCAAAAGGAAAAAAACAACAAAAACAATTGGGTTTTTTTTATCCGTTTTTTGGGGGGGTTGATTTACTTAAGTGTAATATAAATTTTTGCTCATTAATAATAATTTAAAAAAGCAACAGGAAAATGCAAAGACTTCTGTTAGATAAAATAACACAACCTCATTGCCTTTAATGTTTTAGTAGCAATTAGTCATTAGCCAAGAAAAAACTCTTGCTGTGGCGACGTTACCTTCGTTAATTACTGTGACTGAGGCTAACTGCTGCATCAGTTACAAAGTTATCTTCTTTTTATTTGGACTTTATTTATCAAAAACAGCAGTCCCGACACTTTTAACACTATGTTGTTTTCTTGTCATCAGTGGGTGGCCATAGCTCAGGTAGAGCAGGTGTAGTAATCAGGAGGTTGGTGGTTTGATCCCTGGCTGTGCCAAAGCATCCTCAGACAACATACTGAACCCCAAGCTGCTCTCCGGTGCATCCATTGGAGTGTGAATGTTAAACAGAAAGCAATCAGGTGTAGAAAAAAATTAGTTGTACAGATGAGGCATGCTTTCAGTCCTCAAGTTGAGTAGAAAAGCTCCATTTAAGTTTTGTCAGTTTGCTGTTCCGGAGGATTTGGGTGTGTGTTAAGGCAATGCTACAATCTTACCAGGAAAGAACGTCCCAGCAAATTCACCCCAATGCCAGAATGCACAATGCTCAGACAAACTGCAAACCCCCCCCTGAGCTACACTTCAGACTTTACAGGCCTAATTTAAAGAATGAATAAGTATGTGTTGTTAGGAAGGGTTTCCAGGAGAAAGCCTCCTCTCTCTAAAAAACAAACAAAACAAAATGTGGCGGCACAAACTTAGGTTTGCAACGCTGCATCTGCACAAACCACAAGATTTCTGGAAGACATGAATCCAAAGTTAAGACGTTTGACAATAATGCACAGCTCCACCTTTGGCAAAATCCAAACACCTCATACCAGCTGTCGTGCATAGTGTGAAGGGAGGGGTGTGTGATCTGGCACCTGGGTTGACCAAGAACTCCTCTGTAAGCCAAAGTATTCTAGAGTCAAATGTGAGGCCATCTGTCCAACAGCTAAAACTGGAATCCTGAGCACAGCAGCGAATCCATGACAGAATGGCCAAAAAAGAAATGAATCTTCATGCTGCAACAGCCCAGGCGTTGAAATCCTGTGGTGGGACCTTAAGTGAGCTGTGCATAAACAAATGCCCGCGAACCTCAATGAACTGAGGCGACGCCAAATTCCTCCACAATGATCTGACAGACTGATAAAGTCACACAGAGAACAATTCATTTGACTTATTGCTGCTAAATGTGGCTCTACAAGCTACTGAAACATGGGGTGTACTTGGTTTTTTCCCATGACTATAAATACTTTTTAATGAGCAGTAAGAGGTAGGTTCTCACTGTGAGACAACAGTGTAGACAATTAGAGAAAGCTGACTCAATAAATTACTTAATGGTGCATGGAGATTTTTCCAACAATTAATGATCAAATATATAAGAAGGAACTGTGTCGGAGGAAAATAAAATACCGAACTTATGTTTCTTCTTTTAAAACCTGAATCGTTTAAATAACTCCTGCATTTCAGAGTGATTGAGCACAGAATGAATAATCGCCCACACAGTTAAATCCACCATCACACAACTTGACTGCTTCCAAACAAGGACAAGTCCACACTGGAGACCGAGACGCTGGTCTAAGCTCTGGTTGTATCAACAGAATGTGGGATCAGATAAAAATGTAATGCAATGGGAATGCAGCAATCCTCAGGCTTTTAGAAGGGCTAGTCATCTTAGAGCTTTTAGTGCTTTATAAAAGCCATATTCATCCTAACCCATAATTAATTCTGTGGAAGCATTCATGCTGTTTGGAGAAACTACTGCTCTGAACAGCAGTCCCAAAGGGACTGTTTAGCCAGGAAGTGATTTGGAAAGCAGTACTGTCCAGTTTCTTTATATGAACATTCCAGGGCAGGGTGGAGGTCACAGAGAAGAGGAACATCCTCCTCCGTTTTTTTAAAACGAAAGAAAGAAAGAAAATATCCACAAAAATATATAATGTCTCCCTCTGGAGAAAAATATTCTCCAGGTTTTGAGCTATTGGAAAAACCCACATGTCTGTTTTCTGTGTGAGAAGGGTATGCATCAGTGACTTGCACACATGAGTACCAGGTCAACAAAAATGTATTAAATATAAACCCAAATTTTCAAAAAAAAGCTTGTTAAAAATCAGTCTTGGAGATTTTCATTTGGTGCAAGGCTAAAAACTCCAGATTTTGTGGCCTAAATTCTGCACCGTCATCTAAACACTACATCTCAAAACGGAAAACTTGGATAAAATTGAAAAATTAAAGTCGTAAAAAAAAACAGTAGTGCTCTTTAGAAAATTTGTTGCAATTATTAAAAATATTCAAACATAAGGTAACATCATTTTCAAACCTCCAGACCATGTCGTTGGCCACACAGAGCAACAGACCAAACAGATTAAACCGCCATTTAAACAGAGGTTTCTTAAACCAAACCCACTTCTGATTGCGTATCATTTTACATGTGACAGCTGGACGTGTTTTATTTCTAATCATATGTTATAAAAACTACGTTACCTTTTCCCACATTGAAAGTAACTAGGTAGGAGGCGCTAAAGAGGAGCTTAAGTTGTTCTAAAGATGCAATACAATAAATATGACTGTGTTACTAATGATCTTTACTATTACGTCTATTTTAGAGTATTGCCGCTGGAGTACATTGTGTATTTAAAAAGGTCAAACCGCCTTGGATGACTTATAAATTACCAAACTGCAGTTTTCCACTCCACAAAAGAACAGAGGATAGCGGACTGTCAACTTTTCAGACCAATTTCTCTCTTTTTAGAAAAAATAAAACTTTTTAACAAATCGCTCACCCGTTTGTCATTTCTGTAATGCCGAGCATCACTGTGCCCTCTCTCCCACCAGATGTGCGTCACCCGATCACTGTTGCAGCTGTCCAGATGTTGTG
The DNA here is from genome assembly GCF_963576455.1 of Neolamprologus multifasciatus. Taxonomy (NCBI): domain Eukaryota; kingdom Metazoa; phylum Chordata; class Actinopteri; order Cichliformes; family Cichlidae; genus Neolamprologus; species Neolamprologus multifasciatus. The sequence goes on along the minus strand of NC_140454.1, from coordinate 24,575,296 downwards.
CAGTCCGGGATGTAACGTTGGTTTTCGCACAGCGGAGTAGAATGGCGAAAAGGGGCCTCGCCTCAGTCCGGCCGATCTCGCTCCAGTGAATGAGCCACTTCCAGGTGGAACCTTTCAGTGTAAAACAGCAGGCTTGCAAGATTCAAACAGGACCCTACAAATCGGTTTAAAAAGAATAAATTCCTCCCTTTTTGCACAAACTCGAGCAATACATCATCTTACGTGGGTCTCCCACGATATCGCACGAGACTATTAACACAAACTTAGTTTCCATTTAAGCTAATGAGGAGTCAGGAAAACTGCCTTAAAATACAGTAGGAAACAATTTTCCTTTATACCTTTAACCTGTATTTGTTTGTGTGTGTTTATACTGCATTCTGTTTGCCTCGTATTTACTATACAAAGTTTAATGCACATTAATATAAAATATACAGCAAAAAATATCAATGAATGAATGAATGAAAACATTTTGAAACATTTTTTATTTAGTATTGGTGCTAAAATGTTTTATTTATGGAATTTAAAGATTATATTCACGTGCCTTTTTGCAAATATATATTGACATTGGTCCCCACCCCCGACCTAAGTCACTAAATCACAATAATAACTCAAAACTGAGAAAACGACTTGGATTAATTGGGTTATTAAGACGAGATTCTAAGTTAATAATTTTACCTTTTGGTTTTTAAAAAAGATTTTTTCAGTGTCAGTGGGTTTTTGTGTTTTGTTTTTCTTAAGTGTATGATGCAAAGAGCTTGTTGGTCACTCTGAAAGATCTTATACTTGTTGCTCTTTGCTTAAAAAAAACACACACAAAAACAACAAAACAAACAAAAACTGATGATACTGTAAATAATTTTCCTTTCTTTCGCTACTTCAGACTACTACAGATTTCAGAACTGTTAGAAAGCAAAAAATTTCGATTGTCTGCCTTTCCCCCCTAATTTTATTTTATCTTTTTTTTTTTTTTTTACATTAGTGAGGCGATAAAACAGAGTCCAAACACGTTTGGGAAGAACAGAAAGCCAGCGTTATCACATCAAGTGCTTTTATTTTGGAGACCAGAGGCTCGTGGATTGTTGCACGCGGTCCAAGTGACTTTGTTTTTTTTTTCAGGTTTTGTTGGCAGGATGCACCTAAAACCACCCAGTAAACTCAGTAGGTTCTCTGCGCTCATTATCTCACTATAATATAAATGAGACGGATGCTGAGAGCCGCTTTTACATCCGCTGCAGCTTTACGCTGGGCTGTATCACATGAAGTATCTGGTCAGCATTGATGGAAAATCTGACTTTCAGTTTGCCACCACTGGGAGGACTGTAACTACAGTTCAACATGGCGGGTGGGAGCCCTGAAAAAAAAAAAACATCACAGAATCCACCACATAACAGTAGCAGGCAGGGAGACGGGGCTAACAGCATGTTTACATTACTTACAGTAAAAGATGCAGGAGTTTGTCATTTCCTCTCCCGATTGCGTCATGATAATGCACCCACCATTTTTTTCCTTAAAAGGGAAACCCCTAGACCCTGCTCCCTCCTTCCAGAGGGATGAAGGACTTTTAGAGCAGCACATAGACTGGCTACTGCATCTGTTCAGATGCCCAGCAGTAACACCAAAAACAGGATTATTAATGATGTAAATTAAGGTTCATCTTGTAGTTTTTATCTGCTCTTTTTGATTTAATGTGCAAAACATGTCCATAAAAGTGCTTCCTCACCACATGCATGCCCTCAAAAAAAAAGAGAAAAAGAAAGAAAAATTTAAAACATCTGGCTGCTGATTAGAAGCTGTAGATGCAATGCTACACTTCAAAAATCAATTATAAATAAAGGACACGGACTGAATGCAAAGCATGGAATCATTTTAATCTTTGTTAAGTTCTCTTTTTTTATAGTTGTAAATACACCAGAAAAACATACAAACAATCACTGCTGTAGTCTTTCTTGAGTACGATTTTGCAGTTCAGGTAATCTCTCATAGTTTCTGCCCACGTTAAGCATCATAAATATAAAAGTTTAGATATAAATACAGTCCATTGTGCTGGGTGAATCACCAAAAGCTGCCAATAGGGGGAGAAAATAAACCGGTTAATAATTATTTTTTATCACTGGTCAGCAGAAAACTGTATTCATATGAGTAAGTATATGTTTCACTGGGAGCGGGGTAGATATGAGGTGTTTTTCTAACTCAAAGCACAGGTCAAAAGTCAGAATGTAAGAATGTAAAATCAACACCATCTATAGGTCTGATGAGGAGCCTTGCTCAAGGACACTTTTGCGAGGCAGATGTGCTTTCAGCAATGGAAACTGCAAGATGCAACAAATCTTTGTTAAGGTTCAGTGATTAAATTGCAACACAAATGACAAAACTATAAAACACTCCCATAAAAGAGAGACAAACTATTAAAATAATAGTCCAATATTAAAGTCGCAACTAATATTACAAATTATTACAGGTCACAATGAATCAGAACTCAAGACATGGAAACTGTTAGTGCTCCTGAGTTGAGTATGTGATGATTTAACCACAAAACTGTAAAACCAGCCTGGGGAAAAAAAGGAAAAATGTTAAAAGTGTTCTATTATTGTCTGTTTTATAGACATATATGTATGGAAGTTTGGATTAAACACAAAGAGTGTGCAAATAAGCCCAGGCTTTATACTGCTTTAAACACTCATTTTCTTACACTCTTGGCTCTGTGTGATGTCAGTGAGGGGTGAAATCACTGATATGATCACAGGAGGTCCAACCTTTTGCTAGTGAGGGGCAGCCAATCAGAGGCTGTCTTAAAGGGAGTGAGAATCAAAAGTGGATGAAGGGCTGCATCAAAGCTGAGGATAAGACACAAGCATTTTTTAAAACCATGAAGTCTGAGAAACTACTCGAAAACAAAAGGAGCACAACAGGTCATCACAGTTCCTCACCAACAATCAGTAATGTTGAGGAGAACCTCAGACTTATAAACACACATCCCAGTGCAACTGAAATGAGATTATGGCAGTAATCTGTAAATTACGCACACGTTTCCTACAGCATACTGCCTTACAGATCACCTAATGCTTTCTTTACCTTCCGGGAAACAACCAAGTTAAAAGTAAAATCAGAGAATCAAATTTTTTGTGAAGAAGGTTCATTTCTATACGGCAGAGACCAGTAGAATGGCTGATATGAAGGCAGCTCAATCACATTCAACAGCCTACAAGTTTTAGGGGTACCTCTGAGAAAAGCTAAAATGTAAACCGTGTAAATCAAGCCCATCATAAAATGCAGGTAAAGTTGTCTTGAGAAGTAATTAAAGATCTATAAATCATATCAAGCAATACACCAGCACACATTTCTTCCCCTTGATTAGGTTTCCTTTCACAATTAGTTTGCACCCTTTTGGATTCAAAAACACTGCGATCATCACATAACATACACTTAATTTATTATGCCAATTCATTTTAGTAATGACGCTTTGTGATGCCTCACTGTGTAACCATTACGTCCAGTAAATGTTTGGAATACATGTTTATAGCACGCTGAAGGAAGACATATTCATCACAGTTATCAGTAAGAGACCCATGTAGCTATTGCACTGCAAACTTAAATTGTTATACATGTTGAATATTTTGGTTTTCTTCATCTTAATCATACACTCCTCTTTATCTGATACATTCCTTGGTCCCATCTACTGCATCCCACCAAAGTTGTAAGTGCCCCCAGTTAACCTCCCAGTTGTCACCGTTTTAAAAGTGCAGCTTCAATGACGAGGACAGGTTTTCACATTAAAAATAAAGGCTCGGTAATAACGCCGACTTTGTGCTCCCAGTGTTTTCTTGGCTTTGATTTGTGGTCGGTTTTATCTGATCCCAGACCAGCTGTGGAGGTAGGAGGTCCAGCCTGAGCTCCGAGACCCAGACGCCTCCTCCTCACCTGCAGAGAGGAGACACAAGAACAGGTGGTTAGACATTTATGAGGTATTCTGGATGCTATAACCTGCAGCACTTCAGAAAAGAGGAGATTAATTTAAAAAAAGGGGTTTTGTCTGAAGAAACAAAACAAACAAACAAACACAAAAAAATCAAAGACAGGTTGTCGGTGTGTGTTTGCTATTATGACTCAGCATGAAAATCAGTGTGACGCTGCTCTGTACAAAACACAGCAGAGACAAATTCTTCCAGCGGGGCCGTGCGCTCCTGTAAGTGAATTGGAAATAGTCTCTTTTTCAGGGTGGAATACAGCACACACCTTTAATGACTTGGCAGTTTCACTTTACCATCATAAAATGAGAATAAATTATTTTCAGAAATCACCAAGGCTCAAGCCTGCCACGAGCTGGAAACCTGTGGAGAAATGTTTGGTGATATTTTTGGAAGTGTAAATGTGAGACTTTCAAAACTAAGACTACTGTGACAGCTGTCAAGCATGGTGGTGGTAGCATATATTAATATTAGTTGGAGTGTATGCATATATTTGAGTTTCCAAGTATAATTCTGGCCCTATGTGGATTAGAGAAAATCCAAGATAATCTCAAATTTGTGCACCCAATTCTTGCTTTTAAATTAATTAAGAGAAATATACGGTACAATCATCCCTCACATTACCAAAAGAAAAAGAAGAGCTCACATAAATCATTAAATGTCCAAAGCTCCCATGGCATTCATTTCCATGAGGCGTGGATGCAAATTTCTGACCAAAAGGTTTCTACACTTTAAATCATACATAATAACCTTTTGAACAGGTCATGTGGTGAATAAGATTTTTCTTTTTATAAATGCATGCAAACAAGGTTTACCCATTGCATACCTTGTGCAATGGCAGACAATTTGCTTTTCTCCTCTGGGCTGAGCTGCAGCATGGTGTGGATGACGGGCAACAGAGCCTGCCTCTCGCTGCCGGATCGCAGGAAGATGAACTGCAGGAGGACGTTCTTCAGGTACTCCAGGTTGGCCACACTCTTCTCCCTCTCCTGGTTTCGCTCCAGACGGCGAACTTCACTCTTCAACAGCTAGGAGGCAGAACATACAAGCGCTTTAAAATTTACAAAATCCGAGCGTCCCTTCGGCTAATGCTAAACGGCAGGAAAATAAGCTAATGCACAATAGCTTATCGAGTCCATTTCAGGTTTAAAAATAGGAATATAGGAGGTCAGCTCAGAGTTTTTAGTGATTACTATTACTATTATTCGAAGGGATAACATTAAATTTGGTCCACGCTACTTTCCGTAATCGAGCACCTTACGTCACATACAACAAGCATGGCGGCGTCCTCTTGTCTACTGAATATGAAGCGTTGAACGCGAGTACAACAGCGACTTTTAAACCCGGACTGCAGCACCTCTTGTGCGAAATAGCTTAAAAAACTACAGCGATAGACAAAGATGGGCTTCGAGCAGCTGCTGTGGTGTTACTCCAGGCGGTTTCGGTTCCGTAGCGTTCAGCTAAACCAGGTTGGAAACACGTCGTCGGCGCACACTACGCCTCTCGGCAGCACGTCCTCCCGGCTTGGTGCTTCTCCCGGACTGTTGGGCGGGATATTTGCCTACACAGGCCCCCAGCTGGCCGTACGTCGGAGGATGTGCACCTCCACCCAGCCGCCCAGAGATGTCACCTTGTTCGAGCACGACAGGACCCGCTTCTTCCGGCTTCTCTCGATCTTCTGCGGCGGACAGTTCGTCTTCTGGACGTACTTGGCTCAATTCGCCTACACGGGGCTCAGAGACACGGGCGGCACTAAAGAGAAGGGGAGATCCAAGACGCCTAGCACTGCCACCACGGGTCTGGCGGGAATATGGAGCTTTGAGATGAACCTGGGTTCAAACACCTGGAGGTATGGTTTCACGCTGGGATGCCTGACAATAGGAGCAGGCATAGTGGGACTCGGGGCTCTGTTCTGTCGGCGCTCTGTCAGCAAAGTGGTTTTACACCAGGGTGGGAGGATGGTGACAGTCTGCACACAGTCACCTCTGGGACCAAGCCAAGGGAGGAGAATAACAGTCCCTCTGTCTCATGTAGCCTGCCACGCCCATAGGCAGGAGACCACTTCCTTTATTCCTCTAAGGGTCAAAGGGCACAAGTTCTATTTTCTTCTGGACAAAGAGGGGACTGTGAACAACGCCAAGCTGTTTGATATTACCGTTGGTGCATACAGGCCACTTTAAACACAGCTGCCACACCTGAAGCAGCAGTCTACAGGTGTGTGCTCACGTGGCTGCCACACTAATATATCAGTGTGTTTTTCATCTGATCTGTACAATCCGAATTAATTAAATGACTGACAACAAATACTTGGCTCATTTAGTTCATTACATTGAAAACCTCATGCTTTTGACTCAGTATTATTATATAAATTTCCAAGAATTTAATATTTGAAGTAATGAACTGGAATTTTTTATGTATATTGCACATTTCTTTATGTGTAAATGTAGTGTGCTTTACCTAAAAATAAGAAATTTTATAGGCAGATTAAAATCAGCCCCTGGAGAAAAGCCACAAAAGCCCTGGAAAAAACATCTCTGCAGGCCTGAATCCAGGGCCTTCATGCTTTGAGGTGATATATAGCGAGTACACAACCTGCTACCCGAAAAAAAGACGGGTAACAGACAACACAAATATAAGCATGAGTAAAAATACAGATATTTATCAGTAGAGAAGAACAAACGGTTAGAAACAGTTACCTTTAACGACTTTCTTAACAATGCACAGATCAGTAGCACATACAAGCATGACTAATTCTAACAATTTTTCCACCAATAACCTCCTAAATAAAAGCTTATAGTAAGTAAGAGTTGAGCCTGAATTACAGCAATTCTATATGTGCCTTATAAAGTGCTAGAAACCAGAGAACAGACCTTTTCCTTTAATAACACTTAATAAATATGGCATATTCTAATGTAATAAAACCTATAATGTAAATATACTAATACAATACAATACAGAATAACTTTAAAGATGATCTTTATAACTCAGAATGTATGTAAAATAAATACTTAAAGTTAATCTACTTTTGACTGCTTTCTTATCCTCGGCGGGTCGACACAGTGGATATCTCCACATGTTTGATTTGGCAGATTCTTTTCTTAATTAAATGCTGAATGCCCTGCCCTACCCAACCTGAAAGGGGAGGTAAATAAGAAAGTAATCAGATGGTTTAAAATTATGCCATTCCTTCAGCTAACAGTAGTAGTACAGCAAATGTAGGCAATGTGTTTGCTCTCAGTCTTGAAGAAACATCTTTCAGTGATTTTAACTGTATGTTTTTAAATCTTGCAAGTTGTTCGTTAATAAAGGGGATCATTCTCTTTGAGTTTTGTAACCAATGCTTAGGAGTAGGTCCTATTTATTATAGTGGATGTGTCATATAGTAGATTTGCTAAGTGCGCAGGGGAGGCAACTTTAAAATAGACAACTTGTCTGGGTTATTAGATCTCTAATAATTATTTAGTTTTGAGCAACAAAAAAAAGTTGTTTCTGTGTTTGTATAATTGAGGAAGTATACATACAGTGATCTGCTCCATGAGAATAGCGTTGGTAGCCTCAGTTTCATGCAGCAGGCTGTTCATGTGCTCCATGCTGCGGGTGGCTGTGTTCAGCTTTTCACTTAACTCTTCTTTGGTTGGCTCCACTGTCCACACAAATGGCTCTAGAGATATAACAAATGCCACATACAGGAGGTGATATAATACATTAAACTCTGTCACTCTATTCTTTTTCCCCAAACATAGTCATTCATTGTTCATTGTAACTCTCATCATTATATATTGTTGAATAGGTTGTATATGCAGTCCTTTTGTAAGCTGAATGTGCTTTTTTTTTTTTTTTTTTTTTTTTTTTTTGTGGACCTCTGCTTTCAAACACACCTTGTTTGGGTTCTGGAGATGTGAGAAGCTGCTCCAGAGAGGGTAGGGATGTAGGAGCAGGGGAGAAGCTCTCAGTCTCAGTGGTCTCCATGCCCTCACCCTCCTCCCTGGCCATAGACTGCAGGTCGCTGAGGGCCACTGGTCCCACACCCGCCTGGTTCTGGTCAGTGTTTCTGCGCTGTGGATCTGATGCCAGTGGTTTACGGCTGGACTGGACAGCAACTGAATCTGAGTGGGTGTAAAAGGTTGGGAGAAGAAGATTTGTGTTGGTCTTCTGGGCACATCAATACATTCATATTGAACAAGAGAGAAGGAGGAGGTTGGATTCAAGATGTGTCAAACAAGAATTAAAAATGAAAAAGAAAAAAAGACTTTCTGCTCATGGCCTTAAAATGTTTAAGTAAAATCCCTGGTGGAAAATAGTAAACAAATAAAGGAATTTAAAAGGGTTTCAATTGAAAGCAGCCTTCAAATCTTTTTTTAAGCATCTCTGGATTCTTATGTACAAACAAGTCCGATCACAGCAGCTGTGAGTTAGTGTCCTACTTCACTGTAACATGAGGGGGCACCAGACTACTCCAGGTCTTAACCAGTTCAGCTGGCATAAATGGTGATGTGGGAAGAGAAGGGTAGAGGGAAAAATTAGAAACTTCAGAAGAATAGATTGTGATTAATGAACCTGAACTGATCCAAGAGGCGAGACTCGCTACCAATCCCCCTCACCTCGCCACCTCCCGTCAGGCTCTTTACTTTCCTTGTCATGTAGCCGAGTGAGAGGAGCAAGAAGTCTACCTGCATACTGAACACGTTTCATAATAGTTCAAGTCCAGTAAACTCAAGAGCCCAACATATTTACCCAGTTCTAATCAAACAAATCATGACAACTGCCACTCAAAAGAGTAAAGCATACAGGAGTCCTGATTCAATAGTACATCAGGCTCTAATAGAAAGGTTTAAAGAAACCAATAAGGAAATAAAAGCACCTAATTTACAGGAAAATAAACACCCTGGGGATCATATGTATATCTGAAAAATACTGAGCAGTGTTTCTGCAAAGCCATCACAACAGGCTGCAACAGAGGGAACAGCTGGAAAGGCTTAAACACTGACTGATTTCTAATTTATAAAAGACTTTTTTATGTGTGTGTTTATGTGCTGCTTGAAGGTTTGGATAAAAGATTAGACAAAATATGACAAACGGCATATATAAATGTTACATCTGATTTATTAAAGAAAAAAAAAAAAACGAGGCCGGTAGTTTTATCTCCCGTCTGTCCGATAGGGCAGTAACGCATTTAATCTGGCGTGAAATTGAAGCATAGTGGTAAAATGGCTCAAATATGACTTCAAATTAAGCTTAACATTGGCTCCAGTTTCGAGCTAATCCTTGCATCCATGTGTGAGCCACTAATGATGAGTCTCTCCAGATGCCACAGTGAGCTGTTTGCCACACTGAGAGGCGGGGATAGAGCTGAGGAACCTTGCCAACACCTGGCGTCCTCAAGTGACAGAGAAGAGAAACACACACACACACACACACACACACACACACACACACACACACGCCTTTCCTAGTCATTACTGTGTGTGTTTCTGCTGTTTGACTCCAGCGGGCAGCTGTGTGGGAGGTGATGAATGAGCTCTCAATGCTGCTCTTCTGATAAACACACTGATGCCCTCTTCATGGTTTTCTTTCTGACTCACATCACTCCACTCACGGAGGAGAAGCGCAAGCACCATGGAAAACTAAAGCACTTGATGATTTCATTGATCTCTATATACCAAACCTTTCATGTACTCCTTGAGTCTATTGCTGTCTGCTGTCTTTAGTAAAAGATAAAAATGTTACCTCACCTATTTGCTCTGTTACCTCTTGTAGAGAATCAGGTATTGGCTCAAGTTTACAACCCCACCCCAATGCTTACTGTTCTGGCTCTGCAGGGTAAAGAGCTGCTCCTCGACACGAGTCAGCTGGCCCTGCAGGGTCTCTACAGTGGCCCGGTGGTCATCCTGGAGCTTCCTCAGCTGCTCCCTGTAGGTCTGCCGCTGGGCCTCAACCTGGGAAGACAGGTCAGCCTGGGCCTGGGACAGGTCTGACCGCAGGGTCACATTCTCTGACTGCAATGACAAAAGCCTGTAGGTGGACAGAGCAGGAAGAAAGTTTAGAAAGTGCTCCTTTAGGAGCGAATCAATATGAAATGCTACAGGTAAGTAAAAAAAAAAAAAAAAAAAAAAAAAAAGCGCAATCAGGTGTTCTCAGCATGTGCGATTATGTCTCCTGATTGCAAAATCAAATGCAAGGATGAACAGCTGAAAAGCTAAAAACGTGCTGCGTATCAACAACGTAACAGTACAATGAATTCCTGCCAAGACAAGATTAAAGAACAACATAAAAAATAAAAGTGTGTTCACCTCTCACGGAGCTCAGCTTCTTTGCTTACAGTTTCCTGAAGGATTTTATTGTGTCTCTCCAGAAGAGTGTCATGCTCAGTTTGGAGCTGCTGCAGCTCCGCCGCGTTGCTCTGGAGACTCTGCTGGCTCTCCACCAGTCGCGTCCTCAGCTGTTCCACCTGAGAGACCAACTGCTCCCTGAAAAACACACCACACGTTACTCTTACAGTGATATTTTCTTTTAGAAGGATGAAAATGAATGTAAATTATTTCTCATGGGGGATTTCTTGTAGGCTATACTGTGTCTTCAATAATTCAGCTTTGGTCATTGTAAGTACATGGTGTTTGTGTTCAAAATCAATTATGTGCTATGCATTTTGACATTTTGCATGTTATATAAGTTTTCTTGATCACATCTGAACAACACCATCTTTCCTAACCCTAACTCTGGGTGTACTTGGAGTTTTTCATGTGTTTAAAAGTCTCACATGGAGAGAGAAGCTTTAGAACAGCATCCTTAATCAATGCAGTAAGATCTGAATTCCTCTAATGTAAAGCCAACTGAATGTGTTACCATTAATTTTACATGCAGTGATCTGTAGCACACAGTCCACCAGTTGTTACATACATTTACCAGCTGTCTGTTATTACAGTCTTTGTAGACTTCTATCATTCTTGCATGCCTTTACCTCTCTAGTTTGCCAGAGTCTACTTCATTCTGGGTTGTCTTGTTCTTCTGCTGCTTGAGAACATTGTGGACTCGCACCTTGTAACTCTCAAACTCCTTGGTTGTTGCCTCAAGCTCAACCTGGAATCAATACAAAAGGTTAACAAGACGTATACGATTAAAAGACAATTGATTTTCTAATACATTGTTGGTGAACAAATTTATTTTAGTGAGTCTTGTTAGAAAATCTAATAAAGAAAACTTTTGTTGTGTCTCACACATTTACAAGAATTGAGATTTCAATACCACAGCTTACATAAAACCAGTTTTTCACTGGATGAACAATGATGAACAATGTCTTTTACAGAAAGAAAGCAATAACTTTACTTAAATTGCTCTAGGCAAACAACCCATTCACAAACCTCTCTTACTGTCTAAAAATGTAAAGGGGAAAAAGTAAAGACTGAGCCAGAGCTGGCAGCAGCTGACTAAAGCATTTATTTTACTCTCAGTCTTGGATGTCACCAAGCATTGGAGATTACAGGTAAATCAAGGTCAGATAGATAGTTGGTTGGTCGGGTATTTACCAGAAAGGACTAGTTTGCAGATTTTTGTTTCCTGTTGCAGAAATCCATGGTTATAAAGATTTACAGTTTCTAGATCTAATTACAGAGGTTTCTGTAATGCTGTTTAACTGATCTGAGCCAAAGAATCTTCCTCCATTGACTTCAGATTAGTAGTATGACCTTAGTTAAATTCAATTTATTCAAATCAAATACATTTTATTTGATTTATATAGCGCCAAATCACAACAACAGTTCCTACAAGATACATATAAGATATAAGATATAAGATAAGGTAAGACCTTAAAATATTCTTAAAATAATCAATAAAATTAAAACGTCATGCATAAATACATTACCCAGTTTTATACATATAGTGGAATTTGTTTTTTTCAGTGTTGGTGACCCAAAAATGAGTAATTAAAAGTTTTTACCTTGAGCACTTTTCAAAAATTCTACATACTACAAAGATTTGAGGATTAATCAAAAATAATTCAGATATTAATAATGGAAGTAGCAATTAGTTGCAGACTCATATAACACTACTGAGCCTGAGCTGTAGAAGCCTTCGATTAATTTAATCAAAGCTGGACGGGTCTGACGTAGCTACAGCACCTCAGAATTTACAGTTAAGGTGTCCTTGAACGACTTCGGTGTTGTTATGGTTGAGTTATTATAGCGTAAACTGTCAATTCAACTGTTACAAGTGAAAAGTCAACACGCGCACCTTGGCAGTGTCTCTTTCCTGCTGCAGACTCTGTATGCGTTGCTGCAGAGAGCTGCTGGTTCTCTGTTGTTGCTCCAACGCAGACTTCAGCTGCTCCTGCAGGCGATGGCGCTCAGCTGTCAGGTCACACACCTCAATCTAAATTCACAAACACGGGCTTTATTAAGTGCCACAGGTACGAAACAAATGGGTTTCTACAGTTTATTGAAAGGGATAGTGCTAGGTGTGTTACCTTAGAGCTTTCTAGCTGCTGCTGGTTAGCCTCCAGCTCTCCTTTCAGAGAGGCCTGCAGCACCATGAGTGAGCTTTCCTGCAAACATGCACACTGAATATTTAAATACATACAACCAAATAGGAAAGCACACAAAGAATTCCCAATAACTTCAAGGCCCCCTCCACAGTCATGTCCACACATGGCTGCATAACACTATTTACATTCATCAAGAAGCAACATTACACACATTCATAAGAAATCCTTGGGGACACACCTCAAATACACACAGACACACACAGACCTGTTTCTTGGCATCAGCCAGGTCCTTCTTGGTCTTCACCAGCAGCTGTTTTATCTTAGCGTTTTTCTCCTCCCCCTGGTCCAGCTGGGACTTCAAAGACTCTGATGACACAATTGCACATTTGAATGGGCATGTGCACACACACAAACAGCATAATTTCTCAACTGTAGTCTTCTTATTTTTCTAGTATTTTTCTGTCATTATGGAGCTTGACAGCATGAAGCAACTAAAGGATAAGGAAAAAAACAAGCTATAACATTTCCTAAATAATGATCCTACTGATCCCATGTACTGGCACACAGATACACAGGGCTATGCAAAAGTAATGGATGTTTCAGGTCAGTGAAAGCAGGTGTGTGCTGCTAATATAGAACATAAATAAAACTGAAGTTTTGCTTTCACCAAGCAAAATTTCAATTAAAGATTATTATACGGTGCAACATTAAATACATTTGGATTGTATTATTCTGTGTGCCAGTCATTGAGTGTAAACCTGAACTTGTTATCATACCAATCTCCTGTTTGAGCACTTCTTCCTTCTGGTTGAGGCTGTTTATCTGACCCTTTAGCTCCTCAACACACTCATCTTTTTCTGATAGTTTGGTGTTGAGTTCTTTAACCAGGCGTTCATAGTCGGCCATCTCCATGTCCAACAGAGAGCTCTGCTGCGCTTCCTGCAGGGAGAATCAACGTATTACAGCTTTAAACGGAGCAGAGCTAAGACTCATCTTCAAGTCCATTTATCTGAAACTCTGGATTTCCTCCTCTCTACATTTAATTGAATTATGCTGAATATATTGTGCAGTTAGTATTTTTGAAACTTGGACAGCTGAAGAAAGTGGATGAAATAATCTACACACACATTGTTTTCTTAAAGAAAAGTAAGGATCTGACTTTTTAAAGTCCTAAAATCTAGTTAAATTAAATAATTACAATTACAGCCACACAATACAATCCCTCATCTTCCTTAAATTACTGAACTAACATCTACATATTTCTGCTGCACTTAAAACATGCTTGTTTACTGATCTAAAACTGCCAAAATGAGATTAAAAAAACCTTTATAAGCATTTAATTGTCTTTCTACTATCAGTATCAACCTGAAAAATCCAATCTTTGTGTTCACATGACGTAGGCACATCCTGGCAGCTTTCATGTACACGTCTATACTATGTAGGTCTCCACTAATGGAAAAGTAACAGCGGTCCCTGTACTGTGGGCTAGAATTACTCTCCTTCTCTCCATCAGGTGCTGCTGTAGCTGCAGGCCGGCCATCACTAGCTCAGTCGCTTGACTGGATCGGCCCTCTGAGACGCGCTAGTGTCTGAGAAGCATTTGTGTGTTATTTGTGTGTGTGTACCTTGCGTAGCTGCTCCAGCTCCTGGGCAGTCTGCTGAGACTGCTGCTGCTGCTTGCGGAGCTGGGCTGTCAGCTCTTCTGCCTCCTTCATGGCAGATGACAAATCCTAGAGAGGCAAGCAAGTGCACATGGGGGGGGGGGGGGGGGGTATATTTAAATGTAATACAGATTACATATTATAAAAATAAATTTACTGTGCATGGCTGTTTTTATGATTATTTAAAAACATAAAACATAGAGTAGTTGCTTGCACAAAAGAGGGAGATGACATCCATCTCTCTTCATTTCTACCTTTATCTTTTGCTCTTTTATTGCTCTCTCAGCCAGCAGGTCTCTTTCCAAACTTGCTGACTGCCTTAGCATCTCCTGATTCTTGGTCTCTAACTGTTTCAATGTGCTCCTCATGGTTTCCATACCAGCCAGAAGGTCCTCCTTCTCGCTGCTCAGTGTCTCACTCTGAAAACAAAAAAAAGACTTGTTTATTGCCGCTGTCAGGTGAGTGTGCAGTGATACTCTTGAGGAAACCTGGTGTATTCTCATTTGATTTATTGCTCATAATCTGTCAGCTTTAGTGACTCTACAGTGTGAACTTCATTCTGGTTTCAGTTTACTATGTCAGTTAAGAACCGCAGGAAACAAAAAGGATGATATACAAAGAGGAAAGCTGTCTTGCATATTTTGTAGTCAACATTCTCATTTATAAATACACCAGTTGGCACGTGACACCTAAAAAAATAAAAATAAAAAAATCATTCATGCAAATCTGACAGTAGCAGGCTCTATGGGCTTCCTGTGCAGCAGCTCTCTCCTGTCATCTGTCAGCCAAACAGAGAAACTATGATTGGTAAACAGAGATGCCCAGACGTACTCTGAGATCCCCGACTAGCTCCAGTCTTCGCGCTTCCCCTGAGATCCATGAGCGCACACAAGACTAAGCCTGTGCTTCAGAAAATGGTGTTTCAGTACTGCACGCAGCAGATGGAAACTACAGCCCGCTCCATTTACCTGCCTTTTTCTCTCATTGGAGAGAAACGGTTATGAGCTTGGGGAAAAGAGTACATATAAAAACAATTTCTCCCCAGCTCACCCAGTCACATCTGATGGGCTATTTGTGGGCACCGGGCTGTCAGATATAGCTGGCTAAAGTGTTGTCGGCTAA
The DNA here is from genome assembly GCF_963576455.1 of Neolamprologus multifasciatus. Taxonomy (NCBI): domain Eukaryota; kingdom Metazoa; phylum Chordata; class Actinopteri; order Cichliformes; family Cichlidae; genus Neolamprologus; species Neolamprologus multifasciatus. Next base: position 24,560,072 of record NC_140454.1, on the reverse strand, counting down.
AACGACTCCCTCTAAATCATACAGAAACTGAATTATGGGGTAATACATACTGACGAAATGTATTACTGGACAAAATCCCCTGCTTTGATTTAGTGGAGGCCGAGAGTTTGTGTGTGTGTGTGTGTGTGTGTTGTCGTGCGTGAGACCGAATGTGTGTCTGTGTTACCTGCGTGACAGCACTGCTGAGTCGTTTGGTCAGCTCAGCAATCTGTCTCTCTGCCGCCTCCACCTTCTCCCTCTCCTTATCCAGTTGCTCTGTCTGCTTGTCGTAATCTATCTGCAGGTTCTAAACACACACACACACACACACACACACACACACACACACACACACACACACACACACACACACACACACACACACACACACACACACAAACAAGTCTTCAATATTCATTACTGGAAACCTGATGAACAGCTCAGTGAAGGTAAACACTATGCATCTCAGTTATCAGCTGCATTTACATTTGAACGTGGGACAAAACTCTCATTAGACACAACACAGTGGTTTTATTCTTTAATGGAGACACAGTCATAAAGCAAAGTGCAATCTGGGGGCTGTTTATGAAGACCACTGGGAGCAATGTCTCACACAGTCTTTTTTTAAAGTGAGCATGCCTCTTCTTGCCAATTAGAAAGATTTTTGTATTAGTAATGCATGAAAGTAATTAAATGCACAATGGAATCTGTCAAGTTTATTTTGCTTTAATTCATGCTATGCTTTTATTTTGATGAAAAGCTAATGACATAAAAAGGTCCATGCGAAGCAGTAACATCTGATACACCCGGATACAAACCTAATAGTTCTGCCAATTTCAAACAGCCATTGAGAAAAAGAGCCGCAGTGTAAACACACTTCACTGCGGCGTCTCTGTTCTGACACGTCTGACATCATAATCCCGAGAGGAAAACAAACGTTTTTCCACTTGGAAATTTCAGTTTCATGAAAGTCCCACTACAGGATCCTAGTGTCTTCAAGTAATATAGACAGGATCTAACATGTAAACAACAGATGCCTTACTTACACCCTTTATCTTAACTGTTCGGAGGTCAGGCCTATTAGAAACAGTGCAGGATTCTTCTTGCAGATACTGTAGCAAGAACATGTTTGTGAAGCCTTCTCAATTACAAGTATTCCTCCAGTGCTGGCTTATAAAATGTGCCTAAAAATTACTCTAATAGACAAACAGCCTGTAATGCAAATCATTACAGTGTAAAACTGTATATGTGTTATTACTTTATTTAAATGCTGTTTTTCAATCATTTTGATCAGTATCAAATTAAATATTAAATGGACTAATTTTTTATAGCACTTTTCTACTCTCCCGGAGTACTCAAAGCGCTTAATATAACATGCCACATTCATCCATTCACACAAGCACTTTCTTCTATGATTTTAAGTGCTTACTAACATTCACACATGTTCATACTCTGATGGCTGCATCGGAAAGCAACTTAGAGTTAATATCTTGCCCAAGGATATCTGGCATGCAGACTAGGGGGAACCAGGGATCGAACCACAAACCTTCCAATCAGTAGATGACCCTATTTTATAGGCAGGAAAGTCAGAAATCCCAGTAACTCCAAAGTGCACCTATATTTCATTAGAAACTTCTCCAGAAAATAAGCCAAAGATTTTCTTTCTCTAGTGAATGCATTATGCTTGTTAACTGATTGAATCAATGGTGCTGTATTAATGGAGTCAACCTTGAAAGATTATCCCTCAGCTTCACTGTCAGGTCAATTACTTAGAAACAAGCAGAATCACTACGCATGTTAAAATATATATTCTCACTACGTAACACGCTAAAATCTAGAGCTTGTTGGTGAGCTGATAAATTAAACTTTGAACCAAAATATGTTGAGGGTACTGCATCCAATGGGAAAGAAAAAAGTGGTTTCCTGGAGTTATAACGCTCTAATTATATAAGAAAATACAAATTTCTGCTTTGCATTTACTTGTGAAAGTATGGGCTGTTTTAAAAAGTTTGCTGAATTCGAGTGTGATGCTGTAACAGGATGCTGACTTAGATATTCTATGATCCACTTTGAAATACTGCCACTGAGAACGTTAGTGTTTAGGAAGTGTCAGCCACATAAAGTTACAGAGCAGATTTATCGAATGCAGACACTGAGTTACTTCAGTAGCTGCAGAGCTCCAAACCTCCTCTGGGATTAAAATCAGCACAAAAACTGTGGGCCAGGAGCTTCATGCCATGGTTTTCATGGCATTAAACTCTCGTAGGCATTAATATGTAGTTGTCCCAGTATTTTATGTTTGTATAGTAAGAAGACAAAACTGTGATAATTCACATACTTTGTGCACTACTTCATGCAAACTATTTTCCTTTGTATGCTACAAGTCTTCTCCAACCCAAGATTCCTACCTTGTAGCCTTCAGCACCATGGATGATATCTTTCATAGAGCTGTTCACTTTCTCCCTCTCTGCTTTCAGTGATTCTACTTCCTCCTTCAGGGTTATAACCTGAAAAACAAACAAACAAGAAACCCCACCGAGCATTCATTTACTGGCAAAAAATATACTGATTATTCATGTTTACATGAATCTGTAAAACAAGAGAATGTTGTGGAGTTCTCCTAAGGATCAGTATGGAGTGCAGGTTTTCTACCACAATGTTTGCTATTTAGAGAAATCTAAAGCTTTTCATTATAGCCTTATTGTCTGTGTTGGTAAATGATAACATTCTTCATTCTTCACAGTACCTCTTTCTTACTGGCGTCCAGCTCCTTCTTTGCTTTGACAGCGACTGCCTTGATTTTATTCATTTTCTCGTCCTTTTCTTTATTTTCTTTCTCCAAAAGAGCTGCAGGAAGTTAAAACAAAGAAGAATATGATTCATCAAAAGTCCGGGAAAGTAACTTTGGTTCTTTTCTGCATAACTTGCAGATTAGATTGCTTTTATAAATAGCCTGAACAGAAATCATCTCCACACCTATTTTCTCTGCAGTCTCATTTGATTTATTCTCCTCAGAGGACGCTGACTGTTCTGGAGACTCCTGAGAGGGTGACTGAGGGAAAAGAGAGAATGTTAGAAAGAGCACAAATGGGGATCCTCAGCCCTTCCCATGAAGGTCGCATGGATGCCCCTCCGGTGGTCCTCCTTGGGCTCTTGCACTCTGGGGCCTCTGGATGTCTGGGGCCTGGATCTCCTCCATGCCTGCTTCATGCCCTGGGGGACAGGGCTATGGCTCTCTACATCCTCTTGCAGACCATTACATGGGGAAACCATGCGCGCCGATCCACACAGGTGTGCACACGGGTGTTCACTGTTCGTAGACTTAAATCACACCTTTCTTGGCTGCTACTTCAAAGCACATTGTGCGCTGTCTGTCCTGCGTGCTGCACAACAACATTCAATATTTAGTATTTACTGCTGTTTACACTTAGCTAGATTAATGCGATGGTGTTGTGTTTAGTATGTTGCTTTGTTTCTTTTTTGCTTGTTTTCTATTCTTTTTCTCTCAACAGGTGATCCCAGAGATATTTTTTCCCCCCTTTCTCACTGTCCCTCTCCCCTTCTGTTTTTCTTTTCCTTCCTCTTTCTTTCTCCCTTTCCTATCCCTCACTCATGTCTGTCCCGTCTGTAACAACTGAAAATAAAATAAAATAAATATTAAAAACAAAGTTCGATCAAATGGACCAATACGGCAATGCCACGATGATCCATTTGGCAAAATAAATCCATTGGGTATCCTTGTTGGTCTTCAGACAACAATTCTGACGGCTAAAGAACCAAATGGGACAGGCAAATAAAAAAAGAAAAAAAGAAAGAGCACAAAAAAAAATTGTCATAGTAACAGTTCTTTTCCCCCTCACAGATGCATTAGTGCTAGCGTGGAGAAGCACTTACTCTCCCCATTTACAGAAAATAAACACACATCACGTGCTCCACTCACCTGGATAGAAGCCTTTTCGGTCCTCAGCTGCGATATGAGTGAATCCTTTTCTGTCAGCTGCTCTTTGAGCTCTCTGCTCTCTTTCTCCATGATCTCTACCTTTCTCACTATTTCCTCCCTCTCTTCCTCCTCCTTGGCCATGAGAGAAATTTGAGCTTGCAGTTTTTCATTCTCCTCGATGATCTTCTCATTGACTGATTTCATATCCTGCAGGTCTTTCTGGAGACCCTCAGTATCTTTCACCACCTCCTCTATGTTGGTTCTCAACATGTTTCTTTCTTGTTCCAGGTCTTTGATGTGGGCCTTGAGCTCTGTTTGCACCTCCTCAAATGTTCTCCCCCCTTGAGCTTCTTCAAGGCTGCTTCTCAACAGGGCCCTCTCCTTCTCCAGCTCATCAACCCGTGCTTGGAGGTCTTTGACTTCTTTCATGGACTCTTGGAGTTCTTCACCCAGATTTTCCTCCATTACTCCAAGAAAACCAGAGATTCGTTCTGCCTCTGTTTTCATTGAATTCAGCCTTGCTTCTTGTTCTTGCTTTTCAGATGTCTCCTGGTTCAGCTGAGCTTCCAGGGCTGCTAGCTTAGAGTCTAAGAGCTCCCTCTCTTCCTGAGATTTGGAAAGCCTTGAGAGAGCCTCTTCCATTTTCTGCTGGAGATCAGACTTTTCAGTGTAAAGCTCTTTTATAGTCAGCTCTAAAGTGGAAACTGTCTGTTCAGATCTCACAAACTCCTCTTTTAGGCTTCCCTCTAACTTTTCTCTTTCCTCCTTTAAACGTTTCACTTTATCCTCAGTTTCTGTTTTCAGGCTTTTCAGCTCCGTCTCTTTTTCCTCTCTTAGCAAAAGCACCTCCCTTTCTTTCTCCTCCTGTAGCCTCTCGATTTCTTTTGTTCTCTCATTATTGAGCTTTTGCATTTCCTCTTCTTTGATCTTCAGCAGGTGTTGCATTTTGTCTCGCTCTTCAGTCAGTGTTTCGACCCTTTCGTTCAGATCTTGAGTCATGTTCTCCTTTATCTCTAGCTGGGATATGATCTCCTCATGCCTATTAACGTCCTCCAACGACTGTTTCACTTCGCAGGCTGAGGACATTTGCTCTTCACCTTGAGAGCTCTCAAGCTTCAGTTTCAGGTCTTGCATATCCCCCATCAGAGCATTTTTCTCATCTGTAGCTTCTCTCACCTTCTCCAGCAGTTCATCCCTCTCCTTGCTGAGCTGTTCCACCTTCTCATTAAGGTCTCGTATATTATTAGCTGCCTGTTCCTTCATGGCTTTGTACTGTACGATAAAATCATTTGTCTTCTCTCCCAATTCTGTCTCAAAACTCTGAAGTATGCCCCTCATATGGTGGCACTCGGCCTGGGCAGAGTCTCGCTCTTTGGTTAAGGCCTCACATTTTGTCCTCAGCTCCTGGTTTAGTTTCTGCTCCTCCTCCTCTGGACTCTGAGAGTTTTGCTCTTTGGCTAGACTGGTCACAGACTCTTCAGCTTCTCTGAGGACACCTTGCTGATCAGGATCTTGGGTCGTTGAAGCTTCAGCAGAAGCACTGTCCTTGAGCATCTGCAGCTCATTAATTTTGAACTCCAGTTCTTCTCTTTCCATTTGAAACTCTTCTTTAACCCTTTCCAGCTCTGCCTCGAGCTCACCCTTCACATTACTAAGCAGGGTCATCTCGTCCTGTAACATGGTGTTCTGGGCTTGAACATCTTCCAGTGTCGCTTTTAGTCTTCCCGTCTCTGTCTCCTCTCCATCACCATGGCTCGAGTCACCCTGACTGCAGCCAGACAGCTCCAGCATTTTGGCAATCCCCGAACCACGGGCAGCTTCTTCATCTTCCTCCTGCACATCCTGCAGGTAGCTATCTGGAAATATAACAGTAATATTTTGATTTAATTGAAACTGAATTTAAAGAAAAAAAGGAAAACACAATATTAATACTTTGATACCAGAAAAGACTTAACTAAAAAGAGCTTTTCTACCTTTGAGTGCAAGCTGCTCAGTTAGCTCCTCTTGGAGCAACAAGAGACGTTCCCTCTCAATCTCGTAGTCCTCTTCTAGAGTCCTCATTTCCTCTTCGTGCTGCAGACTCTTCTGAGCCAGCTCCTCCTTCAAGTTCTCCACCTCTTGCTGGGCCAGTGTCAACTCCTTTTGGTGGTTCTCCTGGATCTCAAGAACCTCCTGAGAATTTCGCTCTTGCATTGTTTGCAGTTCGGCTCGAAGGGTCTCCAGCTGAGCTTCTAAGCAACGTCGGACTTCCTCTGCACTCTCTTTTGCACTAGCAAGATCTGCTTGGCGCTCCCTCTCTCTTTCACTCTCCCGTTCTCTGTCACGCTCCTCTCGCTCTTTTAGTAATTTCTGAAAATGAGACACCTCTTCTTGGTGTTTGCTGGTGCACTCCTCAATGCTGCTCTCTAGGGCTTTGATCTTCTTTTGGTGCTCTTCTATTGCCCGGTCAAACTCACCTTGCAGCGCTGCCAGATCATCCTGCAACAAACCGCATATGTGTTTTAAGAAGATCTGGTTATAATAACAAAATACATTTATTAGACTGCACAAATGTCAAAGTGTGTTCAAATAAACCCGTTTGAGTTTCTCTGAACACAAACCTGAATGTGTAATCAGGCTTACACATCATACAGCGCTGTTAGTGTTATCTTTCACCTTGGCTTGCTGTTTAGTCTTCTCTAGTTCTTTACGAGACACTGCAAGACTTTGCTGAGTTTCCGCCTTTTCCAGCAGCACCACATCCATCCTCTCAGTCAGCTCCTGTTACACACAAATAAACAATTCACGTAACACAGTATGAAAATGAAGCACTGCCTGTTAACAGAGGAAGCTTTTAGCAAACATGCGAACCTGTATCAAAGAGTCATCTGAACTGCTGTCGTTGCTGCTTTTGGATTGCTGTTTCAGGGCTTCAACTTCTTTTTCCAAATCTAAGAAGACAAATAAACAAACTCATGACATAAACTTGTATAGTACTGGCACAACACAAACACAGGATGAATGTGTAATGATACCTGTACATCTGCTCTTCATCTTCTGCATGGCAGCTACCTGCTTTTTTGCATACTTGATGAGATCATCTTTAGAGAGCGTGTCCATCTTAAAATAAGACACAAAGTTAAAAGGAGGCTAAAATATCTTTACCAAAACATCTCTAACAAAACAGAAAAAAAATCCAGCTGAAGAGTGTTGATACATATAACTCTTATGTGTAAGTCGTAACAGTATGCAGGACAGTAATGACAAATGAAAGGAACAGAATAAGTTGAATTCTCTGGAAATAAAAGGGGGGTGTCAAGGTTGTCCTATAATTTCTCACAAGCCTGTAGACAGCTGAAGTACAGTACCTTTGACTTGGGTGTGCTTGCTGCTGATGGAGTCGCAGACTCAGCTCCGGTACCACCAGGGTCCTTTTTTTTTTTTAATAAAAGGAAAATATGAAAAATGTTTTGTTTTTATGATCAACTCCAGATTTATTCCACAATGGTCGCATAATATTCTCTTCGAATTTTACTTTAATGTCATTTTTAACCAAAAGTCTACCTCTGGTGGCGCACGTTTACAACATTTTATGATTAATTACAGACTTATTGTCAATTCGGCAAAGACACAAAGCAGAAGAATTTTTACTGAAACTGCGTAAGCAAAGTTAGTTAAGCATCACCAGATAACGTCTCGATATTAAGCACATTTAAAATTCATGGTTGTTACGGTAGGACTACTGCAGGTGACTTTTATTGTTACCAGCACAGTTCATCGTGATAATTAACTATGCATTACAACAACAGCTATTAAGAAACAGACGCACACACACACACACACACATATATATATATATATATATATATATATATATATATATATATATATATATATATTAGCTAACCTCGAGGTACACATCATTACTATCTGTGAGACTAGCTAACGCTAACCCCTCCACAATGATCATTTACCTCCATCCCAGCTTTTCGGACTTTTTACTGCTTCTCAATCGTCTGACAAGCTCAGAGAGATTGCCGGAAACCTGACCGGACAAAGTCGAATCGATTTCCAAAGTATTTTACGATTCGTCACAGACTAAACACGGAAAACATCTCCTCTGTTATGGTTTTGAGTTAACAAGCTAAAGCACACGCTTCCGCATTCGTCAACCAGGTGACGTCGGTATAATTGACGTCACAACTTTAAACACAGACACCGGCAATCACCAACAATTTAACATTGAAGAAAAAAAGTTAACTATCTATTTTGAACGTAAAGACAACAAACGATGTATTATTGATACATTTCTAACTGTTACATTGTTTCTAAATTGTGATGATTAGTACTTTGAGTCTTATAAATTCATAACAAATAAAAACATGTCAGCAGCTAAACTTTATAACGAACTGCCCCCCATATGCCTTAATAATAATAATAAGAAGAAGAACTTACATAAAAAAATCCCTTATTTAAATGTTTGAAGCATGTAATTCAAATTAAATTTAGTTTAAAAAAAAGAAAAGAAAAAAAAGAGCATAACAGTAGTATAAGTTATACTGATCCTGGCTGATCATTGTTCATTTGCTATGTTCATATTTAATTTATTTATATCTAATTACATTATTTACCTATTGGAATTTGAGTTTCTCCATATCACTTTCACCAGCTCAGCACATCTGTCTTTTAAATCAGAGCCTTTTGCATTCTCTGAGTTGTGCACAGACTGAATTCCTGTTCACTTTCACCTGTTAGATACAAACAACTCGGATTTTTAAAATGTGGAAAAGGCAAAAACTGAAAATAATTTAGATAATAACTTAATTAAATACTGATTATGGTAATTAGTTTTAAATGGCTACATAGATGTGATGTCTATCTGGGTATGTTATATGGCAGTAAAACCTGTAATTAAGTGCTGAACTGATGTCTGAGAGGAGAAATAGTAAGTAGCTGCCTGCAGCAGGGCTTTCAGCATTTAATAAATTACTAACAGAATTTAGTAATATGGTCAAGAAAGATTTTATTCCACTGTAAAAGTAAAATACAACTGCTGTTTATTATACACATACGCTGTATCAAAGCCACTCGATCTAGCCGTAGGGTGAACAGATACCAACAAACTACATGAGGCAAAGTGTATGTTTGCATGGGACAAGGCAGGACGGGGTAGAATTAAATTTTGATATATAACTTAAGAGATTAAGATAAGGAAACTATGCAGGTCATACATTTGGGATTTGGAAAATAAAGGGATATTCTGTTATATTTATTTAAATTAAATGGTTCAGACTTTTATTGATGCCATCCTGTATTTGGCTTTTGTATTGTAACATCTGTTTAAACAGTTTACAGTTATTTCATCTGCTGTTCTCTCTGTTAATCATCTTTGGGTTTCACGGACCATCCATAGATTTGCAAATCTCTTTTTTAGACACATTTTTGTTTTTACTGAAACCATTTGTTCTGCAGTCCCACTAAAGAGGAATACCTTATCAACCTATAGAAAACAAATGCCAGTAAGACAAATTAAAAAAACAAAAACAAAAAGCATGACTGCATAAGAAATATTCAGGAAGAAATAGGCAATATAGAGTGTGGAGTCAAAGACTACATAGGAGTTGGTTGCATACTATAGCTGAGATCCTAAAAAAGAGAGACTTTTTTTTTTTACTGTGTGTGCAAGCCTATAGTGCCATAAAATCATCCCAAAGCTGTCTGATACTACAATGATGTTTTTGGGACTGCTATAGAGAGGTTGGGGGGTATCTGTCCTCCTGCTGACATCAGGGCTGTCATAAACCCAGTGGAGAGCCTAGCTCTGTTTCAGTATTCCAATCACGTGAGGTCCAGTTTTATCTGTTGAATATGGAGAGCGTCTGTTTTGACACAAGTGATAGAAGCACTGACGGAAGCAACTTAGCAAGATGCCTCTCATCCTGACAAGGCTGAGATGCTCCGAGCAGGGGGGTGCAGAGACTCTGCCGACTCCCTGTCTCATCTGGAAGAGACCCATCTCTACCTTCCACCCCGCCTGGGTCAAACACATCCATCCATCACAGCAACTCCCTTGTTTTCTCCCAGGGCATGGAGCAGTATTTTGCTGCCATTTTTCTCCCCCCACTCGTGGCCGTCAGTCAGGGATGGCTTTGCCGTAATATAACTGACACTGGCTGGCGTTCCGGGAGTAATGAATAGCCTGACTGGGTCTATCAGGAGGAGCAACAGACGCTCCTTCATGCTTCTGCTTTTCTTTATTTCTATCTCTCTCTCCTGTAAGTTCTGCTCCCACATTTCAAACTAAACTAACAAGTGAGACACATTCACCTTTTCTTGCTGCTCTCCCTCACCTCATCTTGTTGTATAAGAAGAGGGAGCCACAGGAAGTGGGCTCCTCTTATGCTTTATACGCATTCATGATTTGCATTTGTGACTTTATAAACATAGTAAATATGAAAATCAGTTGTTTTTTGTCATTAAAAAGCATATACACATGCTGTCACAAAAATCACATCTTTCATCTCTACAATTTAACATTAAATATTTATGTCTTGTCAAAATTACCTTTAGAAATTTTGTGCTGCATTTACACTACTGATAGTTGTGACTAATAGCTGGTAAGGACAACAGCCATTCATCATCACCTTAAGCAATGTTGATGTGGCTAACTTGTTACTGGGAAAGTAAATTTATTGTTCAGATTTAGTTCAGTACAAAACGAAATCACAACCACTAATCAGCAACAGCTGTCACATAATACATGTTTCTGCTGATGAGTGTTTAATGAGCGAGTAACCTATGAATGAGAAGACTTTTGAAGCTATTTTCTGTCCTCACCAGCTAGTTGACAGTAGCAAATAAAAGGATTGTTAGAGCATCTTTAGCATCAGCTAAAGATAACTAACTAACTACAATAGGCCTAGGCTGCTGACTCGGAGTGTTTCTTCTTCACTCACCTCTTTTTCCCTCTCTGTGTGCACACTACTCGGCATATTCATCTCTGACTGTCTTCCACTCTTCTGTCCTGTTTCCATCCCCTCACCCCCGAACTGGCCACTGCAGATGGCTGCCCGTCCCCAAACCTTGTTCTGCTGGAGGTTTCTTCCTATTATAAGGGAGTTTTTCCTTCCCACTGTCGCCATGTGCTTGCTCATAGGTGGTCGTTTGATTGTTGGGGTTTTCTCACTATTATAATGAGGTATTTACCTTAAAATAGGGGAGGCAGGGAGCCACAGGAAGTGTGCTCCTCTTATGCATCACACGCATACATGATTTGCATTTGCATTTGTGACTTTATAAATATAGTGAATATAAAAACCAATTGTTTTCTTGTCATTAAAAAGCATATACACATGCTGTCACAGGTATTTGCCTTAAAATATAAGTGCCTTGAGGTGACAGTTGTTGTGATTTGGTGCTTCATAAATAAAAATGAATTGAACTTAATAAAATAAAATAGTAAAGTTGTAGGAAACCTGCAAGAAAACTATAATAATAAGGTTTAAGACACACAGCTCAGTCAAGCTTAGTGATCCAGCAGAGTTTGGCGATCATCCTCAGTGTGTTTGTCGCTACATTAAGCAAGTCTTTGACAGTGTAATGGATTTCTTAAATCAGTGATGTGTAAGGTACCAACTCTGATTTAAACAATATGGAAATCAGTGTAGCTGTAGGGAAGCTGTAGCAGAGCTGAAGGGGAGATAAAATGATTGGCATCTGCGCCCCATTTCTGTCTTTGCTTGCTCCCCCAATCTATTCCACTCGACCTCCTACCCAATCATTGAAAGGTGACTTTGGGGGTGGCGAGGTGGAGTGCTTATGTCACTGACCCCTACAGTGTGATTGAAGCCTCCCAGTGGGTACCCTTCAGAAGTCAAGGCAGTTGTTGATTAGCTCCTGAGTAAGCAACAACTTCACTGAAGACAATGGCATTTTGATTTAGGCTTAAACAAGCACAACTCACTGCTAATAAAGACTGAATGAACAATTCAGAATACAAGATTTCTACTCATCACTAACTATGTACAAAATTCTTTACACACTCTTTAGATCATAATCTGTCATCTTTAATCACCACAGCAGTAGCGACTTCATTCAGTTATTTTTTTGCTAATCTCTCTTGTAACAAAGTATTTGCATTTGTTTGAATGAGTCCTTGAGATAAGATTGTTACCTTTACTCAGTATTTATACCGGTCTCCCCCTTATTTTCTTCATTGTTTCCTGCATTTGTTTCCCTCTTGACATTTTACCTTTGCAGACTGGCAGCACCATTAATAGGGTTGGCATTTTAACATAGAGCTTTGACATTTTAATGTATTAATGTGGGAACTGAACCTCTCAGATTGTTCTTTTCACCACAGACCCCGAGAGCCCAGGTTCTCTAATAAATGATCAAAGCGTGAACACCTGAGAGATGACAGAATATGTCATTATGTTCTGAGCTGCTGTTAATAACTCTGGCTCTTTATGTAACAGGTTAATAGTCAAATCAGTGTGTCAGAATTCCCAGATGAGGCAATTTGTCAGTGGCTGTATTTCATTATTCAAGTAGAGATGAGAGATAGGTAGTCTTTTTGCGTAGTCTTTTAGTTTCTAATTAAATTTAAACAGTTTTTATATGGTGCCACGTTGCAACAACAGTTGCCTCGAGATGTTTCGTAGGTACACTGAGAATGTACAATAATGAAAAGACAACTCCAGCAGTTAGGCAAGCACTTGGCAGCAGTGGAGAGAAGAAACTTCCTTTTCACAGGAAGGAAACACCGGCATAATCATAATCATAATCATCTTAGTTTAGCATACTGAATGTTCATCATTATAAATGGCTCAGTAGAGCTCAAGGTGATGTAAATCACATCAGTGCACCTATAATGATAAATCAAGGCACCAGACAAACACAGCATTATGAAACATCTGGAGCTTTGGAGACCTAAACCTCGATATCAAACCATGCATCAGTAGTTACAACGCAAATAACAATCCATGTCAGTGCTACTGGGCAGCACAGTGGCACGGTGGTTAGGACTGTTGCCGCACAGCAAGAAGGTCCTGAGTTCAATTCTGGGGTCTTTCTGTGTGGAGTTTGCATGTTCTCCCCGTGTTTGCGTGGGTTCTCCCCGTGTTTGCGTGGGTTCTCCCCGGGTACTCTGGCTTCCTCCCACAGTCCAAAAACATGCAGTAGTGGGGATAGGTTAATTGGTCAATCTAAATTGCCCATTGGTGAGAATCTGTGAGTGAATGTGAGTGCGAATGGTTGTCTGTGTCTCTGTGTGTTAGCCCTGCGACAGACTGGTGTACCTGGACAGCTGGGATAGGCTCCAGCACCCCCCGTGACCCTGGAAAGGATAAGCGGAAGCGAATGGATGGCTGGATCAGTGCTACTGGTCATTATAATAGATCATATGTAAACCATAACACCTGCACAAATTATGATGTCAGTGCATAAATATATAGTTCACTAGTGATTTAAGTCTGGACTCATCAAGAGATTGTGAGTCATGTAGGAAGCAGGAAAAGAAGCATCATGAAAGGCATTTTGTGACTGTTAAATGGCCTCCATCACCTAACCCCATGTAGCTTTGCAACAGGAGGTGTTCTAGGCAGGTTGCTAAAAAATGCCAAACAATTTTAAGTTAAAAGAATGACTGCTTAAATGTGATAAGTTAACAAAAATTGGCGGTGGATCTTCTCATTGACTCTGTGTTTCCAGGTGTGGTGTAACAGAAGAAGTGGCGGCCCTTGATCCCGGTGATGCTAGTATATTATTGATGTTGCATACAGGCAGCAAGGCCTCTGATCTGATGAATCCAAATGCATGGGTGACCTTTGATCTCATCAGGATTTTGCTCTCTGGTTAACCCGACTTTTTGAGGCAGATGCCCCTGGGTCCAGAACACCAGTTACCACAGGACAGGGTCAACTGCTTCTGGAAACACTTTAAAATTTTGGGAGAGAACAAGTCTTGGACTTCGCTTTGTGTACAATAGCACACAGTGAGGTATCGAGCAATAAGGAAGAAAGAGTGGTAAGTGTAGCAGTTTTCTCTTCCGTACCTATAGGCTGTCAGTGTCTTGTATATAAATAGTTTGGTGGCTCAGCAGGAGAACAGCACTTCATCAAGGACCACGGGCACAACCTGCATCCGTCTGCACTTACGCTTGATGCACTTGATTACAACCGTCTTCCTCTTTCCCCCTCTTCCTCCTTTGTCCCCACTCTCTGCCTGCCTCTTCCACATGCTTACACCACATTTTGAACATCCTGCACAGATACTGCAGATTCACTGAATTGCTTCCTCCAAAGAAAACTGAAACCAAACAGTCATCTTAAAAATAAAGGTGAAATTAAGGATCAATGCACTTTTGTATTCATATTCATACTGGACCTGATGATTTTGTGGAAACTGCCACAAGAGCTGTAAGGGTCAGTTAACATATCATTTTTCCATAACACATATACTGGTTATGAGAAGATTAAGTCTGCAGCCAGTAGCATATTTTCACATCGGACATTTTCTGAAGTCTGTGCACTCAAACAGCCAGCTGTAATGCAAATCATTTCAAGACCATCAGTGAGTGCAATTTTTCACTGTCATTTTGTTATACATGACCCTGTTGCTTAGTCACCACAGAAGCTAATGTACACATTCATTCAGCCTAGTGAGGCAGCCCTGAAACGTCAGCTCTGTTTAATGCATGAGCCAAACAACAACCCAAACTCATACATGCAGATACAAAAAACGCACACACGCGCACACAGCAGGCCAGTGTTGATTTCATTAGCGGCTGTGGAGATAAAGCGCTGTAGCAGAAGGCTCAGAGAGTGATGAGGCATCTGGATTCACCAGTGACAGCTGTTTGCTAAGTGTGACTGAAATACTGCCTCGCTCTGCGTCCCTCTTACGCTTCTTCTCTCGCCACCTTTTTCTCTCTCTTCTGCTTCTTGTCATTCATCATCAGTCTGGTGGAGCTGTGACCTGTAACCATTGGCCTGTAGCTGTACGCATGAACATATTTTCCAGTGTGTGTGTGTGTGTGTGTATATATATATGTGTGTACTAAAGAGATCTCTTAGTCTTCACATATTTCATCTACATGGTTCAATTTCAATCAGAGCTAATGGAAGTGCTGGCCAACCCTCAGCTCAGCCCTGCTCCTTTGCACACACACAAGTACAGGAATGTGTGTGTCAAATTTAGTGAAGTTCAGCATTCAGCATTTCCAGTAAAAGATTAAAAAAAAAAACTCCTTACATAAATAAAAAGCTTCTCAGCAGTGAGACAGTGTCTTATATATAAAAGCACTGTTTAGGCATTTATAAGCAAACTGATTTTTTGTAGACTAACTGGGGCAAATAAAAGTAATGATACAGGACAATGGTTGTCGTTCAAAATCATTAAGCCTGACCAAGATTCATGTATGCTAATTTTTCACCATAAATCAAAGAAAATGTCAGTGCAGTGAAACATGGCAGAGTTCTGACTTTATTTTCCAAACTGATGAGCAAAGTGCCAAAAAGAGTTCTATGTTTGAAACCACGTAAGGCCCTGCTGTGTTTGCATTGTCCATGCTTGAGTTGGGTTTCCTCCAGGAGTGCTTGCTATTGAAAAACATGCTAGTTTAATGTGCCTATTTGAACCCAGGAAAATCTCTTAGTGTCAATTCTTAATCCCAAGAGGTTCACTTAATAATTAACCATAAAATCACATATATTTAAAATATGACGAGGCTGCACTGCATGACCTTACCTTTTGTCCTATGACAGGTGGGGTTGGCTGTAGCCTCACAATAGGTTAAGATAGTGGCTGGGGCACTGATTTAACTCCCTGAGGCGAGCAGGTGTCCCAGGTGCTGTAAGCCTAACGCAAAGACCCAAGGCCAATTACTGTATGTTATCCAACTGATCTTTCACCCAGGTTCACTGGGTCTTTTCTCCAATGTCCTATTGAATAAAGACTAAAAAGTTCCAAACACATATTTTAAAAATATAAAATGGATGTCACATATTTCTTTGTTGACAGTTGCCACAGGAGCCTAAGATGAGGAGGGTGTTTTGTGTGCATCACATCAGTAAATAGATAGTAACGTAACATTGTGCTGTTTCTGTTACTAACATGTTACTAACATTTTTCTGCAAGCCACCAACACTGTTTTCATAGACCTTATCTGTTTTACTCTCATGCAAATGCACTATTAGGAGTCCAATATTCAGTCTCTTTTAAGTCTCTTCTAAAGGAAAAACCTGGCTTGTCTACCTGCTTAATGCTCCATACTGTTTATATTAACTGTCGCAAAATTAGCATTTAGCATTTAATTATTTTAGTGACTGTATTCACAATACATATGAATACATTCTCTTTTTCCTTTTTTGTTTTTGCTGTGCTATTATAACTCAGCTGCAGAGCTCTGCAAAATAATGACTTTTGATTTTGTTCATGAGAAACAGAAACGCCTGGTTCAGCATTAGTGAGTAGACTTATCATTTCATACTGTTCCCTTGTGAGACCGGCGGTGCTTGAGTGTAACATGTCTTGGCTTTCATGATGAGACTGCCTTCCCTCTCTGTAGCTACCGTTATGCTTAAGCAATAGCTGGGGAACTGCTCTCTTTTTTTCTCCCAGCAATTAAGCAGCATCAGTCACTGTCAGAAAACTGGCCCTGAATGGTAAGCACTCCATTAGTGGAATTACAGCAGCTTCAGAGTACTGCAGATAGAGGTGACTAATGAAGTCCAATTAGTAATCCATCAGCTATGATAGAAAAAGACCATTGACAATAACTTAAACCTGCATTTCACACGAGGGTGTAAATTATGTATCGCTAACATATTCAGGTGGATGTGGGTAGAAACAATTAGTATTTGATCCCATTTGATTTGTGCTGATTAGAAGATTTAGTCTGAGGTTTCTGTGAATGAAAAAGTCGTAGAAAAACTCCTGGTTCAACAAGTTCAGAGCTTTAAATAGGAATAGATAGAAAGTCATTATTTACTGGAAGGAAAATTAGCCTGTAGTTAGCTCAATGTTTTCACTGTCCTGGCTCAGTTAATAGTTAGAGCTGATTTTTTGATTGTTTAGACCTTTATAGGCTTTGCTTCATTATATCAAATTGATTTTCGTTTATAAAATGTAATGTTCCTACAAAACCATTTTAAATCTTGTTTCTAGTGACAAGTGGCATGGTGATGTACTCACAATAAGAATAATTTTTGGTTTGAACCTCTTGGTCATCTGGGCCTTTCTGTGCAGAGGTTTCATGTTCCCCTGTATATGGTCTCAAGGATGTGAGCATTTGAATGCTGTTGACTGGCTTCATAAATCTCCAGAGTCTTTAAGTGACAACATATAACACTTAGTGGTCATGCCAATTAGTGTCTGCTAGTGTCTCTGGAGTATTCAATTCAAAAATGTTAACAGATAACGATGCACAGGGATGCAGTAAAAAGGTAGTTCAAATCCAAGATGGGACTTTCTGTGTGGAGTTTGTATGTTCTCCCCGTGTCATCACAGATTATCCCCAGGTGCTCTGGCTTCCTTTCACAATCCAAAGACATGCATGGGGCTTGATTAAATTGGCTAAAAGTGTAAATGGTTTACTCTTGTCCTCAGCTCAGATAGTAAGACTTGGAGAAGCAAAAGAAAATGGATGGATGGGGGGGAAAAAAAAGTGGTAAACAAATACACTAGTGAGTGTTAACTTCTGCAATCCTTCCTTTTCTGTTCTCTTTTTCAGAATCATAATAGATTCTGATAAAGCAGCACAAAGAGGACTTTAAGGTGAACTGTGAGCTGACATGATTCACAACCACAGCAACAGATATATGACCAGGTGTCATCAGGTATATGCAGTTAAAGATAACACACACAAACAGGATGTCACACTCACATCATAAACTAACATAAGTGTAAGCTAGTTCCTTTATCTGATTCATGACATCACATATTGATGTCACTCCAGCTTATTTTATCTCTGTTTAGCACTGTGTAAATGGTACTCCGGTTTGAAATCAAATGAAATTTGACTAAGAAAAATAAATAAGTCCCGCTCAGAAAACATGTTTGTATGTTTTAACAAGTAAACTGTTGGTGCATCTTTGAAACAGACTTTGCTGTGTATATTTTCGTGTGAAAAAATATGGGGAAGGTCTATCTCCAAAAGCACAAATTTACTGTTTACTGAGAAAAGAATTATTTATTAACTGGGTGTATTTTGCTGCCGTCAGATGGGGTCAGTTGGAACGTCTGACTTCTTTCATTCAAGTAAATACTGCGGATGATAGATCGAATTTAATCACCTTTAGTGATGATGGTAATTAGCATACAGATGCAAGTTTAATCAAAATTTGGCTGGTGTGGTCCAGGCAGACTCTGATTAATAAGAAAGGGGTTGCAGTATCTCCATAATACGAGCTCTCCTCTTTATGTTACCATCAGAACTCCACCTATGCCTGGTCCCTGGGACCCTGCTCTCGACTCGTACCAGGGTGGCCGGCTTCTAGAGGGGTCGACTGCCCGGCTTCTGGGGGCATCGCTGCAGCTTCCCAACCTCATTATCAAGTGCATTTGTGACAAAGAGACAGGCATTCTCACACTCACTCATACACTCTCTATCTCACACTCACTATAGAAAGATTGTTGATTTATGTATGTGTGTGTGTTTTGGGTGCTGTAGGTTTATTCAGTTTAGTTTTTTTTTTTGTCTCTTACAGGTGCAGCAGTAAGAGATTACTCCTTCCTCACACAAAGATCTCTCTTTTTTTGTCACTTGCCTGTCTTGCCTTGGACATACTATTGTAATGTCTGAAGTAACACAAAAACAAATGAATAAATAAACGGATAAAAGATTCACATGAACAGGGGGAGCCTATAGAGATTGTATGTAGATTTGTAAAAGCAAAATGTGTTCTGCACCACCACGCATTTGGATCACAATTCTGATTGTAAACCTGCCAGAGGGACAGGAAAAAAAAACAGTGGTTTTGTAAGTTTTTTACCTAAGCTGCAATACATGTAAGTTATATGTTAGCGCAGGTATATCAACAAAGTATCAATAAAGTGATTGTAAATCACTTAATTTAAACCAGCTCTGATGGTTTAAAGCTGACTTTGAATTTTAACCTTCCTGAGATTAAATGTACCCTCTGTAGTGCAATAATTATTACACTGCTATTATAAAATCAACTGTTAAGGAAGGAGCCTAAAAAACTCTAGAGCGGCTTTAAAATAAGAAGCCTGGTACAGTGCTTTTCAGATGTTGACAATTTTTTAAAAATATATTGATCCATGCACCCATGTGTGACAGGGTGTGATGGGGGCAGGTTGTGTGTATTTCTTCTTCACAGCCACTCACCCTTCTCCTGGGCTGCTAGAAGGATCTTGGTGAGCTTGGAGAGATTGTTAGCGAGAAGGAAGTAGAGAGGTTGATTACTGCATGGCACAGTGGCAACAGCAATGTTTCCCATTTTCATTTCCTTTATTGTGCAGTTCACTGATGTAAATGAAAGAGTGAAAAAGGAGAAATCGTTTGTGAAGCGTGATCCTCCTTTTCAGCCTAATGAGCTAAAAAAATGTGAACATGCATTGAATAAACTAACTCTTACCAACATACACGAGAAAATTACACCTCAGCAAAGTCACTAAGTAAAATAAACAACCGGCTGCTCCCTCAAAGAGATGACATCAGCTGAAATGAAAAGCAATCAGGTGGTCTTACTGAAAACTGTAGTAACCCTTTTGATTATCACTATTCTCCCTCAAGCCTCTTCTCATT
Source organism: Neolamprologus multifasciatus (assembly GCF_963576455.1). Taxonomy (NCBI): domain Eukaryota; kingdom Metazoa; phylum Chordata; class Actinopteri; order Cichliformes; family Cichlidae; genus Neolamprologus; species Neolamprologus multifasciatus. The sequence continues at coordinate 24,540,405 of NC_140454.1, read as the reverse complement.
ATTTATTCTTTCTGTGACAAGTCTTAGCTTTAAAAGACATGTTAGCCTCTTTCTGCCCACTTATTCATGGCTCAGTCACCCCGGAATAAAAAATGTAAAATGAGTGGTTTGTGACTGGATTCAGATTTTTACACTTGGCAACCAGTTGCAAGTAGTTGCTGTGACTAACAAATCAGCAAAGTGACACCAACAACAATGTGAATATAATGCAAATTGATGTGTATGCAGATGGCAACAGATTTGTGTGTGTGGGTCAGTCGCGTATGTTAAGCTTAAAACCAGAGACCTTATTTGTATTGGTGAAATAGACTAATAAAACAACATCTTACCAGAATATGCAGAGTGGAAAAGGCAGGTATAATAAGCTTAAGTTTCTAGCTATACTATATGGGAACATATTTTGTGTTATTTCCATTTTAATTCATGTCTTATTGCTATTCATTCAGTTTGATTTACATTTTTTTTTGTTTTATTGTGAAAAACAGTAAAACAATGGTTTGAGCTACATGCCATCCTCTCTTTCTCTCTTCCCTCCTTCCTATTGGCTCTGTACTGCCTTTATAAATGCAAAGGCTTAAAAAGTAAAAAGTATTAAATGCTAAAAAATACACATTATTATTTATGTGTGATATGTATGTACTTAGAAACCTGGTTAAGAAGGTCAAACGTAAAGTGACTGAATCATAGGGACCGCAGCCTATGGCTTTTTATCAAGACCATCACTGGACAAATGGAGCCAAAGTTTGTGAGTCACATTGTGTAACCTTCTTCATTTCTCAGCCTGGCAGTTTCTTTAACACATATTATCTTTCTGTTATTTGGACCTGTATGAGCATCATACACACATTTCCAGGGGAATTCGTTGGAGCTTCTCCCCCTTGGCCTGCAGATCAAGATGAACTGTTGTGTGCAGCCCAAATTTAATCCAGCGAGACCCTGGCATCAATAATATATTAGTGTAGCAGTTAGCAGCCTAAAGATATCAGTATTGATCTCCTATTTAGATTCAGCTTGTTTGGACCAGGAGACAAATAGCTTTTCTGACTCTCTCTCGAAGAATCCATTTCATTTTACAGAAAGAGTTACTGTACAGTGGTGCATGCCATCTACTGCTGACGTCATTCACAGCATCTACTCTGTAGCAACACCATTACCATTGTTTGAAAATGGGTTGAGTAAAAGGTATTATCCATCAGCCCTGAATGAAACAAGTATAACACTGGATGTGTGCATATTTAGACTTGTTTAAAGGTGGACAAAGGTCACAAAGGGAACTTTGCATCTGACTGATGGAAAGTACTTTCTTCAGAGCTCAGGGCATGGCTTCCTCACTATTTTAAGAATGGGTCAATCAATACCACCTCTCTCCTTCCCTGTTTTCTCTTTTACTTCCTTTTTGTCAAGCAAATCAATGCAGAGGGATTATTTTAATAGACTGAAAGGGACAAAAAACTTAAACCCTTCCTGATCAAAGCTGCATGCTAATGGTGGCATTTATTATGTATTCCCTGTTTTGTGCATCCTGCCTTTTTGGATCAGCATGTTTTTGTCTATTTTCTTATTGGGAAAAATATCAACCAATAAGACAGCAACTGTTGCAGTGCTGCATTTTTTTTTTGGGGGGGGGGGGGGTATTTTGTTATTTGTCTGAGAGCAACAGACTGACTAGCTTCCCAGGGTGGACCCACCTGTATATGTATTTATTTATGCCAAGTTAAAACTAATTAAAACTTGGCAATTATTCTGGGTAAGACACCAAAGAGTTTTCATCCCAGGACATCAAATACTGCTACTAAAAGTTTTCCTTTGCTGAATCAACACTGAGATATACAGTTCTGTTTTAACCTGTGTCCACAGGTGGGGCTTCTGTTCCCTTTCTTACTTTTATGTTTTACACTTTGTTTTGCTTAAGTTTGACACTCACTGTGCATCCTGGAAAATTATGCCCAACCAGTGCATACATAAGTGTGATGGCAAGAGGTAATTTAAAGCTTCCATATTTGATGAGCTGGGAGTGACCTGTGTCAGAACCATTGACTGTAGAAAACAGTCAATGGTCAGAACTGCCATAAACCCAGTGCCAAAAGGATACCTTCTGCCCAAAGGTGTTAGAACAGGCTGCCACACACCAGTTAGCTCCTGATACATGGTAACTTTGACCACCAGTGTGTGTGTTATTGTGTGAACAAAAAACACACTGGTGTAGCTCAGGAGGCAGAGCAGGGTCATTCAATAATTGGAAGGTTTGTGGTTTGATCTCTGGCTGCTTCAGTCTGTTTGTCTGTTTGCCAAACTATCCTTGGGCAAGATACTGAACAAGTTGCTCTCCAATGGGTTCATCGGAGTATAAATGTGCGTGAATGTTAGATAGAAGCACTTAGGTGTAGAAAAAAGTGCTGTGTGAATGAGGCAAGTCGTATAAAACGCTTCAATTGGTGGATTAGAGGAGAAAAGCGCTAAATCTAAATACAGTGGAACCCTGACTTACGAATACCCCATTTAACGAAAAATTCGAGTTACGAATATTTCTGCCCGTGTTACGGCAAAATGCCCAGGTAACGAAATCCGCTGGCTCTGATTGGCTGAGCCCAGAATGCCCACAATGCCTTCCGAATAATGTGACAACCCCATTGGCTTTCGTACTTGCGCTTCGCTGTTCCACTTGAACGACGTATTGTTGTTGCAGTTAGCAATTAGCCTATAGCCTATCGTTCACTCAAAAAGCGTGATGGGTGCTTCGACTTTGAATTTTCGACTTGCGAAAGACCCTCGGGAACAAATTAATTTCGTAAGTCGGGGTTCCATTGTATTTGTCTACTGAAACCATTTGACAAGTTTGATAGAAAAAAAAAAATTAATGAGAAAATGTGTATTTAATTCACTGGGCAGTAGACATCCATTAATATTTTCCCTTCAGGCTAAAATGCAGATGGAACTCTTTAGCTAGTCATAAAGGTGGTGGTTTGATCCTGACGTCTGTCCTTTCTAAGTGTCCTTTAGAAAGGCCGTGAACTCTAAATTGCTCCCAGTCTGTAGAGGAAATAAAGAAAATAATGTTTGCCAAAAGTATTTGCCAAATGATGGTAATATAATGCTTTCAGAGGAATAATCCAGTCTACATCTTTAGGCTAAATACATTTCTATGCGTTCAGTTCATTTTTTTGTCATAAAACATGAAAATCTGAAGCACATGAAAGGGTGTATACACTCTTATACAACAATATATACTACTCAACTGTATCCTTCTCAGTTAGTGACGGACATAAAATGTGTGTGACACGACATCAGCACTAATTCTGGGTCAGCTTTTGTATCTAGAGCAGACAGTCCTTTTGAAATTCTGAAACATTGGTTTTCCCAGCTTCATCAGTCTTAAGGGCTTTGTCCATTTAGCTTTGCACTCTCACAGCCTGAAACCAAAACCTACTTCTATTGTGACGCAGATGATGCACTTTACTTCCTCAAAAAAAATTCCAAGATACAGAAACATGCAGACAGAGAAGCTGTACAGTGTTTATTTTTAGAAGAAAGCAGACATCTGCAACATTCACATATTTACCATCACCCTAATGCAATAAATAAAGATTCACACAAACCAAATATGTGCTAAAAATGTCTAATTTTATCCAAGCAAAACGCATTAGATGTAAACACAAAACCTATAACAAAAGCAAGGATGTGAACTGTGCTGTGTGGGAGCTACATTTTATTGATCTGAATTTAAGGGTCATTCCTCTGCATTCAGGGAGGGTGTCCCAATCCCTAACAGGGGCAATAAATTTGTAAATGGGTTAGCTCATGTTTGATTTAATTATCTTTCCCTATTCAGAACCGGTAATCTAATTATCCTCTGCTGCTTCCTGTACAGAGTAGAAAGAGACAGAAATACAGGGGAGTACTGAAAGTACTGGAGTTGTTTGTGAAATGCCTCCCTACTTCCAAGAATTTGCCTTTTATTTATTTGTTTATTTATTTATTTACTTACCTTTACTCGCTTGGTGTTCCAGAACAATATCAAATAATAACCCCACAGTAAACACTCAAGTTTCCACGTGACAATAATCTATAATTAGTGGAGCTGCACACTATTTTAAATATGACACCTTAGTGTTAGATGTTTGGAGCAATTATATTAGGTAAGCCCGTTTTTAAACAACACATAAATATTTCCAGATTGGCTGCATGGTTTATGGCTGAGATAGCAATGAATCAATAGGCAATTTAATAAGCAGAGAGCCACAAATAGAGTCTCCTTGGTTGAGCCAAGGCCATTAATTTAAAAATGTTTCACCTTCCCTTATTTTCTTGTAGTTGAAAACAAAGTATACCTTAAAAGATGTTGAACTACTTCAAACTCCAAATGTAAAAATGACCAGACCATAAAAGTTTATTTAAAATCCTAAAAGTATTACAGGTACTTTTAGGCTCCTGTAATTGTTCCAGGGGAACCTTCTGAGATAGAAAAATGAAGATCTGTGTTACAAGCTAATGGTGAAGATGGAAAATACTGGTATCTGTATACTCAAGATATACACTGCTTGTCTTAAACCATATTGTAATATATAATAATGTCTCTCTAGTGAGTTGCATATTGTGAAGCTGCTGTAAATCATTAGTATTTTAAGCTCAGTCAGCTGATGCTTCTTCTATCAGTTGCTTCTAACAGGCAAGAATTAATAAATAAATACTGAGAATCATGTTCATTGTCTTCTTCTCAGCCTCCTAGAAGATACAACTATAGTATCAATTTCAAAATCCTTGCTGACTTCCCTCCTGAGTTATTCATAATAAGTTGTTCATAAGATTTTCAAAAAACATGACCTCTAACCCCTGACTTTGAGGTCGAGGTCACTGAGATTTAAACTAGTGTGAGATTTTAATTAGATACAACTACGGTTTCAATTTGAATCTCCTACATCACTTTGTTCTCACGTTATCACATTCACAAACTTGGATGTCCATGTTACCCTGCAGGGTGATTACAAAACCCCTTCACAGTTTATGGCTCTGAAGATCATGCAAAAGTGCCTTAATTGGTCACCCTACACCTGGCTTCAAAATTAATTAAGATTGTGTAGAAGAAACTTTACTTCTCACTTGATTTATGACCTCATTAAACACTTTTCTAAGAGTTTAGGGTCTCAACCTCTAGTTTCAGGTGTTCTTTATGAAAGCAGGATGCTGTTTTTGTAAGATATGTGTAGATATTTATAGAGTACACTAGACAATAACACGAGCCCCGGTTTAGCCCTTGGCTACTCTGAGATTACAGTATTGTAATCTTTTGGCTGTTTATATTTTTTAGTAAGTACTTTTTGGTTTAAGCCTGATTTTCAATCATCAAAACGATCATGTCAATTAATTTGACACTAAGCAAAGAATGCACTGTGCTAACCTAGCTGGTTAGCAACATGCTAGACCTAGCCCCTTGTTAAACTAGGATACCATTCAATTAAAAAAAAAATGTTACTGCCAAAACAAGAAACTAAAGACTTCCAAAGTAACACATTACTTGAATCACATTGTATTTTTCAATGCTGTATGCATGTTAATGAGTTACTGTACTTGTGTTACAAAGGTTCTTTATTTATCTGCACTTCAAAAGTGATTTTTTCTTCCTGCTCACTCACACTACAGTCAGATGATTTCAATTTCTGTCCAGGGAGGAGGACAATGGTGAAGCCTACACCTTTTGAAGATTGGAGATATTAATATGACACTTTTTTTATTGCATGAAAGGACAAAAACGTGATGTTAAAGTGGAAACTGTATCAAAGACGGCAATAACTGCAATTTGTTTCTAACACAACATCAATTCTTTGCATACATCTGCACAGGCAGCACGCTAACACAGAGCTAGCCAAGAATCCAGAGTGACGTTAAAGCGAGTGAGTGTTCGGGGATCCCATACCAGCAGAAAGAGCCCGAACTTCATCATGTAACGATGACAGTGATGAACACGCGGGGCTTTAGCATTGCTGCCTCCATTTGTACATGTACATGTTTCTATAGTAGAGTTAATGTGACAATCTCTTTGAAGTTGCTTTGGTAAGCTTTTCTTCACATTGTATTGCAGTCTTTGTGTTCAGACTTAAACATTAAAGGAAAGTCTTTAATGCATGTGATTGGTCAGATGTGTTTATTCACATGCAAAATTTTGAAATTGATTCAAGAAAAATAAATGCCACAAATTCATCCTGTGAAATCACGTGGTTGATGTGAATGGCTGCATTAAGTATAGGTGAATATGGTATTTATTTTTAATGCACAAAACATTTGTACAAATGTTATGTGTTCGCCGTGTTAAGATCTTAATGCAAACGTAATGCAACGACAAGTGTGACTTAATATTGTCTGCAGGGAAAAATTAAATAACATATGCATTACTTTTAAGAAAAGTAACACGTAATACATTACTTTCTTTTGAGTAACAAGCCCAAGACTGGCTAAAGTTGTCATTTATATACTCTCTATGGACCCATGATAAGGCAACTGAGCACTGAGACACTTGCTTTAATCAGTTAATAAATGGTTATTTATATGTAAGAGTCATTCCCTGCAGGCTGAGTTATGGTATAAGAATACATTAATGTAGCAGTACAGTAACCACAACCTCAAGCTACACTCAAAACAAGAGAAAAAATGCTTTTAAGTTAAAGCTTTTCAAGTCTATCTATCTATGACAGTGTGCGTTCCCTGTGCTGAGTACTATAAATAGGTTCCATTGTGCCACTGGACTCAGATTTTCTTGTTAATTAATCAATTATTAATTGATTAGTTAATAAGTAATGTGTCTCCTCAGTTAATGATTACCTATGGGGCCGTGATAATCGCCCAGGCTTGACACACTGTGTATTGTGTTTGAGTTTTAGCCATGTGCCAGTTTGTGTCTCAGGCACATCTAAAGCACAAACATGCAAGCACAAGCATCAGCATAAACACACATAACAGAATAAACAGCCAATACCCAGAGTCACACACAACCATTGCTCCTGATTCATGGAAGACGTAAAACTGGAAATAAAAACCAAATAAATAACCGAGACTATATATATATATGGCCAACAAACACACACATACACACACACCACAGAGCAGCCGCTTATTAATCTCTGCCTCTCTTTCCGTCCCGGGTTGCCTCCTCAGCAGCTGTGTGTGTGTGTTTGTGTGACGATGGGGGATGTTGGCGAGCTGAATCCCGCTTGTATCATATGTCATTTTTAAATGACAGTGTTGTAAAGCATTACGGAGAGCAGAGTGGAGGAGAGAAGCCCTGTCAGGGCTCTGTTAGCCAGATAAATGTATCTCCCTGTTAGCCTGTTAGCCAGCAGCTGGTATCACTTCTAATCAGGAACACATCCTGCCTGCTGCAACAGGTGCACATGAGCCAGGGGAGGATGAAAAAGCAATTTTGAAAATGACCCAAAATTTATCCACTAGCCCTGCTTGGTCTTTAACTATCTCTCTGGGTCTTCTTGCTGCAAGATCTCACCTTGTGCCATGTTGGATAACTTGTCATACTTTTTCATTACTGAACCTGTCCCATGATATCTCAGTACCTGAGACTAGATTACACTTGCTGCATGGCTTTTTACAGAGTCCAAATCCTCCAAGTTGCCAGTATGGGATTGGTGGCTCATATTGTAGTAGCTTGAAACTAAGTTGGACTCATGCTCAGCCTCATTTTTGGGCATTTTTACTCTAAAGCAAGACTAAAGGTAAGCAGAGTCCCATACCCATGAAAGCTGACACTGCTCAGGCAGGAAGGGAGTTCATTCTACTTTTTAACGTGTGAACTGATTCTTCTCTCCAGCTTCTCAACTGTACCAGCTTTACCATTGCTGAAGAATTTTTTGGGGACCCCAAAAAAGCTGAAAGCTGTGCGGATGAAATGGACCTAAAAAGCATTGGCTAGGTCTAGAAATGCAAGATGTAGCTCTTGTCTTTGCTTTTATACAGAAAAATGTGATGTGGGGTGAGGAAAATAGGGCCTTAATTACCTTTTCTTCAAAGATGGCACAACCAAATTTTTTTTTTACATAAACCTTCTGAATTATAATTTCAAATGGGATAAATTATTTACTTCACTGTTCAGCTGTCCAAAACAGAATGACGCTTGAATAACTGATCTTTTCATTTTTTGCCAAGTGATCGTGTTATTAAAGGAAAACTGACAGCCTCGTTTTGGAAAAAAAAACAACTTTGTTTTTTCCAAATTAATGTATGTGCATCTTTTCACTCGCCAGCTTTCATCATTCTTCTTCATTCATCGTTCTTATCCCACTGTTGGATGTTTTTGTTTTTCTTTGCTTTGTCTCAAACTGAGCATGAATCCTAACTTGTTTGGTACCTGCTTGAGGAAACCAGATGTGCAGCAGTGAAGCAGAAACCACATTTACATGTGGACACATAAATACACGCTCACAGAGGAAGCCCTAACTCTAACACACACATGCACAGCCTTGTCTGCAGCTACTGCATGTGTCTAATATGCAAGTCAAGGCTGCAGTGCCTTCCCCCACTCAACATTCATGGAGAGTCCAGGCATTAACAAAATCACTGTAAAGCCCCACCCTCCAAAACGACACTGTAATACAATTTGTGCATCGAAGGTTGTGTGGGTTCAGCTGATTACGTTAGCGTTGCTGTGACAAGAGTCAGCGCCTGTCAGCTCTTCAGGAAGGAGGAGGAGAGAGCTGGATGGTGTAAATTGAAAAAACAAAAACAAAAATGAGGAAGTAGGCTTTCCTCTGTGACTAACATTACATATAAATTGTAGGACAAATACTCTATTGTCCCTTAGGGGGTTACTGTGTATTGATGCTCAGTTATTGTGAGTGGAAAAAATAGACTTTTCTTGAGCTTGTTTACAGAAATATAGGTAATTATTCTTTCTTACAGGTAACCCTTCACATTTCGTGCACTTCATCTTCTCCTTTTCTCCCGTGCCGATTAAGGCCTAATTGGAGCCAAGCGACTTACCACTGATGGGATAAATGGGAGGACCGGCAGCGGATACACACCATTTTCATTACTTACCGCAGTTCAATACACAGGCAGCCACCGCAGCAATCAGTTAGTGCTGCGGTAATAAGAAAGGCTACAGAATCTGTCAGAAGGCAGAGGCACTTGTGCGAAATGGCAATTTAGTGTAGCTAAACCCTGCTATACCACAGCTATACCCTGTAACGTGGATGGGTCATATGAATTTTCCATGAGTGAACGAAAAACACTCGAACAAGGTAAAAGTGCATTAAAAGCATGATAAAGAAAGAGACTAAGTGAGTATGAGGTTTTCATTTGTGAAAGGTATACCATGTAGGGCACATACACACACACACAAACACAAAGTGCCTTTTAATTTTGTGTTACAGTGACAGAAAATCAATAGGTGTAGTGTATCGGTCAAATGCCCCCAAAAAGCAAAACAAAACAAAAACTCGCAGTCATGTCAGATGATGAGATACAAAACGCTTACGCAAGCTTCTGTCAGTCCTCAGCACTGAGTCCAGTTATAGCCTCTTCACAGCAACTCTGGTTGTTAATGGTGGGTCAATATATGAGCACTGGTAATAAGTTTGAATTAAATTCATGTTTTTTAAAAAACCCTCTCAAAATATTGAAATATTCTGCTAACTCATATCATTGACTATAATAAGCCTCAAACTAATGATGGAAGGATACATAGTAGCTAATTAGCAGTTACCATTTCTTTGACAGTGAAGAATTTCTCATCCTTTACATTATTGACTTATCCAGATCAAAAATGCTGCTTCTAAGTGATAAAAGTCTTGGCTTTTGAACATTTTCATCCTGGCAGCAGTGTAAGGTCATAAAGTGGAAAAAACTCTACTGAACTGATGGTCTAGTTATGATTATATATTGTGGCAGGTGCTTTATATTGTAAATCACAACCCAAAACTTGTACATTTACATAGGTTGTGTCTTTTTCCTTTAAAAGGTGATCTGAATATATGTGGATGGCAACAAATGGAAGATCAACAGGTTTTATAGTGTGTCTAGTATGTAGAAATAGTCCCCTTTAGGGCTCCAGGCTGGTCGCATGACTGAAAACTATTAAATGGAGTCAGAGTTAAAAACGGTAAAATCTACAAACATGTTAGAAAGAATAACTGATTTGCTTCACTGGTGAAAACATGGTTTCTTTGGTTTTCTAACCAAAAGAAAAACAGCTTGACTTCTTTTACTAAATGACAACATTTTGTTTTTATAAGAATAATGAAATTAAGGTGGGTTTACCTCGAAGACTGTGTAGCAACGTCGCCCCAATGTCTTTCCCATGAGCTAGCTACATCAGCACTACCAAATCTTAATGTGGGTCGCACAGAGAAAGGCAGACTGCTAAGCGGCAAATGCTAACTCTACATGATGCCAATGGATGGTGCTGTCTGGGCTGGTGAGATCTGGTGACTTGTAATGCTTTATAAAAGTGGAAAATATTAATTTGGTCTACATGAATAGAAAACCGGTTTATGTAAGAGCAGAGTAATGAGAAGTCATATTCAAGGACATAAAAAAATGATGTTAAAAAGGTTACTGTAAAAAGTCTGCTATGAAACTAATGTCTGTGGAAAATAGTCCATAAAACCTTTCCTCCATGACCTACACACTTAACTAATGAGTTTATGGCCCCAGTTGCTAGTTTCCATGACCAGAATGATTCAGGATAAGATACAAGCAATGCCCCCGCCCCCCAACAAACAAACAAAAAACAAAAAATCAAAACAAAACAAGAAACCATTAGCTATATTTTCTTGTAATGTGCTACTTTTTAAAGCTATCAAGAAAAAAGTTTTGTCAGTGAGTTCAAGAAGAAGAGAAGGAAGAGAAAAGGGTGTGGCAACTAAAAGCTTAATCTTCACCAAAATGGGAAAAGATCAAAAGCATGTGTAGTCCCCCCCCCCCTCCCCTGCCCAAAATATGCCATGATGGTAGCAAGTATTAAATTATATTTGCTGCAGCTGTTTGCTATTTATGACCAAACTGATTCTGTATCTCAAACAAACCAAAGGCGACTATAATAGATTACACTGAACCTTAACACTATTACTGTAGACATGATATTCACCATGGCTTATTATCCATCCTGATACCATACCTATCCAAAGGTATTGTCCAGAGTATATCCAGACCACACATATAATTTAATTGCACTCATTAAAAACCTGCTTTGGGCAGAGCTATATTAGACATTATCAGCTACGATAATGAATGACCGTGCTTACATGAGTGACTCAGATACAGTACTTTATTATTTAAAAACACATGACAGTTTGTGAGGAAATAGCTTTATTTTTATAAAGTAAACATATTTCCTTTTAATATCAACAGCTACATCAATGTCCAAAATCTGTTTAAGTGGAAAGTGTTTATATTTTTAAAGAAAATCCTCTGAGAAATTCAATTAATTTCAATGAAATGTCACTAAAGTATAGATTGTATGTTATTACTGCAGCTACAGGATCGAAAAGTAGCACAGAAGATATCCTACAGATTGCACCTTTAATTTTAATTTGTTACTTTGTTCCCAGAAAGCTGATTCAGATTTTTCTTTTGGTTCAGGCTCATGCTGGTGGTGTAATGGTTTGGGGAACATGTTTTTGGGACTGACCATGTCGCGTTATGACAACAGTGGTTCCATCTTCTGATGGCTACTTCCAGCAGGATAACACATAAAGTCACAAAGCTCTGATTATCTCAAACTGGTTTCTTGGACATGGCCTCCATACTCACCAGATCTCAATCAAATAGAGCACCTTGGGAATGTGGTGAAACAGGAAATTTACTTCATTAATGAGCATCCAAAAACTCTGCAGCAGCTGTGTGATGCTATTATGTTAAAATGGACAGAAATCCCAGAGAAGAGTTCCCAGCACCTTATTGAAAGCAGTTCTGAAGGCAAAAAGGGGTCAAACTTCATAAGAGCAAGGTGTACCTAATAAATTATCCAGTTTAATTAGCAATGGTGTCAGTGCCACACAGGAATGAGAACATTACATAATCAGTGATATTCTAGGATTCACAGGATTGCTCTGAAAATATAAAGAACCAACAAATTTGAGTGTTTGTAAGGTTTTTGTAAACGTTCTGCATTTTCTCTTGTTAGTGTGAATAAAGACATTTCTCCTTTATTCCGAAATGTGGTTCATTTCATTTTAAACTAGTAAGGAGATATCAAATAAATAAATAAATAAAACCCTCTGGTTTTATCCACTTTTCCCCCATGAGATCTGCTCTTAAGTGGTGAAGGACAGAAGCAAGGACAAAAGTGGTAGGCGGAGGCTCTCAGTCCAGGCAATCTCTCATATGAGCTAAGGGTGCCACAGTAAATGTCTGGCCTTCCCATTTATTTCGCTCTCCTTCTTTTCCCCTCCCCTGTCCAGAGAAGTGGAGCACTTAGTCTAATGTGAATAATGACGATGACTGTTTTCCAGACTGGCCCTCATCCACTGCCCTTATTGAGAAAGCACTAAATGGGCCAAGATTTACTTCTATAAACGACATCATCTCTCTTGCTCTCTTTTTTTCTTCATCCAGCTCACATCTTTCTTTAGCATTCTATTTTTTTCTTTTATGCCTTTATGTCTGTTATTGCATTTTATCTGCTACTGTTTTCATTTTTCCGTTTGCTTCCTAACTTAGGCTGATTGCTTAACTGTTTACTTAACTGATTTAACTGATTGCTCATGATCATTTTGCACAGTGTCTTTTATTCATTAAGGATAACTTAGCTTGTAGCCAGAATCAAAGTGAGTTCTTTTTCTTCCACACCTTTCACTCTGTTTCCAGTAGGCTACTTGGCTCTGAGCTGTTCATGCATTTTACCGCTTATTCCTATTAACCTATTAGTTTAAAATGTATGCGGCTATCTAGTCTTGGCTCACACTGTCTCATAAAGAATTATGGATAGCTTACAGTATTTCGCCCCTCTCTCCATCTTTCTCTACAGCCAAACATTTTAGAGTTGCCTGGGATGCAGATTAAAAGTAAAAGCTCCTCCACCATTCAGAAACAGACCATTCAGCAGTCCATTCAGAAACAGACAGCCTTTAGATCAGACGCCATGCAGACCTTGTCTTGTTTGACAAGTCCAGCTCAATATTGTAAAAATGCTACTTTTGGCTACTCTCTTATTAATAAGGGGTCACACAGCAGGTAGCTCCACATATTTTTGATTTGACAGATTTTTACACCCAACATCATTCATGATGCATCCCCCAAGGGATAAGTGTCTCCTATTGGGAGCTTTTGTTTGCTAGAGGCTGCAAAAGGATGACAGAAAAGAGCCAGACAGGCCTTCTCTGACTCCATGTTTCATGGTTGAGTTAAGAACCCGGAAACACTAAATTTGAGAAGTCACAAGAGGGAGCTTGTGTTAGAAATCTTATTTAGCCCCATTAAGAGGAGGAGGATTGGCTATCGGAGGCTTGTGATTCGCTGGCAACCTCTTTAAGTCATACCAGGGCCTTTCCTGGACACGTGGGTATAAAGTAATGACATGGCAGGATTGTTATTCATTTAATTAAGCAGCAGATACTTTTTTTTACAAAATATGATTTCTAAAGGAAGAGCTACTTGAAGTTCTGTCAGTGTGTCTGGAAGCACAAAAACAGCTGCACTTAAGCACTGAGCCAATCACTTATTAAACTCTCAGTCTCAAAAGCATTTAAAATGTAAAATAATCAATAAATAAAAGATGTGAGTCCAAGTCTGTAATTTGTTGTTTCTTCATCAGCATTTTCAGCTGGCTTTCCTGACTTTTTGTCATTTTAGACAGAATAAGTCATGAGTTGTGCTGCAGGGCTGAAATATATATATATGTGTGTGTGTGTGTGTGTGTGTGTGTGTGTGTGTGTGTGTGTGTGTGTGTGTGTGTGTGTGAATTGCATGCTAGTTCAGGGAATGTTCAGGGAATTCTTTGTTGTGTTAAACACAGAGAAAGCTTCAGTGAAGACAAAGTTTGCATTATGATGCCTGAGGCTAGCCTACAGGGTTAAAAGGGAGTACATATATGGATCCATGGAGACACAAAGACATCAGCTGGGAGTTCAGTCAGAGGTTTATGATGATAAACACACGATGAACATCACAGGGTTGCACGTGGAACACAAAGGGCTCTGCTAAGGAAGAAAACATCTACATTACTTATTACACTTTCCAGCTTTTCATCTACCCTTATCCTATCCCTATACCCTATCCTTCTTCTATACATCCATGAATCCTCCATTTTTTCACTATCTACAGTATTCCAGCATACTAAAGCCCTGACTAGTGGCCATAATCTACAGGGTGGGCCATTTATATGGATACACCGTAATAACATGGGAATGGTTGGTGATATTAAAGTCCTGTTTGTGGCACATTAGTATATGTGAGGGGGCAAACTCCTCAAGATGGGTGGTGACCATGGTGGCCATTTAGAAGTCGGCCATCTTGGATACAACTTTTGTTTTTTCAATAGGAAGAGGGCCATGTGACACATCAAACTTATTGGTAATGTCACAAGAAAAACAATGGTGTGCTTGGTTTCAACGTAACTTTATTCTTTCATGAGTTATTTACAAGTTTCTCACTACTTATAAAATGTGTTTAATGTGCTGCCCATTGCATTGTCAATGCAACCCTCTTCTCCCACTCTTCACACACTGATAGCAACACCGCAGGAGAAATGCCAGCACAGGCATCCAGTATCCGTAGTTTCAGGTGCTGAACATCTCGTATCTTCACACCATAGAGAATTGCCTTCAGATGACCCCAAAGATAAAAGTCTAAGGGGGTCAGATCAGGAGACCTTGGGGGCCATTCAACTGGCCCACGATGACCAATCCACTTTCCAGGAAACTGTTCATCTAGGAATGCTCGGACCTGGCACCCATAATGTGGTGGTGCACCATCTTGCTGGAAAAACTCAGGGAACGTGCCAGCTTCAGTGCATAAAGAGGGACATCATCATGTAGCAATTTCAAATATCCAGTGGCCTTGAGGTTTCCATTGATGAAGAATGGACCCACTATCGTTGTACCCCATATACCACACCAAACCTTCACTTTTGTTGTTCCAACAGTCTTGGAGGGATCCATCCAATGTGGGTTAGTGTCAGACCAATAGCGGTGGTTTTGTTTGTTAACTTCACCATTCACATAAAAGTTTTCCTCATCACTGAACAAAATCTTCTTCGTGAACTGAGGGTCCTGTTCCAATTTTTGTTTTGCCCATTCTGCAAATTCTGTGCGCCGATCTGGGTCATCCTCGATGAGATGCTGCAGTAGCTGGAGTTTGTAAGGGTGCTATTTGTGAGTAGCTAATATCCGCCGAAGGGATGTTTGACTAATGCCACTCTCCAGTGACATGCGGCGAGTGCTATGCTGTGGGCTCTTGCTGAATGAAGCTAGGACAGCCACTGATGTTTCTTCATTAGTGACAGTTTTCTTGCGTCCACATTTTGGCAAATCCAACACTGAACCAGTTTCACAAAACTTAGCAGGCAGTTTGCTAACTGTAGCGTGGGAGATGGGTGGTCTCGTAGGGTGTCTTGCATTGAAATCTGCTGCACTGACCCGGTTACTGCGTTCTCGAGATATCAGCACAATTTTGATCCGCTCCTCACGTGTTAACCTCTTCGACATGTCAATGGCTGTGAACAAAGAGAAACTTGTAAATAACTCATGAAAGAATAAAGTTACGTTGAAACCAAGCACACCATTGTTTTTCTTGTGACATTACCAATAAGTTTGATGTGTCACATGGCCCTCTTCCTATTGAAAAAACAAAAGTTGTATCCAAGATGGCCGACTTCTAAATGGCCACCATGGTCACCACCCATCTCGAGGAGTTTGCCCCTGCACATATACTAATGTGCCACAAACAGGACTTTAGTATCACCAACCATTCCCATTTTATTACGGTGTATCCATATAAATGGCCCACCCTGTATAACAAATCTGGTGCAGTATTGGACATGACTCACCTTTTACTGAACGTAATACTGTGAGGAGGAAACAATGCAATTTGAAGAGGTCTTCCACCAGCCAGGGGTCATGCTGGGGTCCAGACTGTTTATTTGTGTGTGTGTGCGTGTGTGTGTGTGTGTGCGTGTGTGCGTGCGTTAGACTGATTGACAGCCTTGACAGTTTTGGCAGTTATCAGATTCGGAGGTGAGCATTTTGATTGATGATTCCATGTGGGTGGCAGCCTGTAGATTAAAACCTCTAGTAGACAACACACACACACACACGCACACACACACACACACACACACACAGTCGACACACAGTCGACACACATTTATTACTTGGAGGCATACTGTAAGCCATAACTATCATTCACTGTCTTACCGTAATGCCGTTCTGCCGTTACTGTCTCATCTCTACATTTAATACACTATAGAACAAACGTGTGGGTATGCATAGATGAAAGAAGACCAACTCAGTACTTTGCTAAATGAATATAATTTATTCAAGTGACCTCACAATTACAACTATACTCTTATAGACACTGCATGAATAAATAAATAAATAGCTGTAATTTCACTGTCAACAAACATCATTTTCAGTGCTGCATTTAAACTAATTTGTTCCTATGCTTTTTTCTTTTTTTTTCTGGTATATACATTTATCACACAAAAATACAGCGTCATTGTTATTTACGACATAGAGCCAAAAACGTGTCAGTCCACCAGCTGACGTTGATTCTTTTCTGCGTGTGCGCTCGGGTTTGTGGATGAACCCTGGAAACTACACACTCATCTGTTGAGGAGAACATTTACATTCACATTTAAGTCCAATGAGATTGCCTGACACTTTGCATAGCATCAGACCAGACCGCCCTGTTTGAAGCTGAAGCTGATTTATCATCGATCCCAAAACTGGTTCAGGTCAGATCAGGATCTAGTAGGTCCTACTATACCTCAGCTGATATGGCTGCACATGGGGATCAAGTCCCCTTTGCTCTCTGTAGACTAACTTCAAGGCCATTCTGACATTTTAAAGGATGAAGGCTGGTGTTATTCTACATCTTTTACATTGCGACCTAATTGCCTAAAAAGGCAAAAATCATAAATAATATGATCGTAACAAGTTTTGCCACTGAAGACGAAACCTTAGCTTTTCTACCCCCAAAACAAAACACCATACTTCTGGGATCAATAAGGATCATGTAGAAGGTTGAAAAAATTTGGGAAACAGCCAGTTAAAATCCTTAAACTTTCCAGATTAAAACAGGACCCATTGCCTGTTCAAGATCACCTACTGGTGCAAGTCCAGACAGCTTCCAGCACATCTGCTATTTTTTGTCACTCAGTAGCAGTCACATTCACTTGTACCTCTGCCAGTTATGCTTGATCTCCGACAGTAAAGCTTCAACTCCATTTATATTTTGGGCAAGTGCTCACATCGTTTGAGGTCATGTTTTTTCAGATGCCAGTAGAGCAGTAGGACTCCACAATGGTAGTCTCACACTTCCTGTCGTACTCATGAGCTGATGTTGCTCCTTCATGGTTTGAACCTACAAACCTCGATCACTTTGAAGCAGATGTTAAGGTTTGTGCACAATTTTGAGGTCTGTGATAAAATCTCACAGAGCAAGTGGTCATAGCAGGACTATCAGAAAGCAACGCAAACATAGCAGCAGCACAAGAAGCTATCTGAGAAGGTGATCTTGAGGGAAAAATTTAAACCAGGTATAGTTCGCTAAACTTTTTGAGGTCAGAGTGGACCAAAAGACCGACTAACACATTGTTGATTTCGGTCTCACTTGGTAATAATTGTTGACAAAAAGGTCTAGAATATTACCAGCCTTATCCTTCAATGGAAAAATATTTCATACATGTCACCTTTTCAACATGTTCCTAAATCACTCATTTTTTACCACTGACGTTTGAATTAAGGCAAGTCCATAAGATTCAAAAAGACACCAACGAACCACAACGATGCTAAGAGGAGATAAACACAGTGAAGTCAACTGGACAACAGTAACACATAACAATGCCAAAAATCTTCTTAACTTGACAGATTTTTTTGTTTCTTTTGTTCTTTTTTCCACACAGGGCAGCAGTGTGTCCGGTAGTTGAAAACTGCCAGGCCCGTGACAATGTAAGGACTTAAAGTGAACAATGTATGAGGGTGCTCAATCAAGTAACACTTCAACGTTCATCGCTAATATCGCACTGTAACACACTCCTTACAAACCATCATTTTTGAACCTCTGTGCAGCATTAATCAAATGTCCTGAGGGCTGATCGACTTGGGGCCGGATCGATGATGACTGGTGCTACTAACACCATCCTGGGAGGAACAATCATTTCCTGTCCCCACTAACCTGCGGTGGCTGGCCAGTCAATACAGCTTTAGGATGAGAAAACAAACTATCATAGGTGCACGCGCACACACACACACACACACACACACACACACACACACACACACACACTCACACATATTTCAAAATGGCTTCTGTGAGTTCATGTTAAAAATAAAAATCACTGAAGTGTTCATGATTACTTTCAAAGTTCACTGTCGCGTCTTGCATTGAGATTTATTTCCAGGCTGCTATTAGGTTCCAGTCATTTATAAAATCTGTTTGCAAAATGAACATCATGTGCTTTTACTGGTGTCAGTGTTACCATTCCAGCTGTAAATGAATGGTAGTTTAAAGATGTATTCCCATTGTATGTTTGACAAAAACAACGATAGCAAATTGATTTTCATAATGCATTGAAATGAAGGGAAGACAATGGCTGCCTGGAAAGTACAAGGGTAAAGAAAGGTCACGGGGTGGCGTGATATAAAGTCAGAGCTCCTGTCTAATTACTCTGATTCATGATGATTCAGCAGCACACAATTTAGGTTCAGTGCAGAACTTTAGCGTCAGTAGCAGGAAGCTTATGATCATTCTTTATGTCTCCCTGTGGCCATCAAACTTTATTTTAGAATAAATACTGGATCAAATGACTACATCACCGAGCTCAGAACCACTCTTTTGTGCTCCAGACTATTGTTGTCGTTTTACTTGCTGTTTTGGTTTTCTGATTTCACTATCACCGTCTCATCAGCTCACATTAAAGAGATTGGGTTAAAGTTACAATAAAGTTGTAACTTTAGGGACTCGTCAGTACTGACAGGAATAGCAAAGATCAAAACAGAGCTGAGCAGAAGCTTCATTAATCTGTAGGGATAGGTACTTTCGGTGGCTCCCTTAGTTACACCACAGAGGATGTATCCGCAGATTTTATTTGGCATGGATTTTTACAGTGGACGCCCTTCCTGACGACACCCTGCCATTTATCCGGGTAGAGACTTGGGTCAAAATAGTGGGAGTACATTAGCTTGTGACCTCCTGAGGCTGGCTTTGTGTCTCCTCTCAGTTATGAACTGGTGATCTTTCGGGTGTAAGGCGAGCGTGTTAACCACAACACCACTGGGCCACCCATTGCATTCAAATGAATGATAATTTTGCCCTGTATCTATAAAACACCCCCACGATGCATTCTTCCTATGCTGTCACTCATTGATCTCTTTTGTTTAGTGTAATCTTGTCAATACAACAAAGATGGTAGTTAGCTTGCTAAGTGTTGGCAGTGAATGAAATTTTTTTTTTATGGAACACTGTTTGGGATTTTGCTGATTTAGTCAGTATCTTCTATTTGGTTAAGTCAGGGTTTGGTCATATAATTATGGACTTCAGCAAGAAGATTAAATCGAGCTGAAGACAGAACATAAAACTTGCAAACATCTACTGGTCTTCAGGTTTAAACAAGACATGGTAAAAATCAAATTCAGTAAAATGTATCTAGCTGTACAATGTGGGTCCTAAAAATATTATTGCTCTATCAATAACGTTGTTCTACATGAAACTCAAAGTATGATAAAAGCTTAGTTGTCAGGTGCATGTAAACGAACTTACGTATATTATGCTTTAAATAATGACTTGTAAATGTGGACACAGTTTCTTGGTTAGATATTGCACTATTTTCATGATCCACAACAAATCCTTGTAGACTTGCTCATATAGGCCCGCTGTACATCCATCCAAAGTTCCTCCGATCACTATAGCAGCACTTAAATGAAAATGGTTGAAGTTTCACAGAGTCATGATAAGAAAACACAAGAATGAGTGTGGCATGATTCGCACAGGTGATTGAGTCCGTTTGCTGTTTCTAGGCAAGGAATCTCAAAAAGAAGGAGGCACCATATTGCCGTCAGAAACTTTTGGAGTCACTTGAAAGCCACAGCAGATGCTCTGTTGATTTGGCTCCCAGTGTGGCAGTAGTAATTTTCCTGAAGAATATTGATGCCTCTTTTGACTGTTCCTTCTTCTTTACATTCCTTGGTTCTAGTTTACTTTGTGCCTTAAATGTCTAATCTTCATTGTGAAAAGCCTCTGGACTAGATGCCCCATCATCACTGAGGACCTCCGTGTTGGTAAAGGTCCCAGCAAGTGAGGCACCCAAGACCTGCCTGACAGGAGCCATCTCTGAAAGAATTATGTTATCATGGTTGCTTACCAGTGTTGCCTTGTCCATTATCTCCTTGCTGTGCTTGGAAACAACAGCATCCAGGAAGTCGTACTTATGTGATAGCATACCACTTTCAAATAGATACTTTGTCAGGTAAGAAAAAAACACATTGGCCAAGAAGGATGCCACCATGGACACAGACTTGAAGGGGAACCTCTGCTGGACAAAGTGCTCTACATCTCCAGTGAGGTGATGGACCTTCTCCTGGGTCACCCAGCCGGGGTAATAGATGAATGGAGGTAGTTTGAGGTAGGGCTCCCCTCCACCAATGCGCAGCAGAAGACCAAAGATATAACCAGCCACAGAACCATAGGTGTTGGTGCCCTTAACGAACAGTACACTGAGAAGTTGGGGGAATATGATGACATAGACCAGATCAGAGCTCAGGTACCACAGGCCGTATACTGATCCTGTTAACAATGCCATGGCAGTGGCCAGAGCTCCGAACACAAAGATGGTCAGGCGCATCACCCAAACAATCTCCCGATCTGAGGCCTGTAAGGGAGATGAAAGGGATAAAAGAGTAAAGAGAGAAACACAACAACTGGAGGGGAATAGGGTGTTAACTTAAATGAAAGTCAGTTCAGATTAAAGATTAGAGCCTACAACTAAAGTAGTGTCTGTGTGAGGTTGCACTTAGATACGAAAGTGCTTGGAGATGTAGGTTCTGTTTGAAATTATTCACTCATTTCCTTCTCCATACTCTTATTATTCAGGGAAACTGGATGTTGAGAAAAGGTGAGCTCAGTGGTACAACAAAACAACACTGTAGGGCACTATTTGGTCTTAAAATCAATGGCAACAGGTCTTATCGAGTGATTAATCCAAATTGTATTTATTTTTTCCCTCCAATCATAATTAATATGTTCAAAGGAAACCAGAAGAGAGGTATAAATATGTGTCTAGCCACTTTTACAACACAACCGAGGTTTGGGTTTGCATTTCAACCAGTGGTGTGGGGGATCTTGGAAAAACTGGCAAGCATCTGATTAGCAATTGTTTCATTTTTCATTTTTTTAGAATGACAATGCTCCCAAATACACAGTTAGTGCAATAAAAGGATGCCTAAATATATTTTTTCCTACCAAAATATAAAGAAAAGCAGGTTGACTTAAGACTTTCGCACAGTATTAGCATCCACAGAAATTTTCACAATTCTGAAAATTAATGTCTGTTACAAATGTGATGGGAATGAATAGCAGGAAATCTCAGTGGGACCAATTTAGCAGATTGTCTAACCATCTAACATTATCTAACAAATAATTATAACACAAACAACTTACAAAGATTTCCATCTTGAGGTTTCGGGTATTAAGCAAATTCGATAAAGTGCACATTTAATTTCTGCTGTAGGCTCTTGTTTGGTTGGTTTTTTTGTGTGAAAATAAAGTTGATTTATCGATAGGCTGACTGATGTTTGGAACCACTTGCTGAAATTGTGCAGACGTACGTGTGTGCTAGGAATATTGCTCTTACCGACTGCCGAAACGCCAGCTGATAAATGTTCCTGGCAAACATGGAGCTGGCTGAGAGTATGGATGAGTCTGCTGATGACATGACCGCAGCTGACACAGCCCCCAGACCAAAGAAGGAGATGTATGGTGGGCAGAGGTGCTGAAGGACTATAGGAAGGATCATGTCAGACTCATCCTTATCCTTTGGAGGGAGGGAACCATATGTAGTTTGGTTCCAGTCTGAATCAGGACATGAGAAATAGATAAAAACTGATAATTGTAAACAATGCAAATTTCACAGCTTATTATTACGGCTCTAGTGAAACATTTAGCCAACCAGTCAATCTTTGCACTCAACTGTCAAGATTATCTATGTGTTAAATTAGAAAAACAGTCATCAGCATTTGTCTTAATTATTGGTTAGAACAAAAAACAGAAAGAAAGTGCCTTGCATGAGGTAGTAACACAACATAACTAAAGATGAACAAACTGTACCTGGCACACATTCACATTTTAAGATTAATAGCATTACTTTTCCGGCCACCCTGCAGAAAATTAAGTGTACGGATTTCTTTATTACAATTTTTGATCCCTTAGCTTTTCAGACAAAAAAAGTTCATGCTCTCAGTGGATACACATGCTTTAAAGCTGAGAAACAAAAGGCCTTAATGTGCCTAGGTGCCTTAATAGCAGCACAGATTCAATCTGCTGTTGGTCTAAACACAATAAACAAAGCCACAGTAATAATAGTACGAATTAAACTGGATACTGACTGAAAACTAGACCCCAGTTCAACATAGATGAGAGTAATATACTGGCTTGTTAATGATCCATGGAAGCATATGAGTCAGTATTAAATAATTATGGACATTATGTTGATTAATTGCATTTAACTGTTGTCGATTAATCATTGATAATGGTTAACATCATAAGGGAGCCAATAGTTCTGACAGGCTATGTTGAATATATATATATAAAAACACCCAGCACGCCCCTGCGGGCGGTTTATCCTTCAAGCTCGGGTCCTCTACCAGAGGCCTGGGAGCTTGAGGGTCCTGCGCAGTATCTTAGCTGTTCCCAGGACTGCGCTCTTCTGGACAGAGATCTCCGATGTTATTCCCGGGATCTGCTGGAGCCACTCGCCTAGCTTGGGAGTCACCGCACCTAGTGCTCCGATTACCACGGGGACCACCGTTACCTTCACCCTCCACATCCTCTCGAGCTCTTCTCTGAGCCCTTGGTATTTCTCCAGCTTCTCGTGTTCCTTCTTCCTGATATTGCTGTCATTCGGAACCGCTACATCGATCACTACGGCCGTCTTCTTCTGTTTGTCTACCACCACTATGTCCGGTTGGTTAGCCACCACCATTTTGTCCGTCTGTATTTGGAAGTCCCACAGGATCTTAGCTCGGTCATTCTCCACCACCCTTGGGGGCATCTCCCATTTTGACCTCGGGACTTCCAGGTTATATTCGGCACAGATGTTCCTGTACACTATGCCGGCCACTTGGTTATGGCGTTCCATGTATGCCTTGCCTGCTTGCATCTTGCACCCTGCTGTTATGTGCTGGATTGTCTCTGGGGCATCTTTACACAGCCTGCACACCTGGGGTCTTGCCTGGTGTGATAGACCCCAGCCTCTATGGATCTTGTACTCAGAGCTTGTCCTTGTGCTGCCATGATTAGTGTCTCTGTGCTATCTTTCAGCCCAGCTTTGTCCAGCCACTAGTAGGATTTCTGGATATCAGCCACCTCCTCTATCTGCCGGTGGTACATACCGTGCAGGGGCCTGTCCTTCCATGATGGTTCCTCGTCTCCCTCCTCTTTCTTGGGTTTCTGCTGCCTGAGGTATTCACTGAGCATGCTGTCAGTTGGGGCCATCTTCGTGATGTATTCTTGGATGTTTGTTGTCTCATCCTGGACTGTGGTGCTGACACTCACCAGTCCCTGGCCACCTTCCTTCCGCTTAGCGTACAGCCTCAGTGTGCTGGACTTGGGGTGAAACCCTCCATGCATGGTAAGGAGCTTTCTTGTCTTTATGTCAGTGGCTTCTATCTCCTCCTTTGGCCAGCCTATTACCCCAGCAGGGTACCTGATCATGGGCAGGGCGTACGTGTTGATGGCCCGGATCTTGTTCTTACCGTTCAGCTGACTCCTCAGGACTTGCCTGACCCTCTGCAGGTACTTGGTGGTTGCAGCTTTTCTAGCGGCCTCTTCATGGTTCCCATTCGCCTGCGGGATCCCCAGGTACTTGTAACTGTCCTCTATGTCTGCAATGTTGCCTTCTGGTAGTTTGATCTCCTCAGTTCTAACTACCTTCCCTCTCTTTGTTACCATCCGACTACACTTCTCCAGTCCGAACGACATTCCAATGTCATTGCTGTATAACCTGGTGGTGTGCATCAGTGAATCGATGTCTCGTTCACTCTTGGCATACAGCTTGATGTCATCCATGTACAGGAGGTGGCTGACAACTGCTCCATTCCGTAGTCGGTATCCGTAGCCAGTCTTGTTAATGATCTCACTGAGGGGGTTCAGGCCTATGCAGAACAGCAGTGGGGACAGAGCATCTCCCTGGTAGATCCCGCACTTGATGGTGACTTGTGCTATGGGCTTGGAGTTGGCTTCTAGTGTTGTACGCCACATTCCCATTGAGTTCCTGATGAAGGAGCCATATATATATATATATATATATATATATATTAGGGGTGCAACGATACACAAAATTCACGGTTCGGTTCGGTTCGATACTTTGGTGTCACGGTTCGATATTTTTTCGATACAAAAAAATGTTCATGCCTTTTTATTAATTTGTCATTTATTAAATTTTCACGGCACATTCTGCACCACATCTCTGTGCGTTCATCATTTGTTTGAAGCCAGCTCACCTCCTGCAACCACTTTTCCGAGAATACGTGCTTCTTTTGTGGTTCGGACTCCTTCTGACATTTCTTTGGAGGTGGAGGAACATCACAGTAACTGCTTAAAGGAGCTTCTTCGACATCTTTAAGAGTTCTAAACAAATGTCTGTCCTCCTCCTGAAAATCTTATGTACGCAAACACGCATTGCAACTTCTTATCTTGTGCGGGTTTTTAGTTTGACAGCGAATGCGCACCTGCGGACCACTTATGTGCAGCCCTGGTTATTTAGCTCGTCATATTGCAGCCACAGAAATTCTTTTGTCCATGAAACCATAAAGCTGCACTTTCTTTTTGCCTTATAGTCTGATTTGTCATAACTTTTCCGTTTTGTCACTTCTTCACCCTGACCTGTCTTATTTGGCTCAGCAGAACTAAAATATATATCCTGCTGCTTTTACACAGGCACTAACGTAAAGCTCAGCGATTCTCTGCGCGATCAACCTCTCACATGTTTAAGCTGCGGGAGATTTCACTTGTCATGTTTGCATAGTAAGCTAACGATTGATAAGACGATGTCAGAGGAATTGGTGCGCAAATTATCATCACTCACCAATCAGTACTGTCGCTCTCTATACACAGTTCACGCGATTGCAAAGTGAAAGCAAAAAACAAGCGCAAATTCAAACGCGATTTCAATATGTCACATATTGACAGTGGCCGATGCCAATGACATAATTACCCAGCTACATTTCCGAAAGAATGCAAAAGCATTGACATATATTTTTCCTTCCTACTATAGGCCGAGGGGCAGGGCAGAGATAGATTTTGGTAGCCCGACTGGAAAAAAGCCCCAGGACGTCGGGCTAGCGATTTTGCGAGCCCTGTATCTGATTGAGGAATCACTCATCTTTGGAAAAGAGAGTTTATTATGGAGAAATGTCTCTTTCCAAAATAAAAGCTATACTATACGCTTCTTCTGGGCTATATTCTCAGCAGCATATTAAACATATCAGGTCCCCATAAGGAGAATCATGTGCTAACGGCTGTCTAAACGACTCGGGTAAAGTTTGTAGCATGCATGCTTGTTTTTGTCTGCATCCACTTGTCTTTGCACTAGGATGATGTCGGAGTAAATGTGCAGTCATATTGGTTGTGTTCCCACTATTGCTGTCAGCGTTAATCTGAAATGACGTTAACGTCACAACACGGAAAATCTCCGTTAACGAGCTACCGCGGATCGCCTCATGAGTGGGGCTGGAAGACGTCAACACATTAACGAGCTAACTGCGCTAACACACTAGTTCCCACCAATTGAGCATTGCTGGCACATCCAACATACTGTTTTACTTTTGTCCATGACAGGCTTACCTTCAGGGTCATACGTCACATGAAAACCAAAATAGTTCCAAACGCCAGATCTGAATGAGGGTGGGGGAGGTTCAATTTGCCATGTTGCAACTAGCCTAGCTTCTGTCTCGCTAGCTTGCCCTGCGCTCAGTGAATCTGTATTCGACTACTCCGCCTAGGCTGCACTGTCGAGCGCAGATCCACTGAGCGCTCAACACAGACAGCATCGTCAGAAGGAAAGTTGATAAAATAAATTAAAAATGTTGTATTGTTCGATACATATGCATACCGAACCGAAAGCACTGTATCGAACGGTTCTATATCGATACGAGTATCGTTGCACCCCTAATATATATATATATATATATATATATATATATATATATATATATATATATATATATATATATATATGTAATATAAGTTCAATTACAAGTCAGGTGATCTTCCTCTCTATCTCCTTCTGCCTTTCCTTTAGACACAAAATATTTTTTTTCACTCACAAGTTGACACTACTTGTTTTACAAACTCTCTCTTTTACCCTAACCTTCTTTCTACTATTTTTTGCCCTCCTCCTCCTCCACAAGAGGTACACAGTCTATGTCTTTCTCTACCCATCCCCAGATATTCATAGGCAGTAGTTGATTAGTGCCAGTTCTACAAGTAACGACTTCAGATGGACCAGATTAATTAGCTTCTCTTCAGATGTAATATTCACTAAATTGCCATGGTCTGATGGCTCTCTCTCCTCTGCACGTCGTGACAGCATCCGTCTGCTGTTTACCCTCCAGACACTGTATACATCTGCATTTACACATCTGAAAAAAGAAAAGGGCTGGTGGGGTGTAAACAACCCCATGAAGCCAGGGTGCTCTCTTTGATCACACTTTCCCGTTTGAATAAAGGATAAGGTTCTTGGATGTTTCGATTGTCTTGTGATGTTTCATTTACTGCTTAATCACTGTGCATGTCTGTGCGTGTGCACATCCGTCTTGGATTAGTCTCTGATTAGCGTGTGTTTGCCTAAAAAGTCTGATTTAACAGCTGCAATCCAGACATAACAGCGTGTGTGCATATAAAGCAGCGGTGGCACTGTATAGTGATTCATACTTCTACCTGTCTTTGTTGTCCTTGTAAATCTGGATGCAAATGACAGCTAGCTCCATTACTGCTTAAAGAAAGGATTATATGTACTACGCTTGGGTACACTGTTTAAAAAGAACTGTTTCTGCACACTCATCTAATTCAGTTTATTAAAATATTATGGGACCCCATTTTAGCTTTAAGAATAATAATGTCTGATGCACCTGTGGGTGCATATTTGTGTTTGTGTCTCTGTGTGTATTATTACCAGTGGAAGCCCCTATAGCTCCTATGAGGACAGAGGGGACAGCCATGACCAAGCAACCGAAGGCAGCAAGGAATGAAAGGACCTGGGCGTAGGTAGCTGAAGAAGCAGAAAGAACCCGTTGAAAATAGACCTGCCAGGGAATCCCCCCCAACATCTAGAAACAGAAACACCAAACCAATGCATTACAATCAGCAGTCTAAAAAGAATACTGTGAATCTCTTTGTTTCTAGTAAAGAACTCCATTTCAGTACTAAGAAACCATTAAATGCTACGTGCCACGAATGGGTCTCTTAAACACGATGCTTTCATTTAGACTTCAGTGAAAGTGTGTCTGCAATTGACTTTAGAGTTGTATACTGTCTCTCTGTGAAACTTCAGATAAAAGTTATGGCTTACAAGCAAAAAGAAGTTGTCCGCCCAGAGCCAATTGTCTTCAGGCTCAATCTTCCCAAGCCAAGGAGATTGATAGATTGTTTTCTTGGCTGTAACACCGATGTCTGACACGGCAGGATTGGACAGAGCAAAAGGCACACTGATCCACTGAAAGGAGAAGAAGAAAATCATAATGCAACATTAATACAATAAAACGTAAATATGGAATTATTGTATTTTTATACCATTTCAAAATCTGGCTGTTGAAATCAAGTTCTACTCTACCCTGTGTTGTTGATACAAAAGGTGCTTTTATCAATTTTATGTTTTGATATGATTCTGTGTGTATAAATTTTGATTTTAAAGTTATGTTACTTAAAAAGTTACTTGAAAATCTTCTAGAACTGATAGAAGATTTGGTTTAAATATTAGCTAAAATCATTAGAGCTGCTGGTCAAGTAGCTCCCAAACTCACCAAACCCAGAAAGATACAGAAGAGCTGGACCACATCTGTGTATGCAACAGAGTAAAGTCCTCCAACAAGTGTGTAGAAGATGGCTATCAGTGCTGAGATCACCACAGACATGTTGATATTTATATCCACTATCACACTGAGAGTTGCACCTGCATGGAAATATAACCAGAGTGAAGAAGAAAAAAAAAAATTCACTAAAATCTGGGTAACCTGATGTTTCACTCACAATGAGTTTGGGCATACAATGCAGTATATTCTAAAGCATAGATTAGATTTAAAGTGGTGAGATTCACAATCTCATCCATTGGGATGCCTACCCAAAGCGGACAAAATGGCTGCAGACCAGAAGATTTCTCCCATGAGTGCAGGGATGAACAGCAGACCACCCATCCTTTTTCCATATAGCTGCTGGAAGGGATCTAACATGGTCACATATCCACGTGATCGCATGGGTTTGGCAAAGAAAAGCCCCCCTGAGTGATGCCAGATGTTGAGGTAATGCAGACAAAAAGCACGAGAGAAGCATTTTACAATGTTGTACAGTACTACTAACTTAACATAAAGTGTGCTGATGCTGTATAATAACCTTAATGAATAGACAAAATTCTATATGCTTCAGCAAGCCAGCTTAAATTTACATTTACTTTAATATCAGTCTAATAGCACAAATATCAGTCTTCCTACACCTAAATATCATATCAATATGAATTTAATGTAAAGGAATTTCTGTCTTAAAAGTAGGAAAGCATATTAATTTCTAGGCAAAAAGTACATTAACTACATTAAAACTACATTACATTAACTACATTAGGTGATGCAACTCTTTCCCTTTTTAATCTCGCTATAAGTAGATCTATTTATCCAAGTTTTTCTAGGCTTCCTACCTAATACAAGGCTGAGAGCATAACCAAAGGGTGCCTGTGCCCAGGCCAGGCCGAAACCTGGGAGGTAGACATATTCTGCTGTTCCATTAATGTAGCCCCCTCCTACCCAAGTGGCTGAAAAAGAAGAAGAAAACTTATTTGTAAATTAACAAATCAAAAGAAAATATACATTTCAAGTTTTCTGATCTGCATGAGTATAATGGTGAAAACTGTGATGGAAATTTCTACTTCTGCGCAATCTGTGCGTAAAATACGGAGCGGAAGACCCTAGTCAGTGGAAAGTTTATTTATTTTTTGTCCTTTTGGACCTTACATGGTATGAAAATTGGATAAAATGCGCACGTGGCTGCCGTCGAACAGACAACAAGAAATACAGATTTAAAGACTCACCGGTCATCGTAAATCCACCAACGAACAAGCCGATGTCCCTTCCCCCAACCATGATATTCTCGCTCCGATCTAAGCCATCGCCAACTCCAGAGTTCTTATTCTTCCACGCAGCCCAGATCCCCACAAAAAGAATCAGGACATAGAAGAGCACGATAGCCACGAGACCCTCGACGTGAATGGTCATCTTCCTTTTCTCCGCTTCCCCGCCGAGATCAAGTGCTGCTGCGCGCGGACTGGATACTCATGGAGAAAACTTGTAAGAAACAAAGGAAAAAACCCTTTAATGATACATTTGTGCTTTGTCAGAAATAATAAAAACACACAATCCCAACCCGCAGAAACACAATTTAAGGAGTGCAGACAAACTGTAACTGCAACTACATGGAACTTCATTTCAAAAGCTATCAATTTAATCAAACTGAAAACAATAATGTGTGACAAATACATTTCTTAAAAGAAACAAAACAGAAGCATTTTATCACCAGTGTGTCGGATCCTAATACTGGCTAAGTCCAAGTGATGCCAGGTGCTTCCAACGCCGTTAGAAATTACAAAGTATTTCAAATTTCTTTTTCAGGTTTTCTGCGCACATGCACGCTTACTGCAAATATTCAGCTGTTACAGTTTTAATGCTCCTTGTTAACCGAAGTTATATTAGCCTGAACAACTAATCATTTCCCCCAATAATAATAATAATAATAATAATAATAATAATAATTTTTACCAAATGTCAAAGTTAAAATTAGTAAAAGTGAAAGTGTAACAAGTAATACATTTATATATACTCGCCAATTATAGTTTAAACTCCTCAGGTTAAACTATATTTTAGATAAAATGACCGATTTGCAAATTCCTGCTCGGAACTACTGCGACCATGAATCTTACCGTATCCAGCAAGGACTCCAGCTTGTTTCACTAAATCAACAGATCGGAATCAGAAACGACGCAAACTCGATCCAGTGGTATCAGTCCAAGAGTGCGCACATCATTAGTGTTACTTTAGTTAGTTCTTTACAACAGCTGAACGTGTTTTACACGCGTTATCCGCCCTCATTTACAGATATTCCTTTCGGTCACTTGACTTAAGTAAGTAAAAAAACACAACGTATTTACAACTTTACGCTTTCAAAGATTTGCACCCACATTTGCCTGTTTCAGGTAACTCTGTTGTGCGCAAAAGTCGGGCACTCCTTTGTAATGGCGATGCATTGGGGAAAAAATCCGGTCCGTTTTCCAACAGATTCATAAAAACAGCTGCATTGATGAGGTTCGTGCTCAAACTCAAACCTGAGGTTCCCCGTTGCGCTGACACCATGGCGCCAAGAGGCCGATGTTGAATTATTGAGCTCTCTTTAAATCGATTGTCAATGCAGTAAAATGCAGTTATATTCGGCAACCACATATCATTTTAGTAAAGTCATTACAAAATATAATTTTCTTACCTTTGCTTTGGAAAAACGGGTCTAAATAGATCACAACAGCTGGGACTCCAAATTCAAAAAGTGTAAGAGACAAATTATATTTGTGATATATTGCGGTGCCAGTCTGTAATCCTCCTGGACGACCAAACACCATTCAACTATGTTGTTTTTTAAATCACAAATGCTGGTCGGCAGCAGAGAGGGAGACGGACCAAGCGAGGGAGGGGGAGAGGCTGGAGGTGGGTGGAGGGGTGGAGATGAATGGGAGTGGTGGGTTTATTGGGTGCTGTCAGGGTGGGTAGATGCTGGATAAATGTCTTCCAGGGCAGGACGAAAATAGCACCTAATAGAGAATGGCATGACGCACAACCTCTGCGGAAAAGCTTTCCAATATCATAATATCATATTGGCAATAGATGAAACCTTTACTTTGCCAGGTTACATTTCAGGCCTGATTTATGATCTTGCGCATGTCCTCGCTCGCTGATGATTAAGGCAAGGCGCCTTTACTGCAAAGGCTTGTTGTATGGCGGTGATGTTGAGAATGTGAGCCACGCACACAGGATTAATTTCCACTTTATAAGTCCGCATTACACATTCAACTCTGACGCCTTTTCGTGCAAAAACATAAATCTACTCGCAAGTTCGTGCGTTTGATCAACATGATGTTGAAGTAAATTTTTAGACATTTGGAAGCAGCACATTTACAGTATTTTATTATATCGCCTTCCTGCACTCTATTACTGTTAAAAGATCTATGAAGGAACCCAGTTCCGCTGTCCATGGTGCTGAACTAACATTTCGTATTTCTAGGTGGTTTAAATCATATTTAAATCATATTTAAACCACCCCCTTTAAAAAAAGTATTTGCTTTGGTGAGTACTTCTCTGAGATGTTTAATTTCAAAAAATGATGTTGTTGAAGCTGAGCTCAACAT
This sequence comes from Neolamprologus multifasciatus, assembly GCF_963576455.1. Taxonomy (NCBI): domain Eukaryota; kingdom Metazoa; phylum Chordata; class Actinopteri; order Cichliformes; family Cichlidae; genus Neolamprologus; species Neolamprologus multifasciatus. Next base: position 24,508,379 of record NC_140454.1, on the reverse strand, counting down.
GTGCACGTGAAAGCAGCGGTACAGCAGGGAAAGCCTGTATTGCACATACACCAAGAAAGGCTTTCACTGATGTAAGAAGTGCCTTAAATTTGTAATTTTTTTAATGAGGGAGGAAATAAAGTTACCTTTTTAGCAAAATAAAATAAGTTTGATCTGATATAAATTCAAAACAGAGTTTTTATATATCTTGCACATGCCCAGGATCTTAATATTACCATAGTGTTTTGCTCATTGAAATCTTTGGCAAGAAATCTTTGGCCCAACTCAATGTACAGTTCATGTTTTAACCTGTGATTTCAAAGCAAATAATTTCTATAGATATACAATTTATCCCTTTTTCTGGAGCAGTCCAACAAGGTTTAATGTAAATAATCTTATAGTTTTATGGCATTAAATAGATTTTTTCCCCATTAATTCATAATGTAATTTATCTAATTGATGTAAATGATGACAACGACTAGTCTGATTGCTGAAATAAGATAAGTCACTTCCTTGAATCGTGACATGTCCTCTCATTTAGTGCCTGTGTGGCTCTTTTATACAGTCATTGGTCTGACAGCCTGCCAGAAAGAGGGCAGCTCTAATTGGAGGGTTTTCCAACTAATAAGCCTCAGAAAGATGTCCACAGTGTTACATGTCAGTAGGCAGACAGCCAGAAAAGTTCCGCAAGGTGGTAATAATTCCACATATATGGCTAATGACTCACAATATGTCAGAGCCATTCAAACAAAAAAAAAAAAGTGCTCAGATATAGCGATGCAACTGGTGTCCTATGCAGTACACCAAACAAGGCAGACTAAATAAATACAAGCAGCTCTTCAAAAATGGTTTGGGATGCCTTTTCAAAAGACCTTTGTCGCCATCCAGTGGCTTCGTCAAGATTTACGCAAATCTGAGAATAAGTTGGCAAAAAGACATTGAAATTATATTTTAATGGAGCTTCACAGACATTAACACATACAAAAAAAGGTTTTCTGGGTGTTAAACTTCTAACAATCTATTATTTTACAAACATGGTTTTAAGGTAAAAATGTCACTTGTGATCATAAATTTGCAGCGGCCTTTTCCAGTCCCTTTCATCAGAGGATGCTTACACTAGTAATAATACTTATAGTGTCAGGTTTTATTTTCAGTGTCATGAAAATCATTTAAAACACTGAGTGCTGACATAAAATCTTTTACTTTAAAGGGAACTGCCTTTCAGAAAGAGTTAAATCCCATCTAGGAAGAAGGCCAGATAAATGATCCAATAACATGAGAGTCACAGCAAAGAACATGGAATATCATTTATATCGTCTTTTCTGTGATGATTTCCTGTAAAACACTGCCACCTTCTGGTCCTTCAGGTGCATATGAAAAGCCTTACAGGGTTAAAGCTTCATAAGACTAGCCAAGGCTCTTGGTTGTTTATGTTAGAGGAAAGACAGAGGCAAATATCTGTTCAAATCTGACTTTGGTGTTTTGCATTATGGGGGCCTTCTCTTTTCTAGCTGATATCCTTTTATGGGTACGCAGGACAAAAAAGGGTCCATGTCGTCTCACAGTTATTGTTTCAGTATTCCTCTTAGTCTTAGACATAGTTATTGAGCCTATAGCCACTGCTGGAAGCGGAGCAAAGCGAGGGAGCATGGTTGCCTTTCAGGGCCTCGGGGGGCCTGTAGGGTGGAGCAGGCGGATGTAAGTTGTTGAAGACAGGGGGAAGATGTGATGACTGACCCCTCTGCGTATGGGGGGGACTCTGCCGTGACCTGTCGCCACTGCTGCTCCAACAAAGCACCATTCCCCCAGCCAGACTGATACAGGCCGAGGCGTATCCGAGATACACAGCCAGTCCGATCTCATACTTCATTCCACTGTGAATTAATGGGTTGTAGAAATTCTTGATGACCTCGTTGGTGGTCCAGGACACGGTGACCAGGCAAAGAAGCCCAGCACAAAGAAAACAAATCCCACCGCTCAGGACCAGGGGAGATTTAATCAACGAACCCCGGGCGAAGCGGGTACATTTCATCCCAGTTACAGAGACCAGAGATGCCAGGACTGAGGTGAGACAGGAGATTACCATGAGCGCCCGGGCAGCCTGATGTGGAGAGGGAAACAGTAGACAACTATTAAACTTTGGACTATAAATGGACTCTTACTTTAACAGGTCTGGGCAATGAACCTGTCAATTAATATACTGCTTTTTAATAAGTGCAAACACTCATAGTCTAGCCTATATTAAGAGTTATTAATAAATTATCCATATTAATAAATATCCAACACGTTACAGTAAATTGAAACTATGTATGTTTTTCTGAATAGTGAGTATGCTGAGTTTAATAATAACAGCAGGATGACTAAAAACTCACATAAGAAAATATATTCAAAGATATTAATATATATGTATATGTATATATATATATATATATATATATATATATATATATATATATATATATATATATATATATATATATATACATATAGTATAATCTATTTATTATATTAATAAAATCCAGGAGTGTAAAGTGATTAAAGCAACGTAAATTTAATATTCAAGAGTCCTTAAGAGAACAGGCTTCTTGACCTTCCACCTACCTGCCCATCCTAAAACTTTATTCTAATAGTGAATATGTACTAATGAGTTGGGCTATAAGTATTATTTTCATTAGCATTTAATCTGATAATTAATGAAAACTGAAAACTTCATATTTAAATTGGTCATTGTGCACATAAATGCTTAACTGGGTGTAAAGGTGGAAAATAACCATATAGCAATAAAGTTTCTGTGCAGCATGCTAATTTAAACTGTGCATTGGAGTTACAGAGTTATGTTAACATGCACGGTTGCTATCAAATGAATTTAAGTTAATGATTTTATATTATTATATGATAACTTAGTAACTGGTTTTGTTTATGAGATGTCAGAATTCCAAAAAGGATTTTTAAAAAGATGCTTACTTCATAATGATCGACTAAACTAATAAGGTTTTCAGCAGGTTTTCAGATAACTTATTATGAAAAAATAAAAAATAAATAAAATAACCACCCTATATGTGTTTTGAGATTTCTGCTCTTCTCATTTCTCCACATGTTGGTGTTCGTGTAGTACCTGCAGGTCGGGTGGCAACGCCAGCAGAGACCTGTACAGCTCGCACTGGTAAATACCAGTGCTGCGCCAGACACACTCCATCCACAGGCCCTTCATGTACCCGGTGGCTGTGATAATGTTACCATCCACATGAGCTCTGCTGCGCCAGTGAGGGAGCAGGGTTGCAACTATAGTTCCTGTAAACCCCAGCAATCCTAAGAAGAAGCCGAGGAGCTGAAGCGCCATGCTGGCCATGATCGGCTCCTTTCAGAGAGATCCTGAAACGGCAAAGTATGAAATTACCGTCAGTAAAAATATATAAACTCCAGTAAAAGGCAGTTAGCAGCATTTCAATGTCCTTTAAAACAAGATGACAACTGCATTGGATTCAGATGTTTCATAAAAATCAGCAAACATAAACCAATTTAAATACATGCCACTTAAAAAGAAAACTTTCAGAACAAAACTACTGACTGTCCCGCAGGCTGAAATGTGGCTGGATTACTCCTCTTATCGCAACGGTTCCCAGCAGTACAGTAATTCCACTGAGCTCACATCCAGTCACAGAGTCTGAGTCATTCCTCAAGTGTCTCTCCCGAGTGTGGGCACAAATAGCTGTGGAAACTTTCAGTATTCTGGCATCCGTCTCTGGTGAGTGGCAGGTGACTGCATGTGTAACTAATGAGTGCGGTGTTCAGCTTCACCTGTTTAACGCTCTCCTCTGGAGGGCAAACCACAGAAGTCTATTTGTTAAGCTCTTCGCGGCCCCTCAAGAAGGCAGAGAGAGAGGAAATTAAACATTTACAGAAACCACCCAAGCTGAGAAGCACCGCTATAAGCCACTAACTTTGAAATTTTTCACAGCTCTGCAGGGTATTTGAAAGCGAAGGACTGAACGACTTGCTGACAGAGCCTCCAGCCGCTGGGCCCCAAACTCTGACAAGAGAGGATAGCAGTGACTGCTGTTGTAATAATTGGCCAAATTATTTTATTTTTCAATGAAAATTTCTGACCTGAGATCCTTTGGCATTTAGTTTTACATTTGCAAATGCATGCTGAGCCCTAAAAACACCATAACATTCAGCTGTAGGCTACAACTACAGATCCCCTACGTGAAAAGTGTGAAAAGGTAAAAAACATCCATGCTTAATCATTTACTTTTGTTCCCTAGACTTTATGTCTCTGAATAATACAATGTGGTAAATAAACGGACGAACAATACTATTAATTAAGGGTGCCTTTTTGCTCCCGCATGAATAAAACTGACTTTAAGTTTCACACCAAAGACCAAACTGTGCTTATACAGACTCATTGTTTTGAATTCCTCAGAGAACAGAAGCTGTTTATGAAGCCTGATTATTGTGCAGTGTTAGACCTGGCACTGCCGGAGCCTCTTAAAATATCACATACACACAAGCTTCCTTGTCCTTATTTAATGATTGACTACGCTGAAGGCATAACAATTAAGCAATGCGAACAAAGGCAAAGCTGTGACAAGTGTCTTGTTTAAAATTTGCTTGCCCTGAAATTAGTCCAGTTTAGTCTTTGACTACTCTGCAAACCACACTGCAATACTTACAATATAAAACACTCAATAACTGCTGCGTAGCCTTACCTGTACTTCTAACATTTACTTAACAGTCTCCACATTTAAATACTCACCAATAAGAGGACTACAGGACCATCATCACAGGTGTCCAGATGGTATACTCGTCCTGAGATGCAGAGATGTACTTCCAGATAAACAGGGCCTTTGACTCCACATTGACCAGCTCCTTCTGTTTCTGCTCTTGTCTGGACAAACAATCTGTGGATGTGTGTTTGTGTTTGTGCGCTGCAGGACTGTCAGCTGTGTGACTGGCCTGTTTTAGATATCATCTTCATCATCATCATCATCGGCATTATCCCTGTCAGTGTCGGCAGCATCATGTCAGAGATGACATGAGAGACAGTCCCGCTGCTGGCTTCTTGCTCCTGACAGATAAACAGGGCCAATGTCAAATGTGGACCTGGAGGCAGGGCAGCGCTGCTAAGCTGAGGCAGACAGAACAGACATTGTCTTCGCTGGCTGTGCTGCTTTTGTCTCAGTAAATCAGTTCTGCACCTACAGATCTGTTGATAATAATAATAATAAAAACAAGAATAAATGAATGCAGAATTAAATCCAACAGCAAACTTGTAGAGGAATGGTTAATGTTTATTAACTGCTATTATAAGCAATTTAAAGAGACAAAACAAAGCTGCAGCCAATTAAGACTGTTTTTAAATACATGACTTGCACATTAGGTAATTTTAGTTAACTAAAATTAAAACGATGTGTAGATGTAATTTAGCTACCTTAAATAAACAAAAAACATACAGCAAATTTATTTAGATTTAGTCAACACTACCAGCACGAGAAGGCTTTGGCTTATATAAATCTGTGTATTGCAGCCTATATAAAACTAATAATAGAAAGTAATGAAGATTTAACTAAAATGTCTAAAATAAACAAAGAAAAAAAAAACTTACCTGAAAACAAAACATGACTAATAATGAAACTAGTGGACTATAACTCCACTTGTACATATTGTAGGGCAATCCAGGAAATGCTGGTGAATTCATCGAAGTTTGAGCTTCTTTCTCCGTGCTTTTCCTCATTCTGTGTCCCAAGTTTAACCTGCTGTGACATCCTCTTGGTATACAAGAGCATTTTCCCAGTCTGTCCCCTGGGCCCTTCATACAACTCTCTGTGACAGCTCTATAGTGAAGAGATGATCCTCTCCAAGGTCTGCCTGTGGGAGACGCCATTTGAATGTGGAACACTTAATAATCTTAGTTAAGCAGAATAATCCTGTGATTAGCAGCTGAGCACGGGTGGTTTGTTGGATAAAGTGCTAGAGGGTAATGTGTGTAGTACAGGGCATTCTTTTTAAACTGGTCTTGCCTGTGCCACAAATATTTTGTCAACACACTTTATGTGGATTAACGACAAAACAGCCTACAAAGTCACATATCTAAAAGCCCCTGCTTACGCACAAAACACACACATAGACACAGGTGTTTTGGCCATTTGGTTGATTAGACCTCTGATATGGGGGTTGAGGTTGGTTGGACCAAGAAGGCGAGTTAAGTGAGGTCAATAAATTCTATCAGCAAACCATAATGGGAAAAAAGCATTGGTGTGGATGTCATACAGGGTCTTTCAGGTCACAAATCTGTATTTACTGCACACATTGTGGCTTCTCAAAGCATTACAATTAGTTAGCATAAAAATGATAAATCCATTTAGCACTGGGCCACACCTAAACTAACATAAAACCACTTTGCTTTCCTGACATGTCAAAATGTCTGTTGTGAATATGGTCTATATCAGGGATATTAACCTATTTTACATTGTGGCCCACATACCTCCCACTTTGATCTTAAGTGTGATGGACCAGTGAAACTCACACTTCTGTCAGTGCAAAGAGGTTTATCTACATATGTAATCCTTGAGATATCTTAATATGAGAAAAAATTTAATTTGTCACCATGACTTGTTGGGCTTAATTTTTTAGAAATGTGTAAAATTACAGAAACAGTACTGGTATCCCAAACTGTTTCTGTTAATTCACAGAAAATGTAAATCAACATTTTCATTTTTACCGTGGACACATTTTGAAAAACTCACTAGTATATAGTGAGATAATGTATTTATTATATATATGTTTATATTTAGTCTTCATAAGTCAATTTACTAATACAAGTAAACATACTACCCCCCAACCACCAAAACAAAACACATAGAGACATCACAAATTAAACACAATTATTACACAATACTTCGCCAATTCGAGTCCCCAGGCCTTATATTTGACACCCAGGGTCTATTGGCTTGATAATAGGGTAATGGAACAATGCCACACAGTATACATAAGATGTAGGCTATTTAAAGGCTATATCTATCTATCTATCTATCTATCTATCTATGAAAGAACTGACTGTATCATTTAACAACTATCTTACTATTATGTATTAAACATTAACAATACCTTATTTCATTATTTAATAATACCATAGAGGAAAAGTCTCTATGGCTTTCTGGGATAACAGCTAACCCAGCTATTAGCTACAACTAGCTATCTGCCACTGTTTTTCAATGAGCAATTTTATTATTTTTTTCTTTTTTCGTTTGATTTACTTACAGTCTGTGCTGACATTTGCTTTCTTTTTAGCCTTAATTTATATATATATATGTTATAATATATATAACATATATATAAAGGTGTTGTAACTTAAGGATATAAATATTTTCCCATCCCTACCGCACAGATGAAAGGAAAGAGAGAGAGAGGGGGCAGTTTCGCGCCGTTGTCTGGTAATGTGTCAATAAAAAAAGCAGCTAGGTTAGCTGCCAACTTCTTTACTTCCAGGATTTGCTATTCACGGTTTTATTTGCACAGGTAATATTTTGTAATGTCAGCTTGTAGCCCTGTTAACTCTGTGTCTGAATTTGTGACTCTTGTGAGGCTCAAAGTTGATGAAAATGTAGTTTTATGAGTTACTTTTACCTAACTATGTTAGCTGACTTTGTGTTAGCCGAGTGTTTCCCAGTCATATTTGCTTATCTTTTTGACAGTCACTTAGCCAGCGATGACAATGGTCAGAGGGAAGCTATTGAGAAATGTTGGTAAGTATTCACAGACACATACGCCTTACAAGAAGAACCGTAATGGGCCCACACCTTCTAGGACCATTATGACCCGCAGCCAGTGCTCCACTAGCTGCACCAGCTTCTTCAGCAGGATCCCTGCAGAGGTGTTTGACATGATCCTAGACAAACTGTCTGGTGAGTTTCACCTATTATTTTGTACCTGTAACACTGTTCCCCGATTAATATATAATAGGAGCTCTGTTATTTTGTAAGGGGCTTTTGGGTACAGCTCAGACCTTTTGTTTGTATAACTTATATGAGGTACAAAAGCTTTTACCAACATACATGTGTAACTATGTGTAATTTTAAGCACTACTTTTACAACACTTTCCGCAATAATAGCTCCATTCTGGAATGTCCTGATGTGTTTGTGTTTTTCTCAGTGCTGGAGATCAGTGTGTTCAGCATGGTATCAAAGGAAATTACTAGATATATTGCAGACTACATCTCCACTGTGGCCTGGAAGAATAAAATGATCCTCCAAAGCTTTCACCACTCCAGCCGCATTGAACAGAAATCCACCACTGGACACTACAGAGACCTCGGTATTTCAGTGTTTTGTTTAGTATAGCTCTTCTTGCTGCTTTTTAAGGTACCACATGTATTTCTGACAGCCTCAGCTTCTATTTAACATACCATCGAATGGTAATGTGACCTCGTGTTTGATGTCTTAGGTGTGTTGTTCAAGAGGTGTACCCTGTTGCTATCCACAAAGGACAGGTTAAAGTTTATCTTTAGCAAGATTTCACAGGTAAGAAAGGGGCAGGTGAGATGTCAGGCTATAACAGAATACTGTAACTTTTTAAATGAGTTACATTTATTTTTAATTTTCCTGAGTGAAGGCAACAATACATCTGGTTTTTGTAATGTGTTGCAAAAGTTAAAAAAAAACAAACATTGATTGCATTGCTGTTTTATGCAGCAAAATATGGTGGCATTTTAACAGGTTTATTAATAATAATTATATGTTTGATGTCAGGCAATTAAATAGTACATATAATTTAGCATGATGGTCCTAATTTGTCTACATGTATTAAACATATATGAAATGTTGCTATTGCAGAAAAGTTAATGCAGTATGTTAAAAAAAAACAACTAACTGAATATTTGCAATCCCACTTTATATCGGTGGAAAAAAAGCCTGTCTTATTGTTGCCTTGATGTGTTTCAGATTCCCTGCTTCCTGTTGGAGAAATGTGTAGCACCAGACTGCTTTGCTTTCTCCAGCTTTGGAGTCTTCCTCCAGGTGAAGACCCTCATGTAACGACTCTCATGTTTATGAAACCTGAATCTAATAAAAGGAAATAACCAACCAGAGCCCCAAAATGTGATAACATGCAAAAGATAAACTTTTTAGCAACAAAGACTATAACAATGTTACAGATATCTCACCCTAAAGTTACTGTACAATAGGCAGTCTTGCTCAGGTAGTAATAATAGCATAAACAGTAAGAAAAAAACACAGTACTTTAGGTTAGGAAATCTTTAGCTTGGTATGATTAATTTTGTCTTTAGTTTTTCAGCTTGGTGTTAAAGAAATATCTGTAAAAAAGAAATAGAAATATTGAGGGGTGGTTTATTGATTCTTTTACAGACTCTGATTGCAGGGTGGGATGAGCTGGAGTGCCATAGAGTATTCAACTTCCTCTGTGATCTCACAAACCTGCAGCAAAAAACTGAAGGAGTCATCACTGCAAAACCAGGTGTGTGTGTTCCAGAGTTATCCAGAGAACAAAGCAGAAATATGATGCTGAGAACAATCCATGGCTAAAGCTCCTATGTTCAGTTACAGCCTCTTGCTGAGCCTGTGTCTTTTGTGATGGTCTTCGGGAGTTATGGATAAATTTGTATGCCCATTTCCAGGTGTGAAGTGGTATCAGGAGCTGCAGCTGCGGCTATTTTGCCGTCAGGTTCTTTTGGACCCGTGGCCGAACCAGCCGGAATGTCATTTCTGGCTGATGCAACTCCTGAAGCCTTGGCCCTTGGTCAGCCAGGCCCACTTACTGTTCATCCTCTATGGTCCTCTGCTGCCTGAGGGTGAGATAACGTATTACTGAAATATTAATGCAGTTGGATAGTATCGACATTATGGAAACATATTAAAGTCATAACAAAAATCCTGTTATTTTCAGTGCAGCTTTGTAAATCCTAGCATGTTTTAACCTGAAAAAGGGCTTATTGCTCCAGAGAAAGTGTCAGCAATTATTTTTTAAACAAAGCATAAAAATTAGAGAACCAGAAAAAGCACTTTCAGTGTTGTGAGGTGGCACAGGAGACCTGAGTAGGTTATGCTGGTGTAGTACAATTTGACATTTAACATAGTCATTTGTTTGTTAAAGTAGTAGTGGTGCAACGGATCAAAAATCTCACGGTTCGGATCGGTTCACAGTTTTAAGTCACAGATCGGATCAATTTTCGGATCAGCAAAAAAAGAAAAAAGACAAAAAATTAACATTTACTTATTCACTTATTGAAGTATTTTTTGCCTGTTAAAAACATTAAACTCAAGACTCATTCCACGCAATTATTAAAAAAAATAAATTATGGTTCAATATAGGGCCATATAGGTCTTTGTATCTACCACTCAATTCAATTTTATTTATAAAGCGCCAAATCACAAAAACAGTCACCTCGAGGCACTTTATATTGTAAGGTAGACCCTACAATAATACATACTGCTCATTATATTGCACTCCGCTGTGATATAATGAGCTGTCACGGTCACGTAGCTTTCCGTTGCCCTGGAGGTCCACCCATTTGTAGTAGTTAGGGCAACAGCCTGGGACAGCTCAGCCATAACTTTAAACTTTTCCTGCTCATACATGCTTGGAACGATCTTGGCACTAAAGTGGACGCGCAATGGGATATCATAGCGTGGCTCAAGCACGTTGATCATAGTTTAAACCCCTTGTTTTGCACAACGGAATACCCATCTGCAGCTAAACACCCCAATAGCTTTTGTTATAGCTTTAGCCCGGTCGGACTGGGCAGCAAAGGGCTGCTTAAATACCCCAATTTCCTCTGCTCTTCCACTTGGACCGCTAGCGCTGGCCATAACTATCGCTGGCCATAACTATCGCTTGACAGACCCACCACACGCACCATACACATACTTTTTTTTCTTCTTTTTCGAATCTTCGGATCACGTGCGTGCCGAACCGTGGAGTGGGATCAGTTCGGATTACGGATCAACCGTGACCCGTTGCACCACTATAAAGTAGTGTGCAGCATTTAATAATAAATAACTGAGGTGTACTCCTTCATGCAGGTACACTCGGCTGGCAGGATCTGGTGGAGAGGGGGCTTCCTCACACCGCTCTGTGGCACTTAGCCAAAGCCATCCTCTTGCTCTTTGGCAACCTACATGTCAAAGGCTGGAGCACTGACTCGATGATCACAATCATGGAGGAGCTCATTGGTACGTTTGATGAATAAGAGAGAGATGCACACCAGGACATACAGATTCCCAAGCAATAAGATGAATAAAGGATCTGTTTCAAATCTATGTAAAACATTTCTGTTTAATGATTCTAAGTAGAAAAATCTCATATAGACTCCCTCAAGTGATTGTAGATGCTGGCTATTTGTTTCCTTGCTGTCTCCAGTCATTCCTCATCCATGGCATGTGGAGAATGTCGCTCGTCTTTTGGTGCTTTGTGGCAGCAATCTCTGCTACACTGTTCTGGCCAGCAAGGCTCTCAATGGACGACTCCTTGAGATCTCAAGAATCATCGTCTACATCATACTGGTGAGAGAAATAATTTCCTGCTTTTATCCTCAGGTATTTATACTTCGTTTATAGTTAAGTTTGGTATGTTGTATATTAGAAAATTATTGCCTTGTAACTGAGAATGAGCAGTTGCTTGAGCCAGAACCAGCATGTGTAAGACAAAAGGTATAGTGAGTTTTGGACGAGCTTGCTATTTTTGCAAAGGCCACATTAGAAGGAAATCTGTGTGTAAAAATAACAAGAGCCGAGGTTCAAATGTAAGACCTTTCTGCTTTGGGGTGCTGAGTTAGTGATCTCCACTCCCTGATCATTTTTCCCCTATGTAATTTAATTAAAAATTGTCTCCAAATTCACCCAAAATGTAAAAACGGAAAATATATTAATATAATATAATAATATAAAGACAATATTCTTATGTATTATTGTCTTTTCTTTCTTGAAAAAAAAAAACAGCAAAAGGAATCACTTGCTCTGTCCATGGTCCTAATATTGATTGGCTATTTTGTATCTTCCCCATAGGGGAATAGTAGCAACTTTAATATATATGTGTTTGAGCTCATTAGTGTTGTCCCTATTAACAGTGTCCCAATTGAATTTTATGTTTTATTCCCAGCACTGAAAATATCTTACCTTTGCTTATTTTGATTTATCATTACAGGAAGAGCAGAAACATTATATCATTCAAGACTGGCTCAATGTGTTCTTCTTGTGCCTTCACATTAGGTGTGTGAAAAGGACGGCTATCACATGAGTTGGGCGGTGAAGCTGGTGCAGGAGATCTGCAAGGTCTTCAATACGCCCCCGGAAAAGTTCTACTTCATCCAGCAACTGGAAAACACATTTTCAGAAGTCACCCGGGAATTCTTTGAGTTTTCTGTAGCAGGTGAGGTTGCGTAGCTTAGCTTTCTGTCCACCACGGCGGACAGCATCGCTCCAGCTGTCGCCCTGATCCTTTTGTAATTTTGCATGCAAACTATTTTTTGTTTCTATAGCCCATTGCAGTTTCTTAATGTTGGAGGTGTTCTGGGTAAACTCCACTAGGAAGAGGCCCAAGGGTTGACTCTGAAGTTGTTGGAGACATTATATATGCCTTTATATGTCTCTGGCTCTCCAGCAAGATGCTAATGTTTACATTTTGAACATCAGAAGACAGATGGTTTCGAAAGGAGTAAAGGAGGCCATGTCCACTGTGAATGACTGTAATTGAACAGAGGTGGTGGTTTAGGACACCAGCTATAAACCAGCAACAATGCAGCCTTAAGATCCATTCTCAGGTGTCTCAACCCCCATTCACACCTTGCCTCAGGTGACCTCAGTAGATCACATGATGGGGTCGGGCAAAGTCTGACAATGGCTTCCCAGTGATGGTAATAATTCACACATTTCTTCCACACCTCGGCTCATTTAACGACTCACACGATCAATAGTGGGTCAACAACCCTCAGGACCACCTGAAAAGGGGAAAATCCTCACTTTAAATACTTTGTGGGGCTATTCACCATTTGATTTTAGTACAGAAGAAGCCTTTTGGATGAGAGGTGACCTAAAGTTCAGTTGCCTTATTATTTTAATCTCTCAAGAAAAAATTCAAAACATTTCCATGATGTGATGTGGTCATTTTAACCTTATCGAATGAAGGAACAGCAGAAAACTGCAGCACTGGGAAAACTACAGTAACAAGCATCCATGAACCCTGTACCACCCATGTTGTGTTCAGATAGACTGGGAAGTTAATGTGCTCATTTAAAAATGTTCAGATGTACAACAAGAAAGTTAATATATTCACATAAAAAGAGGAAACACATTTGCAGTAAGGGTGTGTGTAAGCATGGTTAAGGTGTAGATGAGAAAATGATTTTGTCTGCAGTGTGGAGCAGCTTGTTTTGAAAGTGTGTGTGTGACTGTGTACTTGTGACAGCTCAGACAGATGGCATTTACAGGGAACTTATTATTTTTCCTTATTTTAGTGAAAACATTGGGATGGATGTGTTTCCACCTCCTTTTTTCCCTCCCACAGCAAATCCTTGTGTGAACCTTTAAATTCTGCTCCACCAGTGTTAATGGCTTCTAATACATCTGGAGGGACCCGCTTGTTACTCTACGCAAGTGTGGATTAATCCCTGCTATGAAATGAATGGACTGGACTGAAAAGATCGGGCAGTAGCTTTAAATAAAGGCCGTAGAGTGACATTTCTCGACTCAGCAGGATACTGAACGTGTATTTAATATAATTGTATCCCTTACACCAATAGTTCCCTTCCCACATTATTTATTTTTAACGCAGCCACTTTACGACCCCACAGAGGAACCTCTGAAGCATATTTAGACTGATATAGAAAGTGCAGTAATGCTTTTATCTCTTTCCAGGGAACAACTTTGATGACAGAGAGACTTTCCAGACCCTGTGTATCCTTCTGGACTCCTGTGCTCACTTCCACACTAAATTTCTTCACATGTTCCTCAGATAGGAATCATGCATATTAAAAGTGACAAGATGCAGAGGAGCGAGGGAAGACATGGGAAGAGATAAATGTCAATAATGAAAGGGCTTAATGAATGAACTGAATGATAGAGAGTGACAGGTTTTTGTAAAATCAGTTCAGATTTAGACAGACTTGAACAAAAGGATGTTGCCATGGCGCTCAGAAAGCTGGGGGTGGATTTGAACCTTCACCTGTAGATTGAACACACATCTGTTTGAATAGCTGTTCAAATCATATCACTATTTATACAAATATTTGTGTCAAAGTTTTATAATCTTGTTCTTAAGACAACTTTGAAGTTGACTTTTATTATACTATTTTAATATTTATTCATTACAGTCGGGTTATTTAACTATTAAGACTATTTATTTGACAGTTTATTTATTCGCACAACATGTAAGTGTGGTACTGACTAAATGGTTCGTTGTGCTTCTAATTTATTAAAGTGGAATTTTTACTTTGATTTTGTCTGTTTCTCCAGCAGTATCACGTCTGCTACAAACACAGCGTACACTCAGCAAATAAGCTTTTATTAGACAGTGCAATATTCAGCATTGACAGCGTTTTCAAAAAAGGATGTAATTAAGAAAGCATTGTGTCAATAAAAAAAAGCAGCTTCAATAAAAAAAAATTGTACTGTATACAGAAACAATATAAATGATTATTTTTAGTTTACAGAGTGTGCTCATAATGATATATAACAAGGAAATCTATCAGGGAATACTTTAAATAATCAGAATATATTTGATATTTTTCTTTTTTTCCCAAAGTAAGTAAGTAGTAAGTAGATCTTAGAGTTATTGCGTGCTCAGGAATTTGTAGGTTATTTAACATGTAAGTTTAAGGCCTACAACATCAAGTGTGATGAATACTCCAGATGATGAATGAGATCCAGTTACCACGTCCCCTTTGTCCGTAGTCACGGCCATTTCAGTCATTCATGTGTTCATTGTTTTCAAATGATCTGACAAAAGGAAAACAGAATTGTGATTGGGCTTTTTTGTCTAGTGGTGTGGAAACAAAAAGTAACTTTTATTAAACAGAAAATCAACTAATTGTGGTATTTACAGAGGACTATGGATGGAAACAGGACAGAATACAACACATAGTGGAGGAAAGGTCTGATTTAGACAGGATTTACTTCCCAGAGAGTGTTTTAATGTGGCCTCCCATACAGAGAAATACATTCTACAATCACAATCACAGTTTCATAACACCGTCACAACAATAAAGCATAATTATACTTACTGTGCAATTTGATCTAAGGGTATGAACAAAACAACAGCACTTAATACAAGATGCAGAAAGTATTGACATTTAAATTGTCCGACCCTCTTTCTCTTTCAGCTCAGTATGACATCATTAAGTTTACCTTGTAGCCAGTCCAGCCCTTCCTGAAGGCCCTCTCCTTTGATAGCATTGCTGGCACTGAAAAATAAGATGTCCGGGAGTTAATCTGCTTGTGACACACATTCACTTTCTCATGACTTTTCTTGGATCCTGGACATTTAAAGCTGTCAAGCTTTTAATCCATCACTCTACCATCTGTCTAATGAGTAACCAGGTGGAACACACACATACACATACGCACTGATGGCATGTTGCCGTGCCCCTCGGTAATGTTTAACCCATGAACCATAGACAAATCAAATAAACAGGAAGTAGCCGGGGAGCAAACGGTACATGTTATCTTTATTTAAGATTTCAAGCTGTAACTTGGGGAGAATAAAATGGAGTCGATAGGGTGTGACGAGACTTGGTTCTGTTCAGTAAGAACACTTCCTTGAAGACTACAAACACCTGAATGACTTTGGTAACAAATTACACAACAGTGTCTCTGGAGGTGTTTTTATTGTGTGCTACTTCTCAGCAGGGTGAACTCAGGGTGGCAGATAAATTACCAGATGTGCCAGGGCTTGTCTTTGATGTTCTCCAAACACAACATCTGTGAGACCTTGACAGAAGACATTGCATCCTGCAGATCTATCTTGTTAGCAAAAAATAATACTGGTATCCTTTTGCTGTGGATATCTGCATAGAAGAAAAAATGTCAAGACCAGTTTATCGTGATCTAAGAGCCAGAGGGGAAAAAAGCTTTTAGGAGGGATTTTTTGTTTTTTATTCCACTACAGATAGTGTTAGATGTTGGACAGGATATCTTCAAATATGATCACTCTACTTGATGCTACCTAGATTAAAGCCACTAAAATGTATCAGTTCAAGCTTATAATGAATGGTGCAAATATTACTTAACTAGGGTTTAGATAACTGGCCTCTTAATTCAGGCATTTTAAACAAGTTGTACACACAATCTGCATCAGTTATATACTTCAGTTTCTTTTGTTCTTTATACCCGGACAAACTAAATTGTGTAGAAAATGTGTCTAAAAACAAAGATTGTGTACCTTCATGGTTGAGAAGAGTGTCTAGCTCCTCTTTAGCAACAACCATTCTCAGCTTGTCACTGCTGTCAATGACAAATATGATGGCATGGCTCTCTCTACAGAAGATAGGAGAAGGAGATGTACAGTGTCAGTTTTGAAAGTTTGAATATCTGACCAGCAAAAGGCTTGTTGTTCATGTTTGTGTGCCCTACTTGTAGTAATGCTCCCACAGGTTCCTGTATCTGCTCTGCCCAGACATATCAAAGACTGTGAAGGACAGGCTGCATGCAGAAAGGAGGAGAGAGGAAGGAGGACAGCTTAACATCATAAAAAACTGCTGGATTAGTCATTTTAAATATGCTGTAAAATTGCGGAATTACTTTCTACCTTGAACTCTTGAACTTTTCGATGTTGAAACCAATTGTTGGGACGATTTCTTGTGCCTGTGTCTGCATTCATCCCCGAGCACAAACACACAAAAACAGACAAGTAACGGCAAAAGTATGTCAACAACAAAATAGCATAATTAAAGTGTAATACGGGCTTTACCTGACTAACATGTTTCCACTCTTCTGACAATGGGCCTAAATGATTCGAATGCTGAAAACAAGCAACCAGTGAAGGACTGCAGCGAAATATAGATTGTGACAGGCCTTCGTACAGCGTGTTTACCAAATTAGCAGGTGTTTAGAAAAGATTTACATGTCTTAGAAGCCTCTGTACCTACAGGACTATAAACACAAATGCCTCTCAGTTCCACTTTAAAAAAAAGATATCAAAATACCTCACTCTTGAAGCTTAGTTATGAACTTACATTAGGTGGTTTGAGCTGGTTGATGATGGTAGTTTTGCCGCTGTTGTCCAGTCCAAGACACAAAACGTTGACTTCTTTCTTCTTCAGGCCGAGCCAGCCCGTCAGTTTATCCAACAACCCCATTACACTCAACTGATGCTATGCCAATTAATTTTTCAACACATCACCCCATAGATGGTCTGATTACTGGGAATTAAATGTGTTCAGACTAGCAAAAAATAATGATAAACATAGCCATGAATGTTCCTAGTACATGCCATGAATAGAGCCGCAAGCTGAGATGCTCCCTGGGCATCCCAGCTTGTGCAAGGTAATCCTATTAGGACGAATTAAGCTCGGTGAACCACCCGGCGACCTGATCATGAGGAGTATGGAGCTTCCCAGGCCCCCCGGCCTGATGCATTTGATTTATTACTCAAACGCTTTACCTCTCTGGAGGCCCCCACCCGCCTCAGATCTGGGCCCCCCTTGAAGGTGCAAAAACACATGCAAACAACAGCAGTTTATCATCAGCATCCTCTGCTCACTTAATGACGGCAGCCAAACTCAGTCTGTCGTGCTTTACAATCTAATTAAATCCATCTGTTAGAGAATACTGTAGTTGAAAAAAAAATACAGAAAAATAGGATATCTAAAATTTCACATTATTTGGCCACATTATTCTCATATAGAAGCATATTCTAAGACCTGAAATGTAAATTTTAATTAATTTAACATTCAATGGAACAATTCAGAAATGAGCACACCTCCCAGCAGAAAGTATATAGCGTACCCAATCTGAAAATTATGCACGTAGTCTTTATTTTTCATTATTATCTAAGTAGTTAATATTTTAATCTTCTCATATAACAGTTTTGAAGCTGCTGAGTGGTCCAACAGCTCCATCTTTTGGTTATCAGTACCTTGTAAAATGTCAGGATAATTGCCTAGTTTAAAGAGAAACGTCACATACATTTGACAATAACTTAAACGCAGATCAGAGAGATGGAGCTTAGTTCTTGAGCTTTGTTAAATCATGTTATCTTCACTGACAGGACAGCCTGTCCTGTCTGACCGAAGAGACATTTTCCTTTCCTCGAGCCGCTCTGCATCTCATTCAAGTGATAGTGAATGAAAACAAACCAAATGAAATGAGCAGTCAACCGCCAGAACTGTTCATGTTTATTTGCAAATAAATATTCGCTGTAACTGCCTCTTACAGTGTGCAAGATCTACAACATCTCTTTGGAAATCATAGAAAAATAAAATACAAGAATTATAAGTATACTTGTACTTTGTACAAAAGAACGTTCTAACATTGCTCAGCAGTAGAACATGCTAAACAAACAGCATCTGATATTCCCCATATTCTGTAGAGCGGCGGTGACTGCGAGCGTGTCTGTGTGTGTGTGTGCAAATGTGTGCGTGTTTGAATGTGTGCTGTGCGTGCACCTTTCCTGCTCCTGAAGGCCTGGATGCATGACTGCGCCGTGACCGAAAGGCACAGATCTTTGTATCCAGTCTGCCCTTGACATTAATCATTGAGCTCCAATTCTTATTAAAACCCACAGCTGTAGATGGGAGGTTATTCTCATACAATTCAGACTAATGGCTAGGTCCTGTGACTGCACTGAAACTTATAAACGGCTTGCATGGTCCGCAGACTGTAAGGCATTCTGTGTCTGTTTGTGTGTTTTTGAGCATTTGTGTTTGTTACTGTCGATGTTACAATGACACATGATGAGTTATGATGCTGCTGTTTATGTTGGCTCTCCGTCTCCGTTAAGCCTCTCTGGCGAACACATCTGTCCTAACCTCACGTAACTAAGACTACTGACGTTTTTCACACCAGTTTCCATTAATCAGCTTTTAGCTACTTCTGCTGCCTCCAGCTCTAACTAAGTACTTTTATTCTTCACCACTGCATATTCCCAGCTGACTTAAGAGTATGAAGAAAATGTTCATCTCAATAGCAAACATCCAACAACATGACATCTACTGCCAGTTTGAAATTAGGCTATGTTTATGTACACAGTTTTCCCACATCACAATCTTTACACCACCACAATTACTCCATCTGGTGATCTTGCGCCCAGATGAGCTATTCTCTGACATCATGGATCAGCTTTGTCTCTGAAGTGCAAACCTCTGTCAGTACTGTCTGTGTGAGTGTGTGCAAGAAAAAAACAAAAACAATAACGGCATGGAAGAATTTCATCATTATAAGTCCCTGTTAAGTTTCCAGCCAAACGTCTCTCCTCTATAGCTAAGCTCCGTGAACATTCATATATTAAGACAGTGGAGATTCGTGTACTTTCAGGCAATGTATGACATTCACAATCCAAGTAAATAAATAAATAACCCAAAACAAAACAGGCTGATCACACAATTGGGTGTACTATGCACAATTGGGTCTAAAACATATCAGATAGCCTTTGTTCATCTAAAAGCAACAGATCCAGCTTTGGGTATGACACTAAAACTGACGGATGGTGTTATGTGAGCCTCATGTTTGTATGTCAACAAGAGTTCTCTCATTGCGCAATTCTTCATCTTTCTCTGAGATACTGAGGTGACTGCATAATACTGTATTGCTGTTTCTGATTAAAAAAACAAACAAACAAACCAATTTTCTGTAAAATCAAATATCTAAATAAGATCCAGATTTACTAGGGCTTTCACATACAGGACCGCACATATATTCATATTAGGTTATAATAATTATTATTACTTGTCTATACACTTTTAAACATTCATAAACTTCTCGCTTCTTTCTTCAAGTATTAGTGTACCAGATTCTCTGGAGAGAGGGTAACTAAAGCAATCCAAATAAACCTTTATGATAAAATATCAAACTCCAAAATAAAAAATATTGAGGATATATATATATATATTTTTCAAAGGACAAAATGTTTCCATTGCACACTCGATAGCAGCTACATGAGCACATAACTCAGAGCAGAAAGAAAAAAAAGGAACATACAAAGAAAAAGAATCAGTAGATTACATTTGCAAATCTACACCTCTAGATATTGTTGCGCCACACACAAAGTACTGTTGTTGCAACAAGGCATTACATTCCCCTAAGTGAAGGCCTGGGAGAGCCTGAACAGTCTATCAGGCTGAAATAGTCTGGAAGAACCAGGCATACTGTGTAAGGGGTGTATAGTAGAAAAAGTTTGTTACTATAGGACGTGAAGGAGACCAGGGGAGAGTCTGCTGGAGTAGTCTGTCCAATGACCTCCTGTATGAGGGGTTAAGACCCAGGCACAGGCTGTAGACTGTCTGTCATATGGTCTAGACCTCACTTCCATCTGGTCCATCTATCTGTCCATCCCAGGTTATAATAAAGGGCGTCCTTATACATGGAAACCCTTCTCGTGTTCGTGCAGTAGCTGAAGGTGAAGGGTCTGTATGCTGCTGATGATTCGCCTCTGGTGGCCGATCAGCTCCACACCAATACGCCTCACATCTCTAGGCCGAGAGGGGAAACACAAGCGCACAAGGACACATGCAGAAAACACTTTAACTGTGTTAGGACTTATTTGATCACGTGTCACCAATTAGATGTGCTTTAATCTTAAATTATACAACTAGACAAAAGAACGACCAACATTTGCAGTCACTGAGATGAATATATTTCCTGATAATTAAAAAAATAAATTGATTATAAGTTTGAATATGTGACCCCACTCTAAGTCATACTAATGATTTAGGGGTCTCACAAACTCACAAAACTCATGTATCAAATATGATACACTTGGCTTTACAGGGTTAACCACCTATAAGATGATTCATATATAATTAAAGAGGTACTACAGCATTTTACTGCTGCACTTCTATAAACGTTTGAAGCATAGAAGACACAAAAAAGCATAACTTAATACATCCTGTTTTCACTGACTACTGACATTATTCAAGTAAAATTAGCAATACTGTTGTATTTATTACAGTAATTTAAACATACTCACAGGCCCTTCAAGTCTTATTTATGTATGTAAATAATAGCAAAATGAACCTGAAGTATAAAAGTATTCAAGATACAACAAAATGGGTGGTGTCAGTGTGTGTTACTGTGCTAGATCGATATCAGATTGACTTGATATTAATAGCACATTAATATGCAAGCAGCATGTGTCTGCATATGTGTCTGTTCTTTTCTCCATGAGTGTTCATCCAATCTACTTTAAAACTTGGAGAGTGCATGGCTGAGCATCGAAGTAAGTGCAGTGTGGAGTTGTTTGGATGGGTGGCTCTTATGTCATGGCTAAAATCCATTTTCAGTTACGCAACCAGCTGCCTGCGAGACCTTCAAGGAAAATTAGTAAATTGTAGCCACGCTGACTAAGACCACCACAGTCTGTAGAGAAACACTGCAGTGAAATTTGGATACAGCTTTAATTTTTGGGCAAAACTACCATGATACAGACACATTAAACTACAGCAATTGCTCAGACATGGAAACTGATGCCATATAGCTTCCGGTGCACAGATTTTATTCTGATGTTAATGCCAGAGCAGGTTTGGAGCTCTACAGTTAGTGAGTCAGCAGCGATGTTGTGAAATATCTAGGAACCGTATTACAGTACCAGTTCAAATTCAGTGACCGCTTCAGAAACAATTCATTCTTTAACAAATGATTGTAAAAACAGACTGCATGGCTATGTAACTAATGTATTACACCTATGGCAATAGGATGAATTCAAAGATTAAACGATGTGTCTTAATATTTGCCACATAAAAATCTTTATCACCGTGTACAATTTGTTCCTCTTTGTTCCTCTCTTTCCTCAGTGTGTCAAAGTGTCAAAGTAAGCATTTTTATTACTTAAAAATTGCTCCAGATAACATTACCTCAATTATTCAGGCTAACTTTGTATTATGTTTGCCTGTAGTCTCACACTGTAGATTGCTGATTACATTAGACAACAGTATATTTTATACATCCTTGGGTTCCGCTTATCCTTTCCAGGGTCTCAGGGAGCGCTGGAGCCTATCCCAGCTGTCATAGGGTGAGAGGCGGGGTACGTACTGGACAGATCGCCAGTCTGTCGCTAACAAATAGAGACACAGACAACCATTCGCACTCACATTCACACACAGATTCACACCTAGTGGCAATTTAGATTAATCAATTAACCTATCCCCACTAACTGCATGTCTTTGGAAGGTGGGAGGAAGCCGGAGTACCCAGAGGGAACCCACGCAAACACGGGGAGAACATACAAACTCCACACAGAAAGACCCCAGCCTGATGGTGGAATTGAACTCAGGACCTACTTGCTGTGCGGCAACCGTGCTAACCACCGTGCTGCCCTATATATTTTATACAGACAAATAAAAAAGGCAATATTTGTCTTGAATATAGTGAAATAAATGTGAAAAGTAGTGTAACATTAAAACATTACATTAGTATAGAATTATCTTACTTTACATCATTGCCTATCCTTGTGATTTCTACCTATCTATACAAAGTTTTCTCTGGGAGCTATAGAACAGCTTCACAGACTGAACTGCACTTCTTGTAACATGCAAACTTGACATGCTTTTGTGACATTTAAAAAAATGGTTATGTTTGAGCTGTTTCTACTCACTCAATACTCATCCTCGCCACTGAATCCAATGTGTTGTAGCCTGCTGCCATGAAATTGCTCTTGTACTGACTCATCTTGATGGAGTCCAGCCAGTCGCCGACAGAGATGAACATTGGGTAGTCCATTTCCTCCCCCGGAGATTCTGGTAGACTAATGCAAAAAGGAAAAAGAAAAGAAAAAAAGGTTAATGTCATAGTATGTCCATATTCAGTCATCTCAAAGTTGAAAAACTAGTGAAACATCAAAAAGTTCTTAGTGCGTTACTTATTTTAGGTGTAGGAGTGAAAACGTTTGTCAGTGTTCAAGGAAAATAACTCATACTCTGTCCTGGGGTAAGAATACTCCTACAGAAAAACACATTCACTGGTTCACTGGTCATTTTTAGCCAGAGTGCATTTCCTTTAATTCATTTCATGGCACAAAAAGTTTTTCAGTACTGTACCTCTGAATGTCCTCTACCAGAGGCAGCAGGCTGCTTGGGTTACGGATTAGTTTATCCAAGAAAGAAACAATATCTGTAAACTTTGGTCGATGATTCCTCTCCTTCTGCCAACAGTGCAGCATTAGCTGGTGCAGGGCCACTGGGCAGCCCATTGGTGCAGGGAGCCGATAGCCCTCTTCGATGGACAGAATCACCTGGAGAAAGAGTTGGACGTGGTAAATGGTCTAAATCTGGCTGAAGCCTGCCAATTAAACAGTCTGGTTAAAAGTTAGAGATTTCTTTGTGATTTATATCAGTTATACACATGACAACGTTCCCAGATAGCAGACCAGTTTTGGCCTCTTGGCTACTTACAGCAGCTCAATTAGAGCACTGGCAAATGCTGTGTGCGCCAGATGTTGCACAAAAGTCATTAGCTTGGCTTGACATGGATTACGCCAAGTGTTTTGTGGCTAGAGGTGGCACAAATGCCAGAACACACCTGACATCTGGCTCATAAAAGGTGGAGCTGTGGCAGAATAGAGGCAGCCAGATGCCATCAGTCAAAGCCAAATGCGGCACAGAAGAAAATGCAGATTTGGGCCACATTTAGGCTAAACCTTCAGTGTGATCTCTGTTTTGTTTCCTTTCACATACTGGTTTAGAGTTTTGTTATGTTATTATTGTATTTATGCCACATTATCAGTCACTTTTCACTTGTTCTTCACATTATTATTAGAGTTCAGCTGACAGTGTGTCTTAACATCCATACGTTATCTCCTCAGATCCCCTCAAGGAAAGCGGCGTATCTACAAGTATCTTTGTAGCGAGCAGTGGTAAGTGGCTGACCAGGATGAGATAGTCTTTGGCAGATTTTTGTGGCTTGGCTGGCCTTTTGACTTAGAAAGCACTTCTAAGCAATTCTCAAACAGCACAAATCCTCCCCAAACCTGGGGACCTTAGTGAATGTGTGTGCCGGGTCGTCTGGGTACGTATGTGTGTGAGTCTGTCTGTAAAGGGTTGAGGGGATTACAGTCAAGCTTTCACACTCAGCGGAGAGAGGGATGGATATGCTTCCACCAAGGTCCTTCCAATCCCTGACCACAGCCCAGGGATCAGCGGGTTGCTCAGCTGCACTGAATCCACAGCTATAAACTCTCCCTTGAATGGCCCGCAGTCCTCTGAACCTCTGACCTTTACTGCTCTTTCCATTCCCTCTTACTCATCTTTTTCATCCTTTGGGTGGATATCACCAGTATCTTTGTTCCTAACCTCGATTCTCTCAGAGGTAGGTTTTTGATGTGAGCAAATAGTCATAGAGCAGGTGAAAGGGCATCGACTTTAAGAGATATAATGGAAAACAAACGTAAAATTTACACAGTGAAGCAGGAACGAAGGATGTGAAAAGTCAATATTATTGTGGATTGAGGTTAAAGGAGAGGTTTGTGAGAGAAAAACGTCTCATCAATATAACTCTGAGCAGAACACATGAAGGAAACAGTGATTCAAAAGCAAATAGTACACAGCAATCGCACTCTACAGGTGTTTTATATGCTTGACTGCATTGATGAGAACATTTAAAAATGAAAGCAATTACCTGGATGATTTTTCAATAAAACAGGTGGTGGTATTGCATGTTAACACTGGTTCCCACCAGCCATACAACAGAATAAAGACGAAGATAGCAGCAAAGTATCCTCTAGCTGCTACCACAGTGTGTTGTTACTATTGCTGTGCAAAATCATGTTAGAGACAAAACAAGACCAACTTTTGGCTTCTTGCCACTCACAACAAATGATGAAGCCTGTTAGGTCAGGTTATCCATTCAGTCAGTAGCTGTTGGTCCCACATGGACACATTTTAATGGTGCATCCAACTTATGAGCTATGTCAACAAACTACTACTGTATGTACCAACAATTAAAATCAATAAATCAAGCAGTATTTCCAAATGTTCTTTTTAATTTAACTGAAAACTATAAAAAAAGATTATTTTATATGAATCCTGATGGTGTACACAGTGACATCTGCTCCAAAAGCAAACAACAGCAATCTCGACTACACTGATTAAATACAGGAACAAAAAACATTACAAAACGAAACAACCCCCAAAATAACAGTTTTGGCCTGACCACCTACTTAAAAACTGTCTGGCGTAGTAGAGATATCTTTATTCTGCAAGTAGCCTCCAGCTACAATTCCAGTTCAGGTAACCATGACCTGTAATACCACATGCTGGAATAGGTGTTACACGTTCTCTTGGTATACCTCGTGAAATATATATGCTTATCTTTTACACATGTAAAGTTAATTTTACAGGATAAAGAGTGAAATTAAAAATAAAATAATGAAATGCCGAAGTAATAGACTGAATGTGCAATTTATTTGCTTCACAGCATCAAAATCCAATTTCAGAAAATCTTACATCATGTATCTTGAAGTACATTATATTAAAAACACAAGCTCTATATTTTTATCATGAAGTCCTGCTAGTTTTAATAGTTTTTCTCCTCATATGACAGGAATACTCACATCCTGATTGGACATCTCCCAGTAAGGTCGTTCTCCATAAGACATCACTTCCCACATGACAATGCCGTAGCTCCATGCATCACTGGCCGAGGAGAATTTTCTGTATGAGATGGCCTCAGGAGCTGTCCATCGAATTGGGATCTTACCACCCTGCTCATGAAAAATAAAAGGTAAAACAAAGCCACACATAAATAATGCAAACACACATATGAGCAAAATGCCAGCATATAGTAAATTCATTCCTCAAGTTTATTAAAGTCCCCAAAGTCACATCCACTGTTGAAACCATTCAGTTCAGACTAAAAATACTTGGAAAGTCACTAAACTTTAGTTATAATATGTAAAACAGGCTGTACCTTCCACTGAGGTTTTTCTACTGCGTTTGATGCACCTTGGACTCCTTGTACAAATATAAAGTGAGATGTACTTTATTGTAGCATCCAGTACATCTGTCCTATCTGTTTCACACCCTTTTTGTGAGATATGCTGTTCCTTTCATCTCGAAAGTCTGATGTCAGAGTAAAAGAGCAACATCACATTTGAGCAGTAGTAATCACAGAAACGGGCAGCGTGGAGCCATTCAGCCGGTAATATAAAGGTTTAAGGTTGGTAATATCTGAGGTACAATGCCATACCTCTTTTATGTGCTTAAACGTCACAGCAGGACGTTCACAGATATAGCCTGGTCGGTGCTTTGTGTATGGCTTATGTAGTAATTCACAAATGCACAGCGGTGACAGTACATATTACAAATTCTGCAGTTTTACTGCTGTTTACATGTGCTGCTGCCTTTTGGATTGCAGAATCAGGGTTGGTGTGGGTGCTCTGACTTTCCAAGGTGGTGTTTATTTAAATTTAATAAGTGAATAATTATCAATTGCACCACCTAATTAATAAATTAGGGAGTGCATGGCATATGGTGCCTAAGTGCCAGGTCCTCTTGTATTATTTGCAGTAAAGGTTTCAGTGCTTCTAGCTTTTGTTTTGAGTATTTTTTTTCTCAGTGTTCATTGTTATTCTTCCATTTATGACCTTTTGCAGTTTTGGGATCTTGTCTTTTGTCTGCTTGTTCTTTTTGCCCTCACTGACTGCCTCCAAGTGTACAACCATTTCCTGTTTTCAGATTAAAGATCGGAATTTTTTTGCTCTGCACATTTTTGCATTCGAGTCATAATTTCAAACTGAATGTGCTTAATGTGCAATTGTCCAAATAGGTATGGTAAATATGCCTGGACTCTCTCATCCTGTATGATATAACAACAAAAGGTAGTCTTCAATAATGCTGCTGTCACTGTGCTAAATATTCTGTTTTTTTTTGCCTCTTTTCTCCCCTTTCTCCTTTCAGCTCACCTCACCTTTCACTTCCCTTTTGTGGATTTCAACCACAGTGTTGTGAGGCAGAAAGTTCAACTTGGAGCCGTAAACACAGCATTTCCCTCACACAAAAACCTCAATACAATCCAGGAAATGGAGGTCACTGTGGGCTCAGACAGATTTAGCACATGAGCGCCGAAAGTTTCACTTTTGCAATTTAAGGCTAGTCCATCTTTTGCTTGCCTCAGCCGGTAAAGCAGGAAAATCTAAATTAAATCAGCCTAATCTAGTTGGAGCAATGCATCGGGTTTCTTATATAGATAGCATCAGCATACACGGTAAATAGAACCGTTTAATTGAAAATTCAAAACTTTCAGAGTCATATTTCATTTCTGATTTTCATTTTACTTTTCCACACTGACATCTGGGGATTTGTTTGAGTGAAACAATGATAAGCAGCAACGGGTGCTGAAAGAAAAAAGATCCACAAGACTCGTCTCCTCGCTTCAGTATTGATGCGTTTTTGAAAACAAGGTTTCTGGAGATGCAAAGTTTTCAGAGTACGTGTAGAAGCTACTTTGGAAATCCGTTTTTCTTTTTTGATACTGCCATACTAGTCCAACCTAACAGCTAGGGAACAGCTGCTAGGTTGGACTTCCGTGCCTTTTGCGTTTTAAAACTTTCAGTCTCTGTTTCTAATGAGATTGGCTACCAAAGCCAGATTTACACCAGCTGGCTGTGAATAAGACTGGAGTGAGGGTAAACTTTTATCATGGATATTACTGTGCTGCTGTAGCTATTGTCGAGGCTCAGATCTCCTCACTAACTTCTGATTACCTTTCCTCACTATCCCCTGTGTTTCCTTTGTCTCTCCTTGTGTTTTCAGTGTCACTGTTTTATTTTGGTAATCACTTTCTATGTGCCTCTTTGGTTTTGTTTCCTTTGTTTTCCTGCCTCTATGATTGTCTGCTTTGCACTTATTGTCCACCGGTGCCTGATCCCTATTCGCTCCTCATGTGTATATATTGTTCTGCGTCTCCCTTGTTAGTCGTCAGTCTGTCTGTTCTGCAATCGATTACACTTCCTGCTTACTTTCTTTGCCTGCTCATCTCTTCATGTTTCAGCGATATCCCCTCTGAATTTGCTACTTGTTTTTCATCTTTTGTTTAGATTTCTCTTGGCTTTACCTGTCAATATTTCACATCTAGCAATTTTCGAGGCGATAAAATGCAACGATGGAGAAACAACTTAAAAAAAAACAGAAGCTTTTTACGCATTACGCCTTAGTTTCCTAAAATGGTTCAACATTAAAATCCCAGGAACATAATGGATCGATGCAACCTCAGTGCAGGCCCTAACAGTAACATTTTTCCCAGTTGTGACATAGAACAAAATGATTTCAGCTTTGTGAAAAGCTGTAATAAATTAGCAGCAGCTGCTTGGTTTATGAGGGCTGAGTTATTGGAGGGTGTCAGGTGTACCGTTGTGGTGTAAGCTGCCTCCGGGTCGTCCTCCAAGACTCGGGACAAGCCGAAGTCTGACACTTTACACACCAGATTGCTGTTGACCAGGATGTTTCGAGCTGCCAGGTCTCGGTGAACGTAGCCCATATCTGACAGATACTTCATGCCCGAAGCGATGCCACGCAGCATGCCAACCAACTGGATGACGGTGAAGTGACCATCATGTTGCTAACAGGAAGAATAGGATATTGAGGAAAGTATGGGGTCAGAGAAGGAGAAGGCAGAAAAAGGAGGGTAAGGATGGATAAAGAGAGCAAGACAAAGAAAAATTACTGACAAAAAAGAAGAAGAAACTAGTTTGTTTAGAATTAAGCTGAGCAGCAAACTGAGAGGAGAGTCTGCTACAGTAAATACATTACATAATTCATATAAGTGATGAGTCACAAATGTTACTAGAAGTGATCTCGCAAAGCCTTAAGTGCAAAGGCATGCAGAGGCAGTAAAAATATGTATAGCAGAGATCTGAGGAAATAATCATGCCTGCGACACTCCAACACTTACTCTCAAAAATGAGTCCAGTGATCCATTTTCCATGTACTCCACCACGATCATAACAGGCCTGCCTGCAAAAACACACAAAGACAGCACATACACTGTGTTTATTTCAGAATATTTCTGTGGCATTGTGGCCCGTTTACAGTGTAGGGTGGAGGATAAGATCGAAGGAGCTTGGCAGAAATTGAGTGAGACTCACAATGTCTGTGGTCCAAAGCACATACTGTTTATAAAGGCTGGATCTAGCCACCCAAATGTCACCAGTCGGCCTCTTAAGTCGAAGAAGTGAAGTGAAGAAGTCCTGCCTGAGAAACTGAGTACGCTGCTTGCTCCTACCATAGCTACTTGCTATTTATAAGGTAAACATGGCTTTCTTTGCAGTAAATACTAATTGTATATTCAGTCTGTAGTATTAATTCAGTTTGCATGTTTTCGAAATAAAATTGGATTATGTTTGGTTCTGAAACAGCCAACTAAACTCAGCTAGACTGTAAAGCAGACTTCAAAGTGAAGCGTGCATTAAACATACAATAAGAATGATTTTTTTATTTATGGAGAAGACAGCTAGTAGTCTAAAGCAGTTAAAGAATTGGATTAAACAGATTAATTATGAATTTTCTGATAAAAGAAGAATATTGCATGCTCTCTCTCATGCCATCCTACATGATCCACTGATCATCTAAAACATTATAATTGAATTAATGTAGAAAACGCATTATGCTTATAAAGAGTGGCTGACAAAATAACAAAGTATTTCAATTATTTTAAATTTAGTTACTATTTCAGGAAATCCAGGAGGGGAAACAAAAACAACCTCACAGAACATGAGCAGTTTATTGATGCATCAAGTCAAGCTGCTCAATTGATAAAATCTGTCCGTTTCAAATTACCCAGCCGGTCAGTTGGGACCCGTATTTAGTATTCAGTCCATGTATGACACGAAACCTTAGTTAGAAAAAATGTAAGCCCAGTTTCTCTTTCCAAATGTTTTTATTTCCCCACCGAGGATCCCTACAGAGTTACTGATTGACTGGTTTACAGCTAGAAACCAACTGTCTAAGGCCTGTTTTCTGGTGAGCTGTAAACCCTCCTGAACTGCTGGGAAGAGAAAGACAAGTATTTGATTGGTGAAGAGACACCGTGTTATTACACTTTCAGTTCATGTAATTTTTAAAACTCACACAGGAATATGAAAATGACATGACGGAAGATGGAATATTTTACAGACATTTATATAATGGGGTCTCCCAACACAGTTTCAGGTGAGTATTTGCCGTTTCATAATTCAACAGACGACTGCCATCTTACTTTTAATTTCTATCCAATATTCCTAGTTTTCCACATTTTTTTCTGTTTCAAGGATATTTATAGATCATTTTTTACGAGAAGGGAGACAGCAATATATGAACAAACCACAAGGTTTGGACACTTCTGATATATGCATATAATACTTGAAATGCTTACAAAATGATGCACATTGTTATGTATTTTTCATCTGAACTGATGAATAATAGTGCTGTTTTGAAGCTGAAGGACAAACCTAAAACTTCAGTTTTGGGGTCAGTGTTTTAGCTCAGTAGAGACAGTAATAGTTTGATTAGGTTGACACAATAATGTGACTTAAACCTATTTAAATGTCAAATCTAATTCGAATTTAAATGACTTCTCATTTACAAGTTGGACTATAATTTGGACAATATAGCAGCGTGTTTACAGGCACTGACATGATTGAGTTTTTGTGCATCTGGATAGTGCAACTCTGCTGGAATTTGACAGAAAAAAGCTAAATTGTTAAAAAAAAAAAAAAGACAGGCAGCAGAAGTCTGCCAGCTTTGCGCTATAATCTCAATGA
This sequence comes from Neolamprologus multifasciatus, assembly GCF_963576455.1. Lineage (NCBI taxonomy): Eukaryota > Metazoa > Chordata > Actinopteri > Cichliformes > Cichlidae > Neolamprologus > Neolamprologus multifasciatus. The sequence goes on along the minus strand of NC_140454.1, from coordinate 24,477,511 downwards.
CAATATTTGCTATTGTTAGAGTGACTACAACATATTAGTAAGGCATACTGAGCCAAGACACGTTTCTTGTATTGTATCATGTGCAGCTGTTGAAAGTGAAAAGTTTAGAGGAGTAATTAGACCATCATTCCTTCAAATGAAAAAATCATTCAGTCAAAACAGAAAGTTTTCACAGGACTCTGCAGTCCTTTGAAAAAACTACTCCGCATGATTCAATAGCTTGTAATAATTCCTTTATTGCATTAACAGTCTCTCACATCACTGCGGAGGAATTTTGGCCTGGCCCACTCTTTTTTTAAATTTATTTACAAAACTGATTCAGTTTACTGCGGTTGGCAAACATGAATTCATGGATAGCTCTTTTGAGGTTTCCCCTTAGCACCTCAGTTAAGTTGAATCCTGGACTTTGACTTTGCAACAACTTGATTCTTTTCTTTTTCAGCCATTACGGTGTAGATTTTCTAATATACTTGGGATCATTGTCCTGTTGCGTGACCCAGCTTCAGTCAATTTTTAGCAGTCGGGCAGATGGTACATATGAGTCTCGGTTGCTTTGGTTGAACAGTTCATGATCGACTCATTGACTGCAAGAGGCCAAGGTCATGTGGCTGCAGAACCAGTCCAAACCATCACTCCTCCACTACTGTGCTTGGTAGTTCATGCTGATGTGCTCTGTTTGACTTTGCCAAACTTGATGTTGTGCATCTAGACCAAGTGCTCCACTTTGGTCTAGTCGAGCTAAAAGACACTGTTCCAGCAGTGGTTTGCTCAGATGCAGCTTTGTAAACTTGAACTATGGGTGTTTTTTTTGTGAGCTTCCCAACTTTTAATATTTTTCTTATTGCACAATCATGAACAATCATGAACATTTAAAATGGTAACTGAGGCCCGCAGATTCTGAGATGTAGCTCTTGAGTTTTTGAAGTTTGTCTGAGCATTGCATGATCCGACCTTAGGGTAATCTCTCAAGGACTGGGAAGATGCCGTTGTATCAATACTCGCCTGAATGCTCCAGACCAGCAAACTGCCCAAACATCTGCTTTTAAAGATCTAGTCGAATTTGATGATGGTCAATATTTGATTAGCAGTATCTGGCTACTACTTATCTACTTATCCTCCTAATTCCCATGGGCGCTGTAAGGGTGTACTTAGTTTTCCACAGGACTTGACTGTAAAGGTAAATTGCTTTTGCACTTTTTACAAAAGAAAAGATTAAAGATGCTAAATGACAGGTTGATTTGGTGAATGAATGCTGGGTTAACTTTTATAACGGCTTTGAACAGCAACTTTTCCAAAAGAAGTATGCAAAGCTGTCTGAAGTATGAGATAATTATAAAAATAACAGATGGTGCGAGTTATGGTCACTTGAGCACCAGCATTTCATTGTTCCTATGGATTGCTAATGAAGCATCTTCCACTTTGGTTTAAACAGAAATTGTAAACGCTGCAGGCTTACAACATTTCTGTTAAACAGAATGTGCTTGGAGCATTTCTACTGGAAAAGACCGAGCACCTGTTGTAAATGGCGTTGTGTGATGAAATAATCTCTGAAAGTCTACTGTGGTATTCAAATCGACAAGGCAAACAACTTAAAATAAACACACATTCAGGAATAATATGTGTTGAGCTTCATAATGTATAATCCAGTCACAAAAATGGAAGACATGGAGTATATATACAGGCATATGGCTAGATAAGTAAAGCCTTGTTTTTGCTGAACTCTATCACCCGAGACCAAATGAGCACATGTTTTTGTTTAAATCTGCAAAAGCCTATCACTTTTAAATATCATCCCTCCTTACACAAATCCAGCAGGGATAGACAAGAAATTATTTGATCAAGCTTGGCTTTCCCGAGCTAATTAGCAAGGTCTGGAAACAATATATAGTTATGCAGTGCAGCGCCTGAACAAAAACAAACGCACCTGCTTGCCAGAATCTAATGTGTCACCTGTTATTTCAGAGCAGGTATAGCAGTCAGTCACAGCACAATACTCTCCATAATTAGTCTCCGAAGAACAACAACAGATGGAAGGAGTGAAAGTTGGAGAGAGTGAGAGAAAGGACAAAGACAGATAGGTGAACACAGATAGGATACATACAGCCTCTACATACAGTCTGATGCCCCACTGCAAACACAAATGACTTTTAATATGTATAGGGTGCTGTATGCATATGTTCACTTTTGAATTCGCAGTCATGGAAGCAGGTTTATTCAGATATAAGATATATACTTATATATCAAATTTAAAAGTTGACATTATTTAAAACCTTAAGAACATATGAAACGTACAAAGGGACCAGATGCAATATTATGACTAGAGAGTGATCTCAATGGCTTTGAAAGAGGTGCTATTGATAAAAGATGTCTATTCAGCGCAGGCAGACACAGTTGTTGACCTCTGATGTGATGAAAGGTTTCTCAGTCACAGTCACTGAAAATGTTTTTAGAGTCTTACTGCACAAGTCAGCTCTGTGCTGTTGGGAGGACTTTTTTCCACTCACTCCCTTCAGAAATGTTAGTGCATAAAACGCTTAAATATGTCGCTGCAAAAACCAGCCATCATTGCCTTAAATGTAATAATGACAGTACTGGCTTAGACACAAACAAACAAAAAACCCTTATCGCCTGGGTTTTTATCACTTGGGGGTCAGAGCTGAGGAGTGTCCTCTATTTGCATTCACAGAGGGGTTGAAAGTCTTCAGGGGACACATTTATATTCACAGCGATGTCTCAGTTTATACAACCCCTGTAAAAACAACCATATGTTGCACAGGGTGAGCCCAGTAAAACAGAGCTCGTTAACAAGTCCACACTCAAACACTCACGCACACGAGTTTTGTAGAAAAAGTGTTTTTCTTCACAAAAACAGGACTTACACAGTCATGCAGCCCCGGCCACTTGCAAACAAAATGCACACATACACACAAATTTACACAATAAGTAAGCAGAAATAGCGACATTGAGCCACGTATAAACAGAGCAAAGTCATTTCACATGGTGACTAATTACTCAGTATGAAAAAAAAGTCTGTTCCAGCCCTAAAGATTGTTTTTAGAGCAACCATAAAAAAACAAACAAAGAAAAAAAAAAACAAACAAAAACCCAAAGGTGGAACTTTATTGCTTTATAAGCAAAATGCTTAATGTTAATTCAGGATTTAGCGCAGACTACAACAGACAGCCAAACTGTTGGGGGGGAGGGGTCTTCTTTCTTTTTGATAAAAATATAGCAGCAGAGTTTCAAATGTTTATATAACGCAATGTTCTTTTCTTTAATTCTACATGGAAAAACGCCAAACTCATTAGGCTAGAATGTGCAGAAGAAGCAGTAGACTGGGTTTGAGTTTGTGTGTTGGCAGTGAATACAGCAAAGCAGCAGCAGTATGGGGGAGCGAACAGAGTTATGAAGAAAAGATTTATCTCGTAGCTTAAAAATACAGTTTTTCATCAGCGGCATCAGTTGTGTACAGGCTCCTCCATAAATCACTGCCAACTATGTTTCAGACTATATTAGAAGAACGTACTGAAGAGGTGACACTGCATGTACATTGGAACGATTTGAATTTGCCTCAAGTACGCAAACTCTCTCACAATCCTCCTTACTTTTTGTGACCACGCCCTCCAGCCTGATGATGTTAGGGTGGTCAAACTGGCCCATGATAGATGCCTCACGCAGGAAGTCCCACCTCTGACGCTCCACATAGCCTCCCTTTAGTGTCTTTATCGCCACGGCAATCTCCTTCTTCCCTGGTGTTCTCAGACGACCGCTGCACACTTCTCCAAATTCACCTGGAGAACACACACACACACACGATACGATGTATATCAGCAAGCGTCGCGGCATCAGCAGGTAATGCAGCATACCACCTGGGGGCAGTGTTGGAGTTCCCATTTAAACTCCAGCCTTATTAGCTTTGCTCTGATTAGGTTAACTTCATAACATTCTCTCTTTCACCTTCTAAAAAAAGCCTCAAGTCTATTCTTACATTTCCTTTTGTTCTCTAAACCTGTTAAAGTTTTAATATTCCAACAGCGTGTGTCAAGAAAATGACAGGGAGAAGCTGGCAGATGAAAAAGGCATCCTCTTTAGTATATACAAAGGAGAAAGAGAGAGGCGTTTAGAGTGGTAAAAACTGATAATCTTATATAGACATTTAAAACTATTGTTATCGAAAACAACATGAAATGATACTCTTGTGATCACAGGAGAACATTGTGTCAGTGAGCAAGCGTATAAGAGTGTGTGCACGTCTGCGTGAGCATACCGGCTCCGATCACCCTCTCAATGCGGATCCTGGAGGGGTCGATCTCCTTGGTGAATTCGTGGACAGCCTGTGTGGGATCTTCATATGTATCAGGATCCACGTAAGTCTTTATTCCTGGGTAAGGGACTGTGGACAAACACAGCGAGTAATCAATACAGTGAAGTGGCGTACATGCAGTTTGTTTTTTATGGAGTTTACTGATGGTACGGCTGCAACTTCATTATGCATGCTTCAAATACTACACAATCAGTGGTACTTGTACCCCACAAGGTATTTTTACATTCACTGAGGGAATGTGGAAAGGATGAAAATAAACACACTCATGGGATTACTGATCTTTAGTTAAGTGTGGCAAAAACCAACTGCTATAATAAGCTGACTGCACAGGACCCAACAGCCTTGTGTTATCGCTGAAAACATGGAAAACAGTTTGCAAACACACAGATGCGCTAAAGAGAAAATGAAAGAAATGATTGAAATATCCAGCTGCCGACAAAAACATAGTAAAAAAGCAAGACAAACCCACATTCACACAGTCTACATATCTTAGACAAATCGATAGGAGAAAGCTCTAAATTGTTTTTATTTTTTATATTATTCCATCAGCACTGGATCATAGGATGTTATATAAACAAATTCAACTCTCTCGAGACAAATGGCTTCAAACACATCCTCCCACTTCCATTTATTACGAGCTGTGAGACAACGAGCACAAATCTTTAGCTAAATCCCCGCAGGGCAGCACACTGAGCACTGAACCATCCTTTTAACTGCGGCATGCTTTTAGCCATTATTTAAAGTGACCCTTCACCCTGCCGAAGTGTCCTTGAGCAAGTCAGCGAGTCTTTAACAAGCTGCTGCTGGTCTTGCGCTGACCCTCGCCTCCCAGCGGAGAGCTCCCAGACAGAAGCTGTGCTTCTCCTTCAGGGATCGATAGAGTATCACAAAACAAAAAAACAACAACGAGTTGTCTCAGAGGCACGAATCGACACAAGCAAAATGCCAAGGACCCGGTTCCCCTTTCACAGCTTCTGCTCAGCATCTCACACTGTGCCGCTGAAACAGGACACAGGAGATATGCACTGTATTTCACAGCCAATTGTAGCTCTGTGGCCTCGATCCAACCGTCCTCTTTGAACAGTCCTCATTTCTCTTTGTCTTCTCTTCTCTTTCTGTACCTTTCAACCCTCATTTTCATTTGAGTCTCCCTTTTTTGTTTATCCTCTAGCAAATTTCCCTCACCTTGTCGCCATCGTCTTCATTTTACTGCTCAACTCGCTTTCAAATATCTCTCTCTCCAGTTTTCACTTCACAGCTCTCAATTCAATTTGTGATTTTCATGTCAGGAATGAAAAGATGGGCATAAAAGATATAAAGCAACAGAAAAGTACTGGAGTGCAAAAGCTGACAGCTCAGAGATGCAGTTGTCATTTGTAACCAGATTAAGAAAAAAATAATACGAAATTATAAAAAAGCTCATAAAGCTCATGCTCATATTAAGTGAAACTTAAGTGGACATAAGAAGGAAGACAAAAGATGAAGGAAAGAAGAAGAAACAGACAGATGAAGGAGCATGCTAGTGGCTCTATTAAATAAATACACGTGACAATAGCGGGTAGGCATTTTTGTATTCTGTAAAAGCTCATGGTGAAGTCGGTGCAAAATTCAATATGCAAAGGAACAAGAACAAATGGGAAATGATCCATACAGAAGTACATGGTGCATGTTGAATGCAAAGTGAAGAGAGGTGGCTGTTAGCTCCCTATATGGCTCTCAGACTCGCTTCAGATTTATTCCCTGTTTACTGGCACCACGTTAAATTAAACATGTCACTTTCTAGACAAATATTTGGTCATTCAGACACAAGTAGTGTTAAAACCAGCTTCAAAAAGAGTTTGTTACTTACTTAGAACTTACTTAGCAGATATTGCAAAGTCAGGCAATAGGCATAGAAAACAAAGGGAAAGGAGAGAGGCAGCTTGATTGATTTACCGTGCCCATTCTGATAATTCGCCCTTCTTTTATCCTCCGAGGTCATCTTGGCCTTGAAGTACCACTGACACCTGGAAAACACAGAGAATGACTGATTGAGTAAAAACTTTATCAGATGAGCAATAATGTGACTTTTATTGGGATAGTGGGGGTATTGTGACTAAATAATGAGACATTTGAGGCATGTCATTAAATAAATCCTGAATTGATCCCTATGGGTGAATTCCACAAAAATAAAGATGAAGGCAGAAGTATAGCCTTCAGGGTAAAAAGGTTTTATTTGTACATGCAGTTTTTATGTTCTGGTGATCATTGAAATGAAAGTAAAAAAAAGCCTGGATAAATACCCAGAATGCATTTCAAGATGGCTGCAGAGTGCTTTGTAAATACACTAGTCAGTGGAACTACTGGTGACCATCTCTCTCTCTCTCTCATGTTATCACATACCGATGGCGTCTTTACACTGTAACGCTTGAGTACCTCTTTGCCTTAATTTTCCCTCAAAGTCTGACAAAGCGTTCTGCTGGTGTCATCACAATTGGTCGATGTGTAACCCTGATGACCAATGACCCGTAACCGTGGTAACCACGGAGAGAAATTTGCATTTTAAACGTGCCTTACTCGTGAAAGCTTGTATGTGAACCTAAACCGTGATTTTGGGCTCAACGCTTTAACCAGTCGTGTGATTTAAAGAATATTAAAAAGTAAACAGCAACAGAAGAGATGGCATCAAAAGGAAACAACAAGATGAGTTGCTTCCTTGTGTTTGTAGGCCTTTTGTATCTTCATGTTGGGAATCCAAGTTACAAGGCTTTCATTGTGTGGGGAAAATGAAGCCAAAGAGGTACCCCTTGCATTACATTACATCTAATCAGATGGGGTTCCTGACAAATCATGACTGGACAGGTAGAAAACCAAAAAGTGTGGATTTGTGTTTTGTGTTACTTTTTTGATAAAACCATTAAAATGCTTCTCCGAGGATGATAAAGGATCATGCTACTCTAACACAATTACTTTTCATTTGTTTAAGTAAGGGATGCTTGCTTCTTTCAGCGGTTACATAATCTTGCTCTAACCAATTCTCCTGTCTTTAGGCTACTCCCAAAATAGATTGTGGTATTGTTATCATTTTATAGTGTTCTCTGGATCATGCTGAATTACACATCCCTATCTACTTGTCACAATCACCATCAAGTTATGTGCTGCACAATCTGGCCCTTATTCACAGTTAAGCGTCTGCAAAAACAGCTTGATATAAACAACACAAGTCACGGAGCTCCGTGTGTAATGTTGGTGTTTTGAGTTCTTATGTGCAACTTTTTCAAGCAGCAAAAAACAACAAAAAATTCCCAAACAATTACTGACAACTTAAAATGATCGTTCCTGTCTCTCTACATACTCAAACATATGCGCAGATTGAAAGATGATCAGTTTTAGACTCTCTCCTCAACATTTCTGTTTAAAAACACTGCAGTGAGCGGGGTCAAACACGAGCGCAATGAGGCAAAATTCTAGCTTAGACAGCTAACAACTAAAATAACCCCACAGCACCAGATTGTTTCATCATTGCAGCTTATCATTTGAAATAAATGTTCAGTGACATATGTAGTCTGGCTCTGAGTTAGGTTAGATTGTCTGCTGATAAAATAAAGATGGAGGTGGTTTCATCTCATTCAGGGGATTAGCTCTGCAGCTAAAAAATATAGAGAGACACACATGCAATTCACAATTTGTGAGAAAATGGAAAGAAAAGTGACATCTGGTTCAGTGAGAACTACACGCGATGACTCTTAACCAAAAGGAAGAAAGAAAATTAAAAGTTTTCTCAACATTCGACTGTTGGAAATAAAAAAAAACACGTAAAATCTCTCTCGTCCTCCTGTGTGTGTGAGTGTGTTTGTGGGAGAGTTTATCTAGGCACTGACAGACTGAGAGACAGCCAACAACAGATAAAGAGCTGCTGCCAAGAAAGTCTGAAAAGCTGAGAGATTAGATGACAGCATCTGCAAAAGACCACAGATGACTTTATCCAAATAGATACTTGGATGTTACTCTGAAATCAGAAATAAAAAAAACAAAACACAAAGGAACTTTTTCCGAGTTATATTTATGGCAAAGTGCTGTATGTGGACAGGTCTGAAAAAAACTGTGTGGTATTGAGGTACTGAGAGTGAAATGATGAATTGGTAACAAAAAAGGTTTGCTATAAAGTTATGCTTGAGAGAAAATAGTTTTGTGGTGCACTGAAAGATGGCTGCTGAGGGAGTTATGTCTTTGACTTGCCAGTAAAACGATGTAATGCATGAAAATGTCATTGAGGGTTAGAGTTAGTTCTGTAACACTTTGCACAATGACATGATTTTTTAATATTTTCCGCCTCTTTACACCACCAAACAGATTCAAAATCATACAATCAAGAGATGATTGCAGGGCAGACTTTCAATGGGGGGTAATAAAACAACTGCATTAACTTTTTAGGAAGTAATTTTAATACACAGCCCTCAGTTATTAGTAGCTCAGTTTGATGGCCAGATGAGGCCCATTTACTTATATTTCATGGCAGATAAAAGATCTGAAGTTAGTGCTGAACCATCAGGAACGTTCTCAGAAAGAATGCACTGAAAACCAAAAGCCCTGAAAGACCACATAAGATGACTAGTCCGCAGTCAAGAGGTACCTTCATGAATGGAAATACAGAGGGTTTAGAACAAGATACAAAGAGCTGGTTACAGTCAAGATTAGATTAAAACATCAATGCTATGCCATGGGCATGTCCATGGCTACCAGTGTAACCAGGTTCCTAGTGGTTACCAGAGATAGGCTACTTTTTCCGATTACTTTTTTCAAGTAACGAGTAAAGTAAGGGATTACTATTGCAAAAACGGTAATTAGATTACCGCTACTTTCCCGTAGGAACGCTGTGTTACTAAAACCGTGATTTTTTTTGCGAGAATGTCTCATGACAGTGACGTAAGCAAGTGCGACGTTCGTGACAACAGCTATGTGCAGATCAACAATGGATAATATATTGAGTGCGGGAGAGAGTATGAGCATGCAGCGTTTAAAGCGTGGAAGTACTGACCTTACTTTAAGTTTGATTCCATAAAAAGTGAAAAAAACAGTGTCAGTTGTGCGTGGGAAGAAAACTTCTTCTTACAGCGAAAAAAAAAAAACCCTAAACGTCCAAGCAAGCACCGAGTGCGCTATGACGTAATGGGAAATTCACAGAGAAACTCGCGGATTCTTCCACTGACCGCTGCGGCACACCTGCACCAGGGTAAACCTCCGCCTACCCTACTCCTGCTTTACAGGTGAAAATAGAGCAAAAAGATCGCTAGTCTTTGACTTTATTTATTTTCTGCTGTGTTTTACTTGCATCTATTTGAAAGACTGAGTGTAAACACAAAAAAAAATTATTTTATGTGCTGGAATGTGCAGAAAATAGGTTTAAATGTTAAACAAATTTCTTCCAGTCAGAGAATGTTGCATATAATTAAATTTTTGCTTGATGCATAAAGTTAAAAGATTAAAACTAATAAAACAAGTTTTAAAAAGGGACTTTTCCATTTGATTACATTTTGTATGATGGATTATGTAGAAAAAGTAGAATTGGGCTGAAAGATCTATCGCTTTATCACATATTCAGGTTGTAAATCGTGTTTTTAAAAAGTAACTAAGTAACTAAGTAATTAATTACTTTTGAAAATAAGTAATCAGTAAAGTAACAGGATTACTTTTTGGGGAAGTAATCAGTAATTAGTTACTGATTACTTTTTTCAAGTAACTTGACCAACACTGGTGGTTACTGATAATTTGAGTGCTTATAGAAATAGCAGGATGAAATCTGAAGGGTACAGGGCTATATTCTCTGCTCAGATTCAACTAACGGCAGATTCAACTGGTTGGACAGGATTTCACAGTGGAGGCATGGCATGAAGAACACTTTCAACGGGCAAGTCAGTCACTTTATCCCAGTAAAACAGTGAATCCTTTTTAATTACTCGAGACAAAACTGAAGGGAGAGAGACCTACAAACAAGCAGCAACTGAAGTTGGCTGCAGTAAAGCATTACAACAGCCATTAAAACAGCATCCAAACTGTCAAAGTACTGACTTTTTGACATTTAAATAGTTACATAAAACTATCTGTAAAGTTATAATTTAAAAATATCCAAGGGAGAATATAATAATTTGGGTAAAATCATCCCTTTTCTGAAGCATCTTATGCCGAAGCACCGTCGGCCATTAAAACGGCTCACTGTTATTTAAAAACGGAGTAATGGATTCATTTAAACATGGCACTGCTACCTGTGAAGCACGTGGTTGCGTGAGAGGTGGCACAGTGTGAGGGGAGCAGTGAGGTAAAAAATAGTTATATAAAAAATTAAAAGGTGCTTGGAGTTCTCTCAGAGGATGTATCACTGATGAATTTTAAAACACATCTTGCAGTAGAGGGCTTAATTAATAGCCATGTGCATGAGGGGCTCTTGGTCCCGCTGGTGTATCCCCTAATAAATTTTCTCATATTTCATCATTTATTAGAATATAGAACTCTATTGCCTGTTTCTTACAGTCATGCAGCATTCAAGAAGAGTAAAAGTGACAAAACTAGAGTCTCATGCTTATTAAAAGGTTGGTGTTTATTCAAATGTTTTATTTATTAGCAACGAGCATGTTTGAAAAGCTGAATTTGTTTATTTTTTTATATTTCCCCGTATATTTTTGAAATGAAGAAAATGATGAATGAGCTTCATCAGGCTTTTGTTACAAGGACATTTGCTAGTTAGATCAGTTCGTTGTTGGGTTTGGTCTTTTCAAAGGATTTGCTAACAATAAGAAAAATCTACAAATCTAAAAGGCTACTGTGAAAGCTCATCTTCCTTATTTTTCTGCCTTTTTCTTTGCTTCTTTTTAATACTAATTCAAATCACCATCCAAATGCAACTTTCATCCTTTTTTTCTTCCCGAAAATTTATCCTGGTAGCTTTTGCAAAATCTCGCTGAAAAGCAAACAAAGAGACAAACAGTTCTGCAAAAATACCGCTGCGGAACGAGGCAGAAAATTCACCATAGTTATCCTTTAAATGAGAAGCAGCAAAGTAGAAGAGCAGAGCCCAGAGACTTGACCCAAACCCCCAACAGAGACAGAACAGAAGCAGGAACAGAGAGCTCTCACAGTCACACTGTCACTTCGTCGGAGAGTCCTCGCTTCACTGTCACTGCTATAGACTTGTCTGCCTCTCTCAGCCCTGCTCCTCCACACCACTGTGGTCCAGAAGGGATGGAGTTGGTGGTGGTGAGTGACAGAGGTCCTGCAGCTTGTCCTGATTCCAGCGGGACGTGATGGAACTGCATGTTTTTGGGTTTTTTCTGCTGCTCTGGGACTTGTTCGAGCTTAAATATACACAACACAACTAAAAGCACATGCTACTATTAACATAACAAGAATAAACAGATTACAGTGCAAGTTCATAAGCTGGCTTTCCTTCAAGTTTGTGTACTGTTCTTATTATTATGCAGTATAGTCATCACTTCCCCATTATGCCCAAGACAACAAGAGGCGGCAAAAATCTTAATATACCAAAGAGTTTGATAAATAAGTCATAGAAAGACAGTAATTACAAACAGCTGCAGCCATTTAGTTCCACACAGACATCTAGGGAGAGATGGAAGGAGTACTGAGTAAAAATGCACCAAAATAAAAGCAAAGAATTTAAAACATAGGCCTATGTTGAGTAAAGGCTACTATATTTAATGTATCTTTACATATTTTAGCCTTCCAAGGTGAGCCACATTGGATATTTATGCCCCAGTCCTCAGCAGTATATTATATTTCTTGTCTAAACAGACTAGTTATAAATTACAAATATACAATACTTCCTGACTACTTAAATTCATCAGGAATGAGAACAAAGTAAATCCTGCTTTTAGGAATTTTAAGTGACACGGATCAATTAAACAAACGCTTATATATAATAATAAATAATAAAAAATAATTGCCAAAAATACCGAGGTAAAACTCAAGGGAAAAAAAAATTAGTTATCGCTAGAAATTTGCGAACGTCTATTAAGGCTGTAAAAAACTACTCTAACATTTAAACCTGCAACATTAAATCAGATGAACTTCTTTAAAAGATCACCTCTAAGGAATTTCTTTACTGTCTCTACAGCTTTAATCCTCTTTTGGCTCATTTGTTTGACTTTATATGCCACATATATACTATCCTCGTTGTCCTAATAAATCCTTAAGAATAACATTCATACTGAATGATTCTACAGCACATGATTTTTGCAAACTACCAATACATTTTTTGCAGGGGCCAGTAAAAGCTGCAAAATAAATTAATAACTAAATAAATAAAAATAATATCTGATATCTTTCAATTGACCAGAAACATGTTGGTATATACAGTTTATGGTAGCTGTCTTTGACGTTTTCACAAGATTTTATGCTACAAAAAAACTAAGTACACTCCATGATTCAATGGCTTGTAGAACCAACCAGCTTTAGCAGGAATAACTTATATAAGGGTTTTGTGTATGATTTTATCAGTCTCACACATCATTGCAATCATTGATCCACTCTTTTTTAGTTGCATCACTTCATTGAGGTTTGTGAGCCCATTTGTGGATGCACAGCTCCACCACAGCATTTCAACTTTGCAACACTGTAAATCATTTTTTCTCAGCCACGCTGTTGTAGATTTGCTTTAACTGTTGAAGAGATTATGTCATATTTGGCTCTAGAATATTTAGTACAGAGAGAAAGTTCATGGTTGACTGCAAGGTGCTCATATACTGTGGCTGCAAAACAAGCCCAAACCATCACCTCTCCAACACCGTGCTTAATAACTGGTGTGAAACGTTTGTCCTTACATGATGTGTTTCCACCAGTTGTGGCACTGGATGGCAGACATCTCCACTTTGGTCTCATCTGTACTTGTTCAGATGCAACTTTTTAAACCTAAGCTGCAGTGCCGCCACGCAATTTAAAGAAAAGATGCTTCCTCCTAGCGACGCTTCCAAACATGTCAAACTTATTCAGTCTTTTTCTACTGTCAAAAATGTCTGCAATCTGACAGATGTAGCTCTTAGCTTTTTTGCAGTTACCTTGAGCATTACACGGTCTGATCTGACCTTGGGTTGATTGTGCTGAGATGTCAACTCTTGGGAAGACTGGGGCATTGTGTTACTACACACCTGAATGCTCCAGACCTGCAAACTGTCAAATCGACTGCTTTTACAGAGGTGGTCACACTTATCCTACACTTGCTCCTATCCAGTATTACTGTATGTATATACAGCCATATAAAATACAATTCAAGTTCACACTGCTACGTAGTGAACTGAGGAAACATCAAGAACAAAAAAAATTTATTTGGCTAGCAGACAGGAGCTGCAGTCAGATATTCTGTAGGCCTATGTTGATTCCACGTGACACCAATTTGTAGCAGACAGACATGATAAATTGTTTGAATAACATTATTGATTATTGCAGTTTAAAAAAACAGGAGAAGTTGATGTCTTCCTCATGGCTGGCTTTTTTTTCTCCACAGCTTCAGCTGGATCAGCAGCCACATGAATTATGCAGGAGACTTCTTCTTCTTTTTTTAATAATACATTTTTTCTGTCTGAAATGTGATGTGAGGTAGAGGTGCTGCCTCAGTAACTATTCTAATCAACAAAAACAACCTCCCCAGAATGACAGAGAGGCCAGGCTAACTGAAAGGATAATGCAGGCTGTGACTGAATAAGTTTGGGGTGAAAACGCAGACAGTGCAGTAGAGGAGAAAGTGTTGGCGCTTGCTTCCGCAAGTGTGTGTGGGTTCATGTGATCACATATGAGCCTTCTTCTCTTTGAAGACTTAACATAATCCGGGTTGCCAGATTAGAGCAGGTGTCAGAGGGCTGTGAGCCACAGGTTGCCAGACTGGGCTTCGGCTAAGTGAAGTCTGTGGGATCCTGGACACTGATAGACAGAGCAGATAACATGACGGGTAACAGTGGCAGAGAGGACAAGAAGGGGATTTGGAAAGCTACTGTTGACCTCTGCTGATGAGGTCAAGCTGTTCATTAAAGAAATCGTGGCATGTGCCTTTATCAGTCTTTTCCAGTCCTGTCCTCTGATCCCCTTTATCCGCCTATCCTTCTGTCTCACCGACTTTCATGTTGTAAGGAGGCCACACACACACACACACACACACAATAACGGCTATCACACACAAAGACCTTGGCTTCTTCCACTGTTCTCTGCCCTGTCGAACATTGTTAGAGTACATATTCACACACGCATATTCAAAAGCACTTTACCCACCCACACACCTCAGTAAAACAACCTTGCTCAGAGCCCTAATCAAAGCATCAGTGTAATTCAAACCACTCCTCTCTTACCCTAACATCCCTCACAGTCACCTCACTGCAGTGCACCGCTCTGCTGCAGAGGCTACAAAGGGCACACAAGGAAGGATGGATTAAAGGAAATATGAAGAAAACGATTAAAAAACATTGCGTAGTGCAAAACTCTTCAGCTAGGCTACATCTGTGTAATCATGACACCTTCATTCTCATAGAAGCTCCCACTCTTCAAACCTAGCATAAGCAGAAAGCAAACATAGATGTAAATTTAGTAAGCTTTTAGGCCAGCCAGGTGTTAAACACAAGTCCTCTACAACCTTACATCTATGAGAGGCGTATGACTGAAAGCTTCCATCTTTTCCAGGCAGCTCAAGTACGTTTGGAGCTTTTTTGAAACTGAAAGCGAGTGAAAGTTCCTCCTACACAGGGCAGCGGGACCGCAGATATGATAGCTTGTGATGGAGTCAAAAAACACTCCAACTGCTGTTGTGACTGCTATTAGACAAATTCAGGTAAAAAAAAAAAAAAAAGGTCTTCTTGTACTACAATTCAAAAACTCTTGCACCTAGTTTGTGCGTGCCATCGTAAATAAAGTACCCTCCTACAAACATTGATCACATAGAACTACCAAAATCCAAAATCTGCTTTAAATGTCAGCTGTTAAACTTGGACTTTGCGGACTTTTGCATTTAAATGAAACCAACAATAAAGGTGTTCACTGCACATCTAACATAAAAAAAGAAAATATAAAATAATATCTGTGAAGTTCATGGTTGCAGTCCTCTGGCAACCGGGATGAAGAGTTCAAATACAAGTTGCAGTTTCTAAAAGTTCCAATAATTTTTCCCAGTCAAAATGAATTTGAAGCACAGCGGAAACACGTCCATGTCTTGGATCTGAATTAAAGCTTTCTGATGAAACTATGAGTGTAAGAGATTGAGAAATGCATTAGAAAATATCAGGTCAAAGGTCAGGTTTAGATAATAAAAACGTCCCGGGTCCACACGTTCCATCCAAATGCTTTAAAGGCATTTGAAGCATGTGCTTCTAAAGCCGGGTAGAAGGACAATAGTGTTAAGGAAACTAAAAACACCACCTGCGTGTTAAATCAGCTCACATTGACTTCTGAGTCAGTGCTGAGTGAATTAAGCAATTATGGTGTGTGTTTTGTTTTGTCTTTGCACTTTGTTAAATCTTCATAAACTATTGGGTCCTGAGGGGTTACTTAATCTCAAACATAAAGACCCTGCACACCACCGCTATACCCACACGTGTTATTTATTTTTCAAAAATAAATAAATCACTTGGATATCCGGAGACCAATATCGCCAGGTATCTAATTCATTGTCAGCCCCATTAAAAGGAATTGCGGGAAATTTTTGATGAAAATCATTAACTTGGAGTATTTTGATTGAGCTCGCGTCCAAAGACATCAAACACTTTATATGGAACAGACATTTTTGTCCACTGAACCCAAATCATTCCTAATGTCAAATGCCTTCTTGGTGGGACACTAGTCAGCTGCAGTAATGTTAGAGGTATATTGTAGTATATATTTACACTACATATGCTCAGGGTGTTATGGCTCACATCCTCCGCACACCAGATCTCTGCGGATCTAGAAAGCTAAGTATAGATGTGGCTCATGATATATTACTTGAATGGTAAAGTGCCAATTAATACCAGTCCCTGTAGGCTTGGGGGTCTTTGGCTCAGGAGTGTCTGAGTTGTGAACCACAGCCCACCAAGTCAGTTGGTTGTCTACAAATGGAAATGTTGGTGGTTCGATCCTCGGGTCCTCTAGTTTATGTAATGAAGGACCGTTGGCCAAGATATTGCGTCCACTCTGTGCCTGTCATAGTAGGGAAGTGCTTAAGGCACTGAATACAGCACTTGTGAATGAGGCTTTTAGTTAGAAGTACTTTGTTTATTCAGCTAGAGTAGAAGGTGTTATATAAAAAGTATCAGTCTACTTAAGAGAAACAGTCAAATGCATCTTTACATATTAAAAACTGTGTAATTGTGTGAAAGATAATCAGTTCATCAGGCAATTGGTGACAAATGCATAAAAAAACAAGGTGCAAAAGATGAGATTTGCCGCCTTAGAAACATTGTACTTCCCTTTATACCTGTATTTTTGCATTTGTTATTTCTGTGATTTTTCACACAGATAACCCACTGGAACACTATCAATGTCTCTCTGCAGAGATATTCTGACAATGTGTGTTGTTCGGTATATTTTAAATGATATCTCATCTTCCTCCCTCTATGACAGTCCGCATTTTACTTCAATTCAGTCTGACTGTGAACACTTTTGATTCCCAATCTGATCGGACAGCGTGTCTTAATAATTCAATCTGGGAGCCTATATCACTGCTACCAGCAAATGTGACTGAGAAAATCTTCACCATCTTTAAAACTAAAATACAAAAAATACATTTTTTAAACAGTTATTTTGCTGTCAAGGTGTCAGAATCTTAATAATGCACTCTTGATTATCTTGCTTCATTTCCACCTCTTATTTTGGTGTTGTAGATGTTTTAAATCCAAATTCAAATTTTGGTATTTGTCTTTAGAAATCTGTGGGTGTAGTAAATTATCCAGACTCTGTGTGTTACCAAATATTATTTCTTAGAAAAATAATAGTTGTCTTGATCTGTTATTTATTTGATTTAATTAATTTGTATCAATGGAGATCAATCCATTGTTTTACTACCAGGAGCTATTATATTGTTTTCATTTGCATGTGAATGGAACCACAGGTTCGTATTGTTGGATTACTATAAATATTATCAAAAGATGCAAAACTCCTTTTTAAAAATGGTCTCCATAAATGTTTGCAAAATCAACATCAATATTAAATGGATGTGTATTATTTGCAAACAGAAGATGAATTTGTGATGTTGAATATTTCACTTTTTGTGAGCAATTCTACTTATTTTTTTGATCAGTATCTTCACAGTGAAACTGAAAATTATTTAGCTTCCAAATCTAGCTTCTGAAATAGAGTCTTGAAAGTGTTGTTGCTTTTCTTTTCTGTCTTGCAGAGTTACACACCTGTGCATCAGCCCACATACTATACTTGAATGTGTATCTTTAACGTTAGGGCAGACTAATGATTGACCTTTTTTCCTTCTTCCTTTGCATGTGTCTGTCTGTGTCTCTTTTTCCTCAAATATATTTGGTGCTTTGATTGAATTATTAGGTTACCTAATGTAATGTGATAAATTGGCAAAACTGATTAGAAATTTAGTTTGTTCAAAAACTCGTGATTATCAATTTAATACATAATTGAAACTAAAAATTACTTAATTATTTAAATCACTATAAAGGCAATACCTTCTACACAAATTCACATTTTGTTCTTAAAATAAGTGTGCACAAACGATATATAACCCTATAATTCGTTGATATTTCCTTCCCTTCCCTGGGTTTTAGTGGTATTCTGTGTCCAAAGGTAATTGCTGAAGCAAATGTAGTGAAAGGCTGTGCCAATGCCCTGTGGAAATATTGAGCACATACATTACTGTAAGGAATTTTGAAGCTTACAGTTATACTTAAATGAATCATTACAGTCATACTTAAATGGATCAGAGCCGTCCCTAACAGTATTAGCTGCACTTGTACTTTTCCTGTCATGACAAGCCAAATTGTCTGCTGTTAAAGACGCCTGGTTACCTTTCGACATACTTCACTAATGGTAACAAGTGAAATATTCCTCCTCCTTAACTATTTGTAGGCTGAATCCTGTAGCCTGAAGCCTGAGATGACATTTTGTAAATGTTCAGATCACTTAGGGCTCTGCACATCAACATATCAAAGATGTGAAAATGTTTTTGCATCTAAATGTTTCAAATCATTAAACAAATTTGAATATTAGACAAACAGAATTGGTCCTAGCACAGAACCCTGTGGAACTCCATAATTAACCTTAGTGTGTAAAGAGGACTCTCAATTTACATGAACAAATTGTAGTCTATTAAATATATATGATGGATAAATAGGGCACAAACCATGACTTTGGTCAGCACACTTATCAAAACTTGCCACCGTGGACATTGTGGCAGCAAAACTTTACACAAACGTCTTTTGGGGCTTCTACACTGCACTGATATCTGCACAATGAAATCAAATAATCTAACCAATAGGAAGAATGAATTATATGATTACCATATCTACCTTTGAAGCACAGACAACACCACCCAACTGACTTTTAAAGTGATATTTCCACTTAATGCACAGACAAGAGTGGATGTCAGTTTAAACTAACCATGCAGTGAAATATTCACTCTGAGTAAAACCAGGATAAGTATATCCATCTTACCTTCCAGTGATGAGGAGGAAGAGAGTGAGGATGACAAGAAGAGTAAAGCCACCAACCGCTGCTGTGACGATCACTAACACCTGGCCTTGATCAGAAGCCATGTTGGAGGCTGAAGGTAAAAGAAACAGTAGGAAAGAAAATGAGATGAGGAGAAAAATATGTAGCTGGGCAGAGACATTATGTGGGGAAAAGAAAAATAACATCATCGTGTTAGAAACATGGAAAGCGGAGTAAGAGCGCTTAAAAAAGATAAAAACAAACATGGACAAATCAGAGGGAAGTGAGAGGATTTCAGCAAAACAATTATCTTACTTATTTCTTATCATCGGTGTAGTATGCATAGACCATGTAAGCTCTCTTGATAGGTAGATATTAGGAGACATGTTTGATCTGCTCTTCATAATGCAAGAAAACCCTCAGTTAACTTTCACACGGGAATGATTCATTTGCCTGCTGCTGTTTAATTAATATTATTCATTCATGAAATTGTGATTTAGTCCATGAACATTTGGTTAAATTGGACCCATTTGATATTCATGATTTTCCCTTTTCTGTGTCTTGTCAAAAGGCTAACGAATCCCAGATAATTGAAAGATGATTGCTATTACCAAACTTATTTCTATAATATTTCATGCTTAATGAATATGAATTGGAGATCTGGGTGCGTGGTCGCTAGCCCAAAGAACGAGCCTCATGTGGGTTAATACATTAAGTGCGTGCGTGAATAGAGCCAAGAGCACATATGTGAACGGAGGTTGTCGAGAATATGTGTGTTTTGGTTGATAAAAATAATTACAGTCTATTTAGGGGACGGTAGAGTGAAAGTGGCGGTGGTCACATGACACAAGGCAATTTTCCTAGTCCTAAGCTTCACATCACTAACTAAACAGATGTGTTGGACTGATGCTGCTGTAATGAGGTGTGCACAGGGAGAGAGGGGTGGCAGAGGAGGGGATGAAAAATGCAAGGTGAGGAAAGGGATGACAGAAGTGACAGACAGATACACAGACGGATGGAAAACCTATTGCGGTGACAGTAACTGACAGGCAGACAGACAGACTGACACAGAAGGAGAAAGCGACAGGGGCCAAAACTGCTTTTTTTTTTCTCTTTCAGATAAAAGGCCAGGCAGTACAAAGGCTTGGCCAAGCACTCTCTGATCCACAGATAAAGCAAAGCTCTGCAGCTTTGGAAGGGAGAGGGCCACTATGAAGCCAAATCACCCCTCAACAATACCTGACCCAACATAAAAGGGCATCTGGACCTTTGTATTTTATGAGTAGACTTGCAATAAAGCACCTACTCACACATACACACTGGGAGAAAACATTGATTCAGAGTACACCAAACATCAAGGCTGTATTGTCAGACTCCCCTGTTGATTGTATTCAGTTTTTCGATTGCTGTTGCAAGTGATATTCTGACCTTTTAGGCGTTCAGGGGTTGTGGTTTCAACCTATATGAAATTCACACTGCAGAGATGCCAAATGTTCACATTGTAGTTAAATCCATGACTACTCCATCGTGTGTTTTCTATCCAGGTGTAGTGGCCCTGTGTTTGGGATCACTGTCATTTTGAAAAATGAAGCCACTGCCAATCAGATGGTTTCCAGATGGTATTCCATGGTGGATCGAAATTTGATTCACTTTATTTTTCTGTGCTTATTATCCCATCAATTTGAACAATTTAACAATAGATGGATCAAGGAGATGTTGCACAGCATGCTGAGATATGCCAAGTTTTTAGCTAGTAGCTCTTAGGGAAACACCTCTCAAGACTCCAGACTTTTGCACCACACTGTATATACAAAGGAAATAAGAAGGCATTTAAAGACCGAGTATTGTAAAGAGATTTTGCTGCTGTTATTCCATGTTTAAACACAAAAATCAAACTTGACCTGGAACTATAATAACTGTAACTACAGGCTGATTGGAGGGGAAAAGAATATAATATATTTATAAAGCAACAACAAAAATGCTCATGTTGTTGTACTGAACTGACAAATAAAAACTGTACTTCTGACACCAACATTTCTGATATATATAACTGTGCCTAATTGGGAACCAGGCGACTTCTAATTAGTAGCTGTGAGATATGAAAGTGGTGGTGTTATGTGTGGAAACTTGAAGGTGGTCTCACATCCAAGTTTATTATTTGCTGTGGCGCCTCTGATGTAGGCTGCCTTAGGTGCTGCTTGAGGCTACATGAACTACACTTGAACCTGAGCTGCTGGTTGCAACTAGCATCTTCAATCGCCGACTTACCGTCTTGAAGATGAGCAAAAACAACACATTATTTAGAGTTGAAAATATATTTTTCAATATTAAACCTGATTTTCTCAGACTGAATGACAAATTATTATTGTCATGCAAAAAACCCTATTTTTTGGCCTTACTGCAGTACAACAAACAAGTACTGTAGATTGTCTGAGGTACTTACAGTCTCCTGTAGTTTTGTATTCATATTTAGGAGAGTAGGAGCTGTATCCGGCAGCTGTTCGGGTGCGCACGCTGAAGACGTACCAAGTTGCTGGTTTTAAACCCGAGACAATCACACTGGGGGCTTTGGTGCGTGTCGATGAGTAGCTCAGCAGCTCGTGTTCCTGTGGGGCAGAACAGAGGGATGATCTCAGTATTGCGGAGAATATTTTGACCAAGTTTTAAAAGATACATTTGTCATTGATATTTTTTCAAGCAGTGACAAATACTACCTTCCAGCCACATTGTAGTGATGGAGAGCTTGTAAGCTCTTTTGATCACTTTTAGGAACAAATATTACAGGCAGTAAATCATTCCTATGACACATTTGTACTGCTGAGATGTTCTACAAAGTTGCCTTTTCTTGTTAAATTAATGTTGTGAGCTTAATAATTCACCGGAAACATGACATATTGCCCTTTGAATCATATGCTGAGTATTTTAGTACCTTCTCATAATATTTGACCTCGTAATCAATGATCGGGAGTGTTGTGTGTTCAGGTTGCTGCCAGGAGAGTGCGATGCTGTTTGGAGAAGCCCAGTCCTTCTTTAAAGCCCCGACCAGAGACGGACCTGGTTTGCAAACACACAGACAGGTATCGTTTTCAGTATCTTTACCCTCTTGGCATTGTTGAGAAACTGCTGCTGAAGACACTACATGCTATTGTACACAAAGTGCACAAAGAGTTTGTAACTATGAACTGCACTGTGCCAAGACTCAGCAGCAGAAAATAATTTAATTAGCAAGCTTATTCTTTCACATGAATTACCATTCCCCTCCAATAAGTCTGTATTTCTAACAGTCCAATCTAGAATTTTGTTTTCTGTACGGTCTCTTTGTGTGGTATATTTGAGAGCTATTTAGCCATAATTACATACAATTTTATAGATTTTATAGACTGTATTATCTATAGGCATAAAATCACATTAAAGAATTAAAGACTCAGCTAAACAAACAATAGAATTAAGCAGACCATTGAGGTATTCTTGATGTCTTTACTGTGTTTTTGTTCTCACCTGGATTGTTTATTCATACACCGCACTAATGACTGAAATCATAATGGACTACACCAGAAATAAGTAAGTAATGCACAGAGTAAGTACACAAAGTTTTGATTTTCGGGAGCCCATACTTTTAAAAGTACTGATTCACATCAGCAACAGCTGTAGTTTATTCCAGTAAACAAGAATCTCGCTGAAACATCAAAGAACTGTCACATTCCCTAGAAAATCTTGGGGAAGTAACAGTGAACACATCCGGAGTGAAAAAGTAAACAACAAGGCAAAAACTGAAAAAGAGTTTAATTTCTTTAGTTAATAATTAAGTGTATAAGGCACTTTAGCTGCCTTAAAGGAAGAAATACTACAAAAACCTAGAAGTTAGTCAAAAGAATAATAGGTCAAAAATGTTAAATGATCAAAACACTCTCTGCTCCACTGAGCAGTAAACAACCACAAGCACACAGCTCAGACTGTAAAGAGAGTAACACTCTGACACTCAGGTGCTCCCATCCTGACCTTAACTACTCCTAGGCCTAATTACTGAATGGAGTCAGCTGAACAGGGCAGTACCTAAGGCAAGGGCGAGAACAAAACACACTCACAGACTCAGCAACCATCAGAGGTGATAAACACAGTTCCTTGAATGTCCACCAAAGGCTGACTCCAAGGGTCTGCTCCCATCTCATAACACTGAGAGAGCAGAAATAAATGTTTATGGGCTGGCACCAAAAAAAATTCCCTATTCTGGTATTCTGAATAGTACTTAGCAAAAATATAAAACAACCTAATTTATACTGAGTGTATCAAATTATAGATTAGAGTGTATACTGAGACTGAAGAAGTCACCTGGATGAGTGACGAAAGGTTTCTCCCAGAATATGCTACGTCCAGATGAACAGAATCAACTTTTGGAGAACCTAATTTATAATTACATATACCAAACTAATAGGGTTGCCAACTCCCAGCAAGAAAAGAAATTTCATGGCATGCATTTTTTTTCCCCTCTTTGATATTTGGGCATATTGGGACCCGATGAATGTAAACACAAAGAATTACCAGATGTTTTTCCCCCACCTCATTTTTGTTTCTAAGAAAAATGAGAGCCACATATTTATATAAAATTTCAATACAAAAAATAGCAGTATAATGTCCTCGTAAGTGGATATCAGGCCCTTATAGAGCAAAATTTAGTATTTTGGTCTAAATAACCCAAAATGCGATGTACACATATGTGGACCAGGTCCTAGGAGGTTAAATCCCTGTAGAACCGGTCACCGGAACCACGTAAGTTAACGCAATAAGTTTTTTTGCATATGAAACCAGAGGAGTTGAACTTACATCTTATGCCATCAGCTTGTCCTAGGTCACGGTTTCCTTCCACATATAGCTTTGCAAAAACTGAATAAAAAGCACTTGCAGCAACAAAAACACAATATTCCAGAAACACGCTTTGCAGCTGTTCATAACACTTCCTACATTGACGTCAGCGCGAACTATCGCATGTCCGCCATTACCTGTCTGAAACAGGAAGTGACGTCATTTCGCAGAAACTGTAGGTTTTTACTTTTGGGGCTTTATAAACCTATCCTGATGTTTTTAAAAGTCATGTTTGACTTCATGCTTTTCTGAATAGTTGCTGGGATGCTTAGAACTCAAATTGCACTGCTTTAAATAGTTTATTTTGATGCACATGCTGTTTTCTTTGCAAATTTGCATTATAGGATTTATTTTTGTTTTTTCGGCAGTATATAAAAATTGGTGTATCTCAAAAATAAAACTAAACACTCAAGATAAATTTCCTGTTGTTGTAAACTTTGTATTTAAAG
Source organism: Neolamprologus multifasciatus (assembly GCF_963576455.1). Classification (NCBI taxonomy): domain Eukaryota; kingdom Metazoa; phylum Chordata; class Actinopteri; order Cichliformes; family Cichlidae; genus Neolamprologus; species Neolamprologus multifasciatus. The sequence goes on along the minus strand of NC_140454.1, from coordinate 24,453,268 downwards.
TTTTGAGGGACAAACTTCTTAAATTTCTCTAGGTAGAAATATATGTAAAAAAACAAAACAAAAACGATTTTCAATTTTTTTGTAGTTTATTGGACTTTTTTGCAATTGATGTAGTTACTATGGACTTAATGCGTATATATTATAACAGTTGTATTGATGTATAGCAACTTGAAATGCTCCCAAAAATGGCTCCACAGCATGTAAAAATATAAAGTAAGCTCTGGCGGACTTGATTCTATGGTAAGTCTTAAAGGGTTAATTGACAAAACCGATTTTAATTTAATGCATGTATCAAACAAATGCATGTATAAAACAAATGCACAGTCCAGCCCTGGTGACAACCCCTACTGGTGTAAAAGATTCTATAACTTTCCCTTTATATTGTAGTAAGGCTTAATGTTATTCATGAAAGATGCATGGTTAAGTGATTCCTGGTTCCTGCAGTCCTCTCAGATAACATCAGCTAAATCAAATCAAATAAATTCAAACATTTGAGTTTGTTTTTGGTTTTGCAGCTTTTCTGAATTTTGAAATCAAGTTATCTGACAATAATAATATATTACTGTGTGATTAATTATACAAAATAACCATCCGACAAGTCTGTACTGCGGGGCCGCGTTGCAGGGGCACTGAAGCCCAGGCCTCCCTCGCCCCAGCTACCTCCTCCAGCTTAACAGGCCAGTGCAGCTCCAGACCACCACCCTGGTCTGCCAGTCCAGAGGAATCCCCCTCTGATCTCCATGCAACATTGTAGAGGCGTATCAATCACGACAGCCCTACAACATCCAGAGCCTTCAGGAACCTCATCCAACCCAGGGGCTCTGCCACCAAGGACTGCCTCAGTGACCTCCCCCATATTTGTCTGTACTCAATTTTTTAAACTAAGTCAAAAAAGTGAAATGTTATTAATTAATAAACATCTCTGTGTGTGCAATGTGCCCATAAAATCATAAAGCTGTCCAAATGTGACTGTGCTTGTTTGAAGAAAAACAAACCTCACAATCTTGAAGCTTTTAAATAGTTAATTTTAAAAGTAATCATCTTTTTATATATATATATATATATATATATATATATATATATATATATATATATATATACACAATCTGTGGAGAGACTGCTAAGCTAAGAGGAGTCTTTGGGGATCTTAGCAACTCCTACTCTATATATTACTACAGGCACTTCACTGGCTGACAGTGATCACACCTGCCCATCTTGTCGCTTGTACTGTAATTGCCACACTCACACATTCAGTGGTTACTTTTCAAAACACGTCCTAGTTCTTTCAAGTTGTTAAAAAAAAAACAAATCCACATAGCTGTTTCTCCTTCCCACAGGTTTTAATTGGAAATAAGTGAATAAGCTACATCTTCCTTTCTCAGACAGAATTGCATTAACTTTGGTCTATGAATTTCTGCTGTGTAAATAATTGTGCTGAGCTCCCAAGAGAGGTCGGCAGATGTAACTGCCCTGAGAGTCATTATTATACATTATCATCTAATGTTACAGAGCTGACTCATTATATGATTATAAAATGTAGGCCTGCTTTTCTAATGTGCATTCAAAGTGAAATGATGACACCAATATGTTGTTTTTTTTTTTTTTAAACCAATTATTCTACAAAACTATGCCTGGGGAAGGTGTTTGCAGTTCTCACATTGACAGAAGCCCGGTATTAGCGGATGGAAGCACTGGGTTAAGGGAACAGACGAGAGATCTTGAAGGCGGATGTTGGGGTTAGGGGTTGGCTATTAGATAAGATGAAAGTTTTGGGCTGTAGGGGTTTGAGCTTGTTAGCCAGGAGCTGGGAAACCATACTGGTATTGTTTTATTAGAAGAAAATGAAAGTGAACACCTCTGTTGTTGTCACCACTGCTCTTTGCCCACCAATTCTACCTTTTATGATCTTTAAATTTCCTTCTTTATTCAACATTTGAAGGAACTGGTTACTAGTATTTAGAGAGCAGGAACCCACAGATGAGAATTTTCTAAAGTTATTTGAAAGGGAATAGGAAACAGATTGCTTTAGTGTTTTCAAACATGAAAGACGTACTTTTATATTTACAAAGTTGTGTAATCCTACAAAAAAAAAATAGAATAAGTAAAAGTCTGTTTTATATGCATTGTACTCCATCTTATACTGCAATGCAAAATTATTAGTATTAAGGATCAATGAATAAAAGAAACACAGTGTGGTATGAGAGAAATGCAACATTGTGACTTTCTTGAGTTATTATCGCCATATTGTGATGTGTGTTTATGTAGGTGTGTGCATATGTGTAACTTAAACAATGACTAATTTAGTGTAACTCTTTAGGTGCAGCTCACAGGCCTACCTCGACTGTTTTCAGATCTTATCCAAAGCTATCTGACGGCACATGCCCTCTATTATTGCTTCTCTTTATTGCGGTTCAGATGGTATTGTATGGTGAATCATGAGGTTACATTTCTGCCTTCATAATTTTAATCAATTTTGACAAGCCACTGACTGAAATGCAACCTCAAACCATGGCCGCGTTTTACAGATGGCTTTAGACACTCACTGCTTTCACTCTGCTGACCTCCTGTACATGAATTTGAACCAGAAATTTCAAATCTTGATTCGTAACTACCCAAGTCCCCAGTTTTTTTTGAGGAATAACATGCTGAGTTATGCCTATTTTTCAGCCAAGTCGAGAATCACCAATCTGTGTTTTTTCCAGATTTTTTATAGATGAAAATGAAGAATTAGGAATAAGTTATTTGTTTTTGTCAATGCTAGCAACAAAGTCCATCTCACCATCTGTCCATTCATCCGTCCATCGCTTGCAGCGACCTGTTCAGGGTACACCTTGCCTTTCGCCCTGTAGCAGCTGGGATAAGCTCCATGTTCTTTCCTAAATTGTTATGTGTAGACGCAACACTTGTCGGGTCTTGTGTTAGTTATATGCCTTTTTGTGTGGTTGACTCATCAGTGTTAAGTGTTTTAAAAAACAACAAGACCATTCTTCTGAAAATGCTCAGATACAAGGACTGCACTAAAAATGAGTAAAGATGGCAGCCAATGTCTAAAGAAAAACTGAAAGAGTTTCAGTGAGCCTGGAGAACTATTGCTCAATGCTGCTTTACAAAAAAAAAAGCCTGAATCCTTAATAAGAAAACAAAGAAATAAGAGGTGGTTCTAGACTTTTTGCACATCACTATATGAGCGCTTATAAAACGACTTCTCATAAAGTGTTATGGCTCTTGTTGGAAATGATATCTAACTCATTACTGAAAGAGGTGGCATTGTGATTGTACTGCATATTGAAATACAAGCAATTCTTGCATTCGTTTGTAAATGGTGAATAAAATGCAAACAGCCTCACAAAACAAAAAAAAAGTAGCCGATGTTGACTTGACATGATGCCATACGAATGATTAAAACACAAAATAGCTAAACACTCCTATCAATAATTTTAACAGAATCAAAACTGATGAAATAAGGGGTGATGTATACTGAACAACATTTAATGCCGTGCAACAGCCACTTTTACATTAAATGCTCTTTAATGCTTGGCTTCTTCTTAATAACCGGAGATTTAATAGGCATGTAAAATTTGGTAGGTAGTTTGAAATGGTAGTCAAACCAGAACAACCTAATGTCATGCACGACTGAAAACAGCCAATAATATTAGGATAATCAAGAAAGCTCAAAGGGCAGGGGTGTATATGCATAAATGTGTGTGTAAGTACGTCTATGCACATTTTGTCTTAAAAAGAAAGCATGAAGGAGCTGCAGTAGAAAATAAACCCTTGCTTTTCAATAAGCTGAAGCTGCTGACATCTTATTAGGTGTTATCATTATATTACCTCTCATATGACCATTTTACTCAGAGCGTGCTCATATCTTTTTCCGTGTCTGTCCTTGGTGGCAGAGAAAATTCATCTCAGGAGGACTTTATCTGATCTAACTCTGTGTAATGAACCACTCTGTTGAGGCCGTGATGTTGCAGGGTTTCTTCTGCTTCTTATGCCAGCCGGGTACAACAGTAGTGGCAGGCGAATGTGGTTTGCAGCCACAGCTATGTTGTAGACGCATTAAACTCAGACACAAGATTGTGGGAATCTGATGTTAACATTTTGGCCCCTGATAGGGAACAATAAACACAGGGTAAATACAATCCCCTCTGACTCATGGAAGCACATGAACATGAAGTGCTCAGAAGAGCTGAACAATATGTTTAGCACAGAAGCAAGGGCATTGTCCATCTGGCTTAAAATAATTGCCAGTATAAATATGACAGGTCTGCTTGCATCAGATTTTCCCTCTCGTTATGCTTGGATTTGTACAACAAGGGCCCTAACAAGCATTATTTTATCTATCTATCTATCTATCTATCTATCTATCTATCTATCTATCTATCTATCTATCTATCTATCTATCTATCTATCTATCTATCTATCTATCTATCTATCTATCTATCTAATGTAATTGAATAATAAGGGAAAATACAGGAAATGCAGCTCCGTAATAAAATGGTAATAGTAGGTAACAAGAAAGAAACAGAACATAATAATATGGTAATTATTACCCCTCAATTACCTGTGGTAGTTTCTGTCTAATGAGCAGAAAACAGAGCTGCAAAATGCAAAGCTGCCTGTTTCTATTTAATAATAGATTAATTACCTATTAAATCAAACTGAAAAAGTGTGTGATTAGTGAATAAAGAAAAGACACACACAGCCCGTCAGCTACCCTGAAGTGGAAAAAATGGCTAAGAGAATGAATAGTTAAAGCTATGATGTGCTTTATCAGGAAAACATAACTATGTTTTGTGGCAAGCTACTATTAGAATTTGTTCTTAGAAAATGTTCTTGCAATCTGGAAAGTGAATAATACAAATAGCACACATGTTCATTAAATACTAGAAAGCCACAGTGAGTAAAAAAGACAGGGGCAGAGAGAGACCCCTATTCCATAGCTGGGGATCATTCCGCCAAAAATGAATTATGAAAGTACTAGACAAACTTAAAAAAATGCTGAGTATAGTGTTTTTAAGCAAACTTTATCAACTTTGTGAAACACTGTCTACTTCAAGCTTGTTAAGTCAATTTTTCCTTTGTTTGTGTAAAAAAAAACGAAACAATGCAGTACTACGCTGCTATAGTCGAGATTGTATGTCTAAGGACTCTTTAATGTGCCAAGATGTGGGAACATATTGTTTAAACAAGTTCCACAACTTACAGCTCTTTCTGAAAAAAAGTTGAATAAAAAAAGAGGAATTTCATGATAAAGTTTTCTGAGTTTTTGAGGTAGTTGTTGAGTTTTGATGAAATGCCATTATGTAGTCTTTTTATTAACCACAAAATTAGCAGATCAAAAGGGGAGCTTTAGGAAGGTAACTGACTGCCCTGAAAACATCAATCCAGTACTATGTTAACCCTTTTAGTGTTTTACATTGAGCATGCATGGAGCACCAGCTCTCAAAGGCAGTGGTAACTGATTAAACAAGCATTAGCTATCTAGCCTGTTAACAGCGTAATATTGCATTCTTATGCTGAGGTTCAAACCATGAACTAAAATGGGGAAGAAAGGTGATTTAAGTGACTTTGGTCATAGGTGCCAGACAAGCTGGTCTGAGTGCTTTAGAAACTGCTGATCTACTGGGATCGATCTGAAAAAGAGAAAATATTGAATGACCAGGAGTTTTCTGGGAGAAAATGCCTTGTTGATACCAGATTTCTGGGGACAATGACCAAACTGCTTCAAGCTGAAAGGAAGGCAGAAATAAATTACTTTTGCTTAGCTGTAACAAGTACAAGAAAGATTTACAGAAGAGCACAACGTGTCAAACCTTGAATTAGATGAGCTACAGAGGCAGAAGATCACATCAGCTTCCACTCGTCAGCTAAGAATTGTAAAATGAGGCTACAGTTCACACAGGCTAACCAAACAACAGACAGTAGGAAAACGTTGCCTGGTCTGATGAGCTTTGATTTCTGCTACAAGGTTTAAATAGTAGGGTCAATATTTGGCAGAAAGAACACTCGAAAGAACGAACCCATCCTGCCTTGCAACCAAATCGGGATTGTTGAAGTGCTGCAGCCTACTTGAGTGTTATTGCTGACCATGTCCATGACAACAGTGTACCCATTGTTTATGTTGCAAGGTTCAAATAATCTCAAACTGGTTTTCTTCAATATTACACTGAGTTCGCTGTACTAAATTTGGCCTCCACAGCCACCAGATTTCACTTGCACATTACATTTGCTTCTCTGTAAACAGCAGATGCGTTGCTCTAAAGGCCTGCTGCCTTTGAAACACAACAATGTCTCCCGGTGCTGACAAGATACATTGAGGACACAGGGCGCACATCAATTGTCTTTAATGATTTTATATGTGGATTATTACACCGGCGGCATGAAATGTGCCAGAGGAACTCACTATCCTTTTTTGAGATGAAGAAGCACTGGAAAGGCATTAGAAACACCAGTCAATTACGATGCCCAATGGATGGATTTTGCAGTCAAGCGTGGTTAAGCTCAACATAAACTAATGGGGAGTCTTTAAATGAGCTTGACCTGCATATGATTTTAATTAGCTTTCCTGCCCTAAAGGCTTCCATTAACTGTTTAAAAAAAATCAATAGTGCCAGTATTGATGCTGAGCGAGAGCTTAAACGATGTCCTAACACTTCACTGATTCAATCCTGATAGAGAGATAGACTGCACGAGAGAAACACATATGGGTGCTGTTGTTTACAGCCGTTATTTTGATACATCGCTTTTCTAGGCGTCTGAATGTGTTTGTCTCATGCTGCATCCAAATTGGTTTTTCACTGCACATCTTCATGGGAAAATAGAGGGAAAAGATTTACACGACCACATTCATGTGTACACATACTTTAGAAAAACAAATATTCAATGTGCCTGAATTCCACTTGAATTTAAATTTGCTCAATTCAATACCATCCAGCTTAATTCCCAACACTGGCTGCCAATGTCAAAATGTTTTGAGTGCCTCCGAAGCACCCCACAGATGCTTTCCAGAACTCAGGGATTGAATGAATGAAAGGATTGAAGCTGTCTCCTGTTACTTTGAGTAATCAAAAGAGGGAGTGTCACATTTGGGGAATGTCTAAGATCTGTGGTTTCATATGTGCTGCTTTTACAATTGACGAGAAAATACTAAAGTAGCGTTTTGTTTTGTGTCATTATTATGCTGCTTTAATGCTGAGTGTAACTACAGGGGTCCAACAAGGAATAGCCACGCATCATACTGATGTCTTCGGAAATTTATTTCTCTCTCTCTCACTCTTATTGTCTTCAGACACCGTAAAAACTGAAGAAACACAAAGTTTACAACATAAATGTTTGAGCTTATCAGTCTCTCATATCAGTGTCCATAAACAGTCTTGTGCAAGCAGAACAGAAAAAATGCACAATAATGGATATAACAAAAATGTCCTCTCATTACCAGTGTAGAACACGTATGCAACATTATACAAACAATATACATTAAACCATACCGTGTGCGCCTCTTGGACCACATGCAGAATGACCTTAACGCTGAGGCTGTAGATGCATCTGTAGCCATGTATCCATGCTAGCTCCACGATACCATGGTTGCGCTCTCAACCAAATGTGACAATTACAACTTTACCTCATACAAACTTTACAGCACTTTACATATTAAACGAACCCATATTTTGTAATCACATATTTTAGACATGTTTTTTAATTAATGTTAAACTTTTATCCTCTTATCTTATAAATAAATGAACTAAATTAAGCATGAATCTATCACAGAAACATGAAATAACCAACTTTATTTTAACTGTCTCAGGGACAGTTACACTGAGGGTCCTTGTCAATGCACTGTAGGTCATCTGTACTGTGTTCTGAACTCCAAGCATAAACACAGAAATCACACAGCTCTGACAACACCCACATAAACTGGCTTAAACCTAATTATTGAGAGTTGCTCAACTCAAATAAGTGACAGCCCAGGCAAGCGTGATATGTCAAAATTGCTGCCTAATTGGCAATGAACTCCATCTGAGAGTCCAATCTTCCAGCAATTTGTCGGTATGTGGTATATGTTTAAGTTTACCTTTTCAACTTTCTTACTGAAACGAGATAAGAAGCTTATCTCCTATGTCTTATGTATGAGGATAAATACAGGAGGTAATTAGTGTTTTGAGGGTCTACCTTGGATGTATTTAGAAGAACTGTATACAAGACAAAACATTAACTTTACTCAAAGCTATCCAACATCACTTAAACCAGTGTTCACACGTGTGCAAAAGTGGAGGTATGTGCCAAAGTCTCAGGACGCTACATTCATACTTGCTTGAAAACTTCGACATCATTGTCAACTCCAAAACTGAGTAAGAAGAAGCATGTAGATAATTCATCCCTACTCCATGCTCAACACTATTGATTCTCCATATTCATCATTACCTCCACTTTCCCTAAGCACTTATATACACTTGTACCTCCAAAAAAGGAGAGGAAAAAGAAAGGAAAAATATATAACTAGAAAATCTTGTTCATCAAATATTCAAGTCAAACTAAAGTCGCTTTAAGGCACTGTTATTAGAAAAAACCCCAACTTTAGCAGATGGCACTATCCCTCAGCAAGATAAAGTTGTTGTAATTTCCTTGATAACATTAGCAGTTGTTGCATTAAGTGTGAAAAACAACTTTTCTGAGTAATTTCCTTGGTTGGGTGTAGTGTTTCTATCCATTTCACCAAGCAACTTTTTTCTAGCTGCATTTCTTCAGATATTTGAGTACTTGTGTTTAATGTTGAACATTACATAGGCCCTGTTTATGAATACATAATGCCTCATTTGAATCCACTGAAACTTCACATTTCTACTTCCATCTCCTGCATTTCAGTCTCAATAGAAAGTCCTGCAATTTCCTAGCCAATCACCTAAAATAGTTCAGTTCAGTTCAGTTTCAGTTTTATTTGTCATATGCACGTTAGCACAGGGTCAACATTGCAATGAAATGTGTTTGACGAGCAGCAGTCACTCAGCAGCATGGTACAGTAGGAGAAAATATAATAAAATATAATAAAATAAAATAAAATAGAAAAATAGAAACATAGTAAGGAGCTAAATATTAGAGAGACATGGTAAAAGAGAAAAGATGACTAAATATATATGTATCTATAAATATAAATATATGTACACTAGTGATTAAATAAGAAAATCTTGAAAAGAAATATGACGGGAGGGCAGATGGGATATTGCACAGGAATGAGCAGCAGAAAATTACAGTATTGCACTTTTAAATATAAATATCAATGACAATAAAGTGAAGTTACCAGTGCAGATTAAACAGAGTACTTGTGAAGCTGCAGGGTAGCTTCTGAGTGCTGTGTTGTGTGTGTTTAAGTGTTGTGGTTGAGGTGTTGTATGGCTTGGTGGTAAAAACTGTTTTTAAGTCTTGTAGTCCGAGCAGACAGACTCCTGTAACGTCTGCCAGATGGTAACAAGGAGAACAGCTGATGTGCTGGGTGGCTGTGGTCCTTGATGATGCTGTGTGCTTCACGGAGGCATCGCTGGAGGTAAATGTCCTGAATGGCAGGAAGCCTCGTGCCAGTGATGTGCTCTGCTGCCTTCACCACCCTCTGTAGTGCTTTACGGCTGCTGGTAGAGCAGCTTCCGTACCAAACTGTGATGCAGCTCGTCAGCGAGCTCTCAATTGCACACCTGTAAAAATTTGAGGTGATGTTGGCATTCATGCTAAACTTCCTCAGCCTCCACAGGAAGTAAAGCCGCTGGCGAGCTTTCCTGATAGCAGTGTCTGTGTGAAGGGTCCAGGAGAAGTCCTTGGTGATGTTGACTCCAAGGAACTTGAAGCTGCTGATCCTTTCGACGTTGATGTGGATGGGCTGGTGTTCTCTGACTGGTCGTTTACGGTAGTCCACTATCATCTCTCTAGTTTTGCTAATGTTGAGAGTCAGGTTATTTTCCAGGCACCACTCGTAAAACAGTCTCTCTTCCTACTGTGACGATATCAGCTTCCTTTTCTAGAGGCATACTGTCACTCCCTGTAGTCTCGGGAAGGAAAAATGGAAGTGACCCTTACGACACTAAATAGCTGTCAACCGAATCTAAACTGGGCCAGTTTCTTGTTCTCCCTCGGCACACCTGCAATCCCCCACTCCCGCTGTGGTGGCTGTCTTTAGTGTGACAGCATAGAAAAGCTCCTTAGACTCCTTTGCCCCATCCAGATGGTGGCTATAACGGCCACCCGGACAATTTATCATGTGTATCTGCTGAGTACAGGGAGTTAACAGGTAATTAAAATCATCAGTCACGCAACAAAAGAATGGACTAAAAAGATGGCAATGAAAAAAGGAAAAAGGAAAGGGACGTTCCTGTAAGTTTTGTGCCATTTTTATGTTCTTGCAGTGATTTGGAGGTATAGTAAGAGAAAGGGAAGAAAGGAAAAGGAAAAAGGAAAACAAAGAAATAAATCAACAAAATCTCGAGTGATAAGCTTTGACATTGGATGGCGTCTAACTTGCAAACAACGAACAACATTTAAACCTTTGTTCTCTTATTGACAATCTGCGCTAAAGCAGTGAAAGGGGGATGAAAAGACGGACAGATACAAAGTGAAAAGGAGCGTTGCACACTGTCACATAGAGAAGGTTTGTGTGCTAGCTAGCCTGTCTGACACTCTGAGGTCCCGTCTTTAATAAGGTCCCAGCTTGCCACTGATCCCTCTTGTTCCCACTTAATGGGGATGTGGAGAAGCAATGACGTGTGGGAAAGGCCAGTGAAACCAGCCCTATACTGGCCCACCACAATCAATACTCATTTGGCCTCCACCTCTCTTTCCCCAAAAGTAATTAATGAGAAGAACGGAAGTATCTGGCCGCTGACAGTTGATTTCCCTGCCGGTCCCTGTCCTTAACACCCTGTCCGTTTCTCATGCTTCTACTTAAAAGCTTCATTATGGTTGAAACCAAGCATTCAGCATTGGAAAGTGACACAGATATAGGCCGACACAAACGTCAATGTGCATCATGTTCAAACATGTGAGAAAGTAAAAAGGTAACAGGAGAGGTGCTATACACATATCTTTCAGGTAGTTAGATCAAATGGACATGTATTCGCCTGCTCACATCTTGAATTTTAAATCACTGAGTTAATATAGTTAATATAATTTGTTCAAGTAGTTAAAGTGGTGTGGTGGAGACCTTGGGTTTGAGTCCCACTGGCTGGCTTTTGGGCTTTTTTGCTGTTGAGTCTTCTGAATAGTGGAGTTTGCTACTGCTCTTAAGACCCACCGAATCCTGCTTGGTTTATTCTGATTTTACTGTTTTACTCATATTTATTTATGTCTTGTATTTTTAGTCATGCTTTTACTCTGTGTTGTACATTGTGTGTTTACTATATTCTAGTCATTTTTATTCTGAACCAGAGGAAAATGGATGGATGAATATCTTGCTCTTATGTTTCAACATTTTCTCATGTAATATGAACAGACTTATCTAATTGCTCAGAAAAAAACACAATAAACAAACACAAAAAAATCTATCTGCTTCATCTAGACTTCATTTCGTTAGCCTAACCCGTCGCCAGCGACAGGTTATTGTTTAAAGCAGGCGTGGGCAACTCCAGGCCTCAAGGGCCAGTGTCCTGCAGGTTTTAGATCTCACCCTGGGTCAACACACCTGAATCAAATGATCAGTTCATTACCAGTGCTGTGTCCCAATTCGGGGTATGCACGCTTGAAGTACGCATTTTAAGTGCGGTTACGTCACCGCCACGCGACGACGGCTGTCCCAATTCGAAGTGTACTTCAAATGCATACTCCAAATGCGCCGTCGATTTCCCCAAATATCAAGCGTGGTCCGGTGCACGCTTCGTGGTCCCATATATCCCACAATTCATAGCGCGGCGGTGGGTGTGGATAATTTTGCCGCAAAATACGGCAGAAGGGAGCGGCCGAAAAGTGAACTGTCAAAAGTAAGTACTGAATATGACGTCACTTATTCATGTGCGAATGTTTAATAATGAAGAACATTAAAACATTGCTGTTGGCCACATGTCGGCAAAGTTATGTGACACTAGTGATGTTTGTACTTACAGTGTTAACTTGGTTTTAAAGCCTCTACTTCTAAATATACATATAGTCGACCTTAATCTTACAGAGAATCTGATGATTTTATGGATAATTAAAGTCAGTCATATATCCACAAACACAACAAGCTGAAAGTCAGTGATATATATATATATATATATATATATATATATATATATATATATATATATATATATATAATCTGACAATACTATAATATTGGCCATATTATATTTACATTACCATAGTGAGATGACTTTAGTCTCATGAACAACATTAACTAATTATTATTTACTAGCTAATCTTAAATGACTGTTCAGTACAGAAATTAAGCCCTTGAATCATGTTTTACAGTCCTGTGGTCTCAGCCTCAGATACTCAACTAATCAAAGTGATGTCAAAAATGAATGACCAACAAAACATTTTTCTCCTTCATTTCTGTCAAACAAAGCTGTATGTAACGTGTCTCGCGGTTAGTATCATGGTTGCTAGGCAACCTGAACAGCGCGACGAAGCATATACCGTCCCATTTCACAAGCCTCTCACTTCCGCACTTCCCGTACTTATAGTACGCACCGTCCGTAGTACGCGTAGTGTGCGTACTTCAAGCGTGCATACCCCGAATTGGGACACAGCACAGGCCTCCGGAGAACTTTAAGACATGTTGAGGACGTAATATAGCCAATGTAAATCAGCTGTGTTGGATCAAGGATACATCTAAACCCTGCAGGACCCCGGCCCTTGTGGCCTGGAGTTACCCACCCCTGGTTTAAAGGGTAAATTAGGTTAGGGTTTAAAGGGCTAGATTGTTCAACCACACTGCTCGCCTAAGCCTCCACCTTACTTGCGTTTAACAGGACATTTCACTAAGATTTTATGATGATAATAATGGCAGAAAGAGTGATAGTTTTGATGACTGTGATTATGGCTTTCTAAAGGGAAATCAATATGTAATTTCAGTGCTGTCTGTGGCTTCCAATTCAGAGAAGAATCGAAATCGTGGTGAAAAAGTATCGTGGCTCGTTACATAAATATAAACATCAGTGAAAATCAAACAGAATCGAAACTTTTTGTTGCTTCAAAATCCCCTCTCATCCTCTCGCTGAACAGAAGTACACAGGGAGAGCAGTGAAGTGCCACTGCAGAGGAGGTACAGTATAAATAGCAGTCGACCCTGCTGTAGCACCCACAGTAGACTCACTGCAGCAGCACAGTTTCCTATAGAGCAAATTTCCAGCAGAGCCATCTATACACAAGCCTGCTGTCAAAGTCAGCTATCCTGGAGTTAAAATAGAGCACACAGTTGATACAGTGTTGCATGAATGGGCCATGAAGAATTGTTTGAATCTAGAAGCATGCACTTTGATAGCACTCGTAATGCGCAAGGTGATGGTAAATGTGGTAAAGAATAATGCAATCCCTGTCTGGGCCGATCACACAGTGCTTCAAATAAATGTGCAAAAGGTCACAGTTTGATGTTTTCTGTGGAACAAAGAAAATGCCATTTTGGAGGGAATGTTTCCACTTTCTGTTAATCAACTTCTTCTGCAATTGTGCTGCTTTACTCTGACCGAACACACGCCAACTTTTACTGGTAAATATTTCCAAATATCTGGGACAAAGGTAGTTCAAACTGTTTCTATTAGTTAATCCACTGATTTTCTGTTTAGGTATTTAAGTAGGTGGCGGTTCAAAGGGATAATACAGTGTGTACGTCATGTATATGACAATAGAAGGCTTGTCATTGTATTTGATGTCTCACTGTGAATACAATTGAATACAGTGTGAAAGTGTAGTACAAACTTTAAGACTTTAAGAATACGTCTCCAGTGGTTGTTAAAACGTATAAAGGTCCATGGAGATTTAAGTTAGAACTGCTGTCATTATGAATGGTTTGATGGAGTGAGGTTACTATAATTTCATTTAAATGAACTGAACCGACAAAAGGCATTGACAACTGATTTATCCAACTTTCAGAAGACAATGGCGCTGCATTCTTTGGAGGAAATTCAGCCTGAAGATTGAAGAGGGGATTGAGGTGGGAGTTCAGAGAGAGAAAACTTCAGAGAACATCCATCAGGATTGCAGAACAATGAATCCAATCACTCTGTATTAATGAGCCAATGCTTAAAATAGTTCCCGTTGTGAGGTGAAGTCAGGGGAAATGATCTTTGCAGGAGGGGAGAAGCTTCCTGATAAAAGTCTGGGCATAAATCATTTTGTGCAAGAGAAATAGCAAATCTCTTTTCCTTCAAATTCTCCACCTGCTCTTAGCAGTGCTGAATAGCGATCCATGGGAATAGCTATTCTTAACAGTGGCTGCGAATAGGTGACTTACAGCTCTTCTGGAGTGCCCACAGGAGCTGACTGAGGGTATTCTATATGGCCACACACAACACTGCAGAGCATGTGGTCAGTTCAGTGATGGTCTGAATACCTTAAAGCAAAACTGGCATTAAGGTATTTTCCAGGCAGATCCTGAAGATTATCTAGTAGATTTGTGTGTTCATGAGGAAACTTCAGAAAAGCATAAATTGCTTCAGTAATTTTTATAATGTTGTCAAAAAATTTTCAAGACACGTTGCTCGAATATTTTTCATGCTTCCCATCCTCTTCTGCCTATACAAAACTTCAAACAACACAATATTTTCTTGCACCAGTTGGCACATACACCAGATGTTTTAGAAAAACGGCGCACTGCGACTACACCACAAGCTTATATGTCAATATAGTCACTTTAACTAGCTATAGCACAAAAAAATTTCATTTCATGACACAAAAATGTTCCTAGTATATTAATTATATGTGATTTAAAAACAACAACAATTAAGCATACATGTTCAGCCAGCTGCAATGGATGGACTCAGTTGACATTTAAAACAGAGCAGGTAATAAACTGTGACTCTGTGCATGACAGCTGCAGTAAGTAAAGGATAAGACTCATAATTACCAATAAGAGTAATAATTATAATTAATGAAGTGACTGATGTTGCTTCATATTTTTTTTGGTTTACATACACTCATTGAAGCAGCAGCTGCTCAAAAAAGATGAAGGGAACACATGATCTTCACCATATTACACAAAGTGAGTTAAACATCAGGGATATCAGTCTGTCCGGTTATAAATTATAAATCAATTTTACATGATTTTGGTGTAAATTAAAGTGACAGCAGGTGCACTAGAGAGGCAAAAACTCACCAACAACCGAAAAAGTGTTTTACAGGTGGTGGTTACAGGCCATTGTTCTCCCCTCATCCCACCAGTTTTGCTTTTTACTAGTGTTCTTGTTACTGCTAGTAGCATGGGAGAATATCTGTAGCCTAGTAAGGTTGCAAGTAGTTCTGCTCCTCCAAGACAGCCTATACCATGTGTCACCACAGGACGGTTTGTCTGAAGAAGGTGGAGAAAATAAAAGTAGGAAAGCTGGATAGGGCCTTAAAAGGGCGTCAACCCAGCAGCAGGACCAGTATCTGCTCCTTTTTGTGACAAGGAACAGGAAGCGCTGCAAAATGACCTCAACTTGTGCATGTTTCTTGGAAAACCACTCCACAAAGCATGAGGATGACTGATGTCCTTAAGTTGGACCTGAGCCCAGAACAATGGAGCAAGACTGGCATTTTGTAGAGAACACCAGAAAGATTGTGTATGCAGTTCCTTATGATGAAGGCCTCGATGCCAACCACTAACCCTCAGGTTTGCCAGACCTGAATCCAATTGAAAATGTCTGGAACATTATGTATTATGTATTGGTGTATCCAATGCTGCCAAATGGCACTACAGACTGCCTAAAAGGTCACTGATGCCCTGATCCAGATCTGGGAGGAGATCCCCCAGGACACCATCCAGGATGTTGCTGACACTTCAATCTGTTGCAATTCAACCTAGACACAAGTAGTGATTATGGAGTGTGTGCACCTCAGTCATCTAAATGCGCATGTACTATGAAGTTTGCAGTCCTTTATAAAAGAAATAAAAACTGTTAAAGTTTTTCATTGAGCAGTTTTTAATGTTCAAGAAAAACAAACAGTTTTTGTAGCAAGTCCCTCAAACAAATCCCCTTTTTTCACTGGTTCATTTTTGTTTACGCTGTGGAAGAACCACTATGTCAGAAGATGAGCAGTGGGGTTATTTTAAAATGCACAAAAGGAAATTCATTAATTTTAAATCATACTGGTCTCCCAAATATTCACGTTCATTCCCTTATATATGCATCTAAAGTTTGACTTAACTCTATGACTTTGTCTCTAGCCCAGCTATCTGTTGTTACCCATATTAAGCAGGTGAGTATTTGTATGCTGTAACCTGAATATCAATAAACATATACAAGGCCATTCTATTGGTGCAGATCTCCCTACTGAGCCCAGATGTGAGAATTTGGCCTTTCTCACCTGCTCTTTGCATTTTCTAGCCTTTGTCTCCCTGCTCAAAAGTATAACAAAATCAAATGATGTAAGATGTATTCATTCTTGAATAAAATATCACCATCTCCTGCTCTCTTTTCCCCAAACTGCGCAATTAGGATAGGGCAAAGATCAGACATTTATTGTTTATGGTATGGGTAAAACATGACAATCACCTCTAGCATTCTCATTGTTTAGCTCAACATCTGTTGTTTTTCTCCACAGCTCCAACAAAACTAGTCAAGGTTTTTTTCTGTGTGTGTGTGTGTGTGTGTGTGTGTGTGTGTGTGTGTGTGTGTGTGGTAGCAGCAGGTCATGGGCATTGACATAAGAGGGTGCTGAAGGGCAGAAAATGGGCAGGGGGCAACAGATGCCCCAGGTCACATGAAGCCCTGTGGGAATCAGGCTAAATAAATCTGCCGACAAACTCACTGGGTGAACACCTGCTAACACTGTATCACAGATGCACAAAGTTATTCATTACACACACACACACACACACACACACACACACACACACACACACACACACACACACACACACACTGGAGCCTATTCTAGCTATCAGGGCAAGAGGCGGGGTACACCCTGGACAGGCTGCCAGTCTGTCGCAGGGCTAATACAGAGAGACAGACAACCATTCACCCATGGGCCTTTGGGCAACTTAGAATTATGAGTTAACCAAACCCCACTAACTGCCATGGAAGGAAGCAGGAGAACTCAGGGAAAACCCACGCAAACATGGGGAGAACATGCAAACTTCACACAGTCCAACTCAAGACCTTCTTGCTGCGAGGCAACACTGCACCACCGTGCTGCTCCATTTAGCCAATTTAATAACACATTTTCTATATTAGTCCAAGGTCATGGTTAAAAGCAAAGCACAATGTTGTGGATATTATGGACGTGCTGGAGGTCTGATGTTTGTTGAACGCCGTTAAATGCAAAAAGCAGAAAACCAAAGAAAAGCCCTCCATTTCTTTATATTTTGCTAGGAAAATGTAAAGAGCTACAGTGACTTATTAAAATGTACAACATACATTGAAATGCAATACATAAAGCAAAAGTTTGTACAACAAACTTGAAAATTAATATGTCGCATGGCCACCTTTATTCTTCAACACATCTCTCATAGACCATTGTCATTTCTTTAAGCAGTCCTCAGGAATAGTTCTCCCAGCTTCTTCAAGGACATTCAAAACTCTTCTTTAGATGCAGGCTGGCTTTTGTTCTCCTCTCTATCAAAGTGATCCCACACTGCTTCAAAAGTGTTGAGGTCTGGCCTCTGGGGAGGCTGATCCATGCGTTTTCTGCATTGGCAGTATGTTTGAGATCATTGTCATGCTAAGAAAAGAAGCTGCTTTCAATCAGATACTTTTTGCATGTGTGACATAATTAATCAAAATCTGCTAGCACAGTCAGTGGTGATGGACACGATCTCCATCACCACTGGCTGAAACACAGACCCGAACCATGACAGAGCCTCCACAGTGTTTTGCAGATTGTTAACACTGTTGAACCTCTCTCTTGACCCCGTGAGCTAAAAATCACCATCGCCACATAGGATAAAACATGTTTTAGTTCCATTCATATTGTAGGTTAGCCTCTTTCTCTCTGGAGGTTGAAATTACAATGCTATAGCGTCACAGCTTAATAATATAGCAAGTTTTTGATACATGAAGCCATCCATGTCGGTACGTTATGCTCTCTTTCCTGGAACACTATGGGGTCATCCCTTCCTAATTGACTTCCACTGTGGGAGGGCACATCCCAGCATGACTCAGGGTATAAAAGCAGGAAAATAAACCAAAACAGTCTACAGTCCATTTCAGGATTGACACAGATACAAATAAAGATGCACCAGCATGGCCAAATTCGCAATAGGGGGGCTTCTTTCACCTGATCTGTTAATTTTTGGGCTATTGCAAACTAGGCCCCCTGAAGAGAGCTACACAAACACAGAAAGAGCAGAAGGGGTGAGGGCTGAGATTAAATCCTAATACCTTGTTGCTGAGAGGCAGAATCCCAAAGCACTGAACTAATATATCATCTCTTCATTCAAATCAGCTTTAAACAGGAAAACAGATATGAATAAAAAGAATCACTTTGTCAGTTAAACCTTCATTTTCCTATAATGACCATGGCAATTTTATTTATGTAGCACATTTCATTACAAGCAAACTGTGCTTAACACAGAAGAACATAAAAACCTGTGCAGGTTTACGATGCCAAAAGCAGTGAAAACAGCTAAATATAATGAAACAAAGAAAAACTAAAAAGTAAAATAATTCCAAAATTAAGTCTTTTCATGAAATCACTAGATATCCCTGCCTCCTGACGTTGTGCCTCAGTACCACCAAATCATTTTCTCAGCCATGTTTAGGTGGCGACAAATGAATAACGTGCCACATTTATCATCTGCTCTTTCTTGATTATATTCAATAATAGGCTGTTGTGCTAACACCATGCCAAGTCATCTGCCACCTTTTCTCTGTGGGCCCTCTCATTCTCACCAGTGAATGCATATGACAGAGGTATCATAAGTGAATAATAATGAGCATGTGCTTCCCAGACTTACTGATTAACATGGTTAAAGTAAACCAGCCATCTTTGCATTCCTTTACATTAAAACAGCTGCAGAATGGGGGCGTGACCAAGTGTTTGGAGAAGATGGTTGTATTAAATGCAGAACTGTCATCAATAAATAATATATGAAATTATCTGTTTCATTCCCTCTGTGAAACACAGCTATTTGGATTGCACTCAGAACACGTCTTTGTTGATCTGTTGGCTTGATAAGCAAACCACTAGCTGGTTAGTGTGATTGATACAATTCCCTGGATGTCCACTGCCAGTTTGTCAAAGCACTTCATCACAGAAGAATCAGTGTTTTAGGTTTTTAATCATTAAGACATGTTACCCAGTTCAGTTAAGGAACAGGAGCCATGATAGCTGTCATGCAGCAGCTGGTGATGTGGCTTGTTGCAAAAGATGGGATGAATATGTCTCTAAAAGAGCTGCCATACTCCCTAAGGCTTTGTCTGTGGTTCTCTGCTGAGAAATTTGACTCAACCATAGACTCCGGTCAGTTTGACTGGCAGTGTGTCACTGTCTCTTTCCCCCCCACTTCTTTTTTTCTCAGATGAGTTGCAGACATATCGCATGCATCTGTCTTTTGTATTGATGTAGTAGCTCTTCATTTTTTTAACCCATGCTGCTTGTGCCATTGAAATGTTTTTGGCTTGTTTTTATGTTTACAATTCAATTCAATTTCAAATAAAATAACATTATGCATCAGTGAAGTATTGACGTGATGTCTCATGCATGTGGCATGTGTTGTGACAGGTTTTAGTAATCTACAAAAAAAGTTTCGTTGCTTAAATGATCCAATATTTAAGATACCAGACTGGTCAAGTAGCATCGAGCAAAGAAATCAAAAGACCAACTATAGATTATTTTGTGTTTTAAAAAATGAAGTTCTATGAATTCCCACTTGAGTTAGTTTAAATTGAAGTGCCAACAGTTATGACTATGAATTTTCTTTCTTTTTTTTTCTAGATCTCCCACTGAAGATTCTTTATGGCTTAAATGTTGTCGGTATGGATGCTTTGGTTGACACCTGGATGCTGACACAGACAGCTGTACCTGGTCAGTGGCTGCAAGGCTTCACTTGTAGTAGTTTGAATTCCTGAACTGGAACTGGCTGTGTTTTTAGCGATAGTGCCTTTGGGAGCATTTTTATATAATTATCTGACAAGTAAAATGACTAGCTGTTTTACATTTTATTTCCATGTTATTTAGTGCTTAAAAGGTGTCTATATTGCACGCTGCATGCATAAAATCATGACTCATTGGATGGTGTTGCTGCGGCTACATCTTTTCTTTATGACCAGCGTATGCTTCCTATGTTTTTCGAAAAAATTAGGTTGTCATCTAGGATAACTTCCTTGTTCTATTGACATTTAATAGTTGTGTCTATTTTGAAATAACTTCTGTAAATTTGCTGTATATACAAATGTCTACATTCATAAAAGAGAATGTTAAACTTGCATAAAAGAAAATATGTTGTAGAAACTATGTACAAAGAGGTGGGTTAGGTGGGAGAGTAAACTACTAGACTACACAATTTTTCTAGCTGAAAAGAGCAGGGGGGCTGGACGTGGTCTGAATGGGTTACATGATGGGTAACCAATTCAGGGAACACTTAGGACAAATTTTTGTGATAGTGGCCGTAAGTACGTGAAGAGCCTAAGCTGTTGGGAAACTCTGAAGATCTTGATCTCACGTTCTCTAGATCTCATCTTCTGTTTCTCTTCCATCCACTACCACCATCTCTGTAACGGCTCTCTTTATTTATCTCTTTTCTCATCTCTTTCTTTCCTGGCGTCTCGTTCTTCTCTTCTCTCATTCTTTCTCTTTGCAGAGCTAATGGCGGCACCTCGGTTGCGATCCAATCACAGGCTTGCTGCAGCAATCACCGTCTGCTGATTGGTTTTATAATCCTCACTGAGGATCTCAGAAGGGAGAGAATCAGCTGGCTTAGAAGTGCTGCTCAAAGGGCCGTCATACCGATGCACACATGCACACGTCAAAACACACACAGACTTTATTCCTTAAACTCTGTAACTGTATCCTATTTTCCTGAATTCACATCATTGCTTTTATTCTGGGCACAAAGGTTTTCTAGGAATGTGAGAGCATTATTACATATGTGTGTTTGTGTGGTAGGCTTGCAATGATTAAACAACAAAGAGGAAAGGAGGGCATTTGCTCCCTTCAAGCTGTCTATATAAAATAAAGTGTCATTCATCTTGCATGTGCCTCTGAATTCTTTTGGCTATATATGTGCATACATATACGATAATAACACATGCATCAATATATTTTAGGATATGATGCAAGGCTGCATCAGAGCCCTGCAACACCTTACTAGAGATCATCTGAAAGTACAAGTGAATGCAAGCAGTAAAGCCATAAACACTCCAGCCCAAACTCCCAGATCAATAAGCTCAGCTTTAATTCTCATATTTATACATCCACAGAAGAAAAGCTAATCTTCAAGGCACAATATCATAGCTAAATCCCCATATACTCACAGGTAACAGTGGAGGTTGGATTTGCCTTCTAGCATGGATAACAATATGAGAATAGAAAATGTAATTACTCAACACACCCAGCCAGGTGCTGTTCATAAAAAATACAATAACTCATACATAAACACACGTACACGAGCTACACAAAAGACAGAACCCAAATCTGTGTGTACACTTAGTACGTTCTCTATTCTCACAACTGGCCATCTATATTTATAATGATTATTTAAGTACAGTCTGCATAGGCCACTCGCATTTTAAATCCCAATTTCAAAATCCTGCTTCTGATGCTTTGGGTTTACTGTCTGCATTGTTCAGCATGTTGCATCAGACTCTAACCCACTGTATGTCCTATTTCCTGTGTCCTTGTCCTATATATGTGAAGTTGTATATGGATAAACATTACTTCTACTAGTTTGTGCTTTCCTTGGTGTCTATCAAAATGAACTGTACAGGTATTGCTTTGATGTATGCATAACAGAAGCAGTCTAAAAATGCAAACATGTACACCATGTGAGGTCTCAGTTTTCTTTTAAATATTTCCAGTGTTATCCAGCACCCATGAAACCATTTTGAATGAATGTATAATTTCCCACTTTTGTTGTTCAGCTACTATCGATGCATCTGTTTTACATAAGATATTTGCTGGTTGAAGTTCAGTGCTTCTCAACTTGTGAGCCATAAAGTCAATGAAGGGGGGGGGGGGGGGGGGAGTGGTGGATAAGGGAAAGTTATGGAGTGAAACTAAATTGAATTGATATAATATTTCTGCAATACACAAAACAAGTCTTTTTTTTCTGATTCTATCATGCTGACCTTTATGACAACAAAATGAAGATGGAAGTTTTTTGTTGATAACTGATACAAATTGAGATTTGGGGCATTAAGCTTTTGATGGCAACTGAAAGACAGCATAATGTGCAAGCATAGTGCTGCACAGTGCTGTGCTGTGATGTTTATGCACTAAGCATGTATAGCAAGTGATGTAGAGTCTGCAGTCCTGATCAGATATATTATATCGAATGTAATTAATATTTTGACTCATGGTTAATTAAAAATGAGTCAGGAATAGTGCAAATGAATCCCAAGGAAATAAAGATTATTAGCTGTTTGTAAAAGACATCTGGGAAAATTTAACATAGCAATTTGGCCTGGACAAAGATTTTGCATTGAAATAGTTCTTATTTTTTAGGCCAAAATGACTTTAATGTTGTGCTTTTAATATTGATAAAGAGAAATCAGATTTACAAGGTCTTAGTTCAAGTGCAAGAGCTGTTCTAAAAACATGTCTGGGATCAGACCAGAGACCAAAGTTCTCTGATGTGATCATCTGAAGCCTCCTGCTGAAGTTACAGATGTCTTCAATGCATCTAAAAGGGAAATGTAGAGAATTTGAAAACTCTTTCCGAAGACTGCGGATGTTCATGGCAAACACAGGTCAGGTAGGCCACATAAGACAAATGCTTGAGAGGACAACTGGATGAGTCAACACGTTAAGGCCAGGTATTGGTCAAATGCTGGCTAGTCTGAGGAAAACAGAATGCCAGCAAAATCTAATTTAAAGAAGAACTGTTTTCTGGTCCCTACTACAATATTGCTGTCAAGAAACCAGTACAAAAGAAAGATGGCTCTCACAGGAGAAAACCAGAGATTTTATTTCCAGGAAAATCTTCAATTAAGCTCTGTCTATGCTCCCAAGTCTTGACTCTTGGCTTACTTAGAGAACCATCACATTTTTGGGTAATATATGTGGTTAAACCCAGTAATGGGGTGGCAAAGGGATCTGTAAGGAGAATGGAAACATTGCAAGTGCCAAAGAGGTCTTGCGTCAGAGTACATTCACTACTGTGAGCATGTTGAAATTCTTCAGGAAGATGGAGCTCCTAACCACACATTAGGTTCCACTATAAAGTTTCTAAAAGTGAAGAAGATTGAAGTCCTCCAGGCCTGGCCAGCATAGTCTCCCGATATAAATATTATCAAGCATATCTGGGGATAAATGAAGGCGGAAGAGGAAACCAAAGAGCCCCAGGCCTCCCAGCAACTGGATTGCATACACACACCAACTACAACATGGATGTCACGGTTTGAAGGAGACTAAGACGATGGACTGCTCTTGCTGTTCATCTCCACTTTTGTCAGAACCACAGTGTCTTTAAAAAAAGGAACCCTTTTATATGTCATCTGGTTTCTCAGTAGATAACAAAGAGTGATGCTCTGAATGATGATTTTGCCCTGTGAGCCATGAGTAGCAAAATTCAAAAACCATGCAGAGATAAAAAAAAAAAATAAGCACAGCTATGGTATTCTGGTAGATGCCTCATGCTACAGGTTTCGATGAATAGTTAAAATGACAAAAACAGCAAATACTCCACGATGCTTAAGAACCTTGTTCTTCACTTTGAAACAGAATAAAAAGGTAAAAAAAAGTCTTCTGGGTTTTAGTAATATATTGCCTATGCCACTAGACAGATTCAATGTTTTCTGGGAAAGTGACAAGAGAGCAAAAGCTAGTATTTAAAATCACACAGTGGTAAAAATACATGCACACACAGAGCTTTAAGTGGGTGTGCTTTTGCTGTTTGACAGATAGCTTCGGCCCACTTCCTTGTATAATGGCATGGGGGACGAGCAAGAGTAACAAGGATTACTAAATGATGGTCAATTTAGCAGTCATTTTAAGTACTATGATTTTCTGGTCAAAATATGACTATTACTTGGCTGTACTTTGAAATTTTGTGTTAAAAAGCAAAACTGCAGTGCTGTTCACCCCCCCCAGTGAATCCATGAGCTGCATTACTGACTTTGATGGGTCTTTATTAACATAAACTCCCTTGTGCCTACTACTCAATGCATCTGTACCATACTCTGAACACCTACATTTCTCCACATCTATTCAATTCCAGCTCACAAGAATTGATTGTTGCTGGCAACCACATTACCACCTTTCTGCTGAGGTTTTTGTTTTTTTTGGTCTGGCACAGCCTAAGTTTTTCACTCTGGTCCTTCTTCTGTCGTGTCCTGTTCTCACATTGGGAGGCTTGCTTGTTAAGTAAAAGAACACTTTTATATATCAGACTCTAGTTTGCATGATTATTTCCCTTTGTAATGCTTAGATGAGCTGAAGAATTTCTTTTCACTCACGCTGGTGTTAATAATACCAATAATAATAGTTTTGTCATTTTATTAAACATTTAATTTTGTCCAGTTTTCTCACAGATATGTTTCATCTGGTAATATTATTTTTTTCTTTTTTAAATGTAAACTAATATGAGCAAACAAACAAACAAAAACATTTATTTTCTTTGCTCCATTGTTTGAACACAAATAAGAAATGGGAAGCCCCAGGAAAGCATCATGTACTGTATGTAGCTGTAAACTGAAACTATCCCAAAGCTTTGCCTGTAGCTCAGTGTGTGTGCTCACTGGGGTGAAACCAAACTACTGGGAGAGCCCGTTCTTTCTGGCCAAGAGGAAGAAACACAGGGAGACTACAAAACCACAGTCTATCCAACTCTCTAACACATATGCAGGGACACAGGCATACGCACACTGCCTGCGCTCCATGAGAGAACAGAGAGATAAAGGGTGGCTTGAGGAAGGCATGTACCCTTCACTTCCTGTCAGTGACAACATGGGTTTGCACCCAGCTTTGCACGACTGGATCCAAATCACTATCTCTATCCTTTGCCCTCTCTCGTGCCCCCCAAACTATATTCCTAACATCCCCCAAAATCTTAATGTTGTAGCATAAAACTTTATTTAATTCCTTGTGAAAACTGAGTTGTTAAAAAGTCATGTATGCAATCATAAATATAGCAAGCAAGCACTTTATTCTTGTTGTCATCCTAGCTCTGTGTCCATGTTGGTCTAATTTCCTGGACTAATGCTTTGATTTTGTTAAACAGCAGATGTCATCATTACTTTTCTTATTACGTCTGTACTTTGTCTGATCTTCAAAATTATCATTAGTTTAAGATTTAAGTTTCATTATTTTAGCCATATAATATGAGAACTGTGGCTGATAGCAATAGAATAATAGAGAATACACTAGAATAAAGATTAAAGACAAATTCTTCTACAAGGTCTGTATACACTTAAAACAACACCGAAGAAAGGACACGAGCACCTTAAAAAGTAGCTAGAAGGCCAGTTTTGTTCTCTGTAGTCAACGATTCTCCTCTGTCTCAAATCCATTTCTCTCTGGGCTCTAATTACACAAGAGGCAGTCATTCCCACTGTGTCCTTTACTCACTTCTGTCTCTCAAATGTCAGCTTTCTTTTTTTCCATGCCACCCCCATCAACACATTTCTCTGTCTGTTTGGTTCTGGTAAAAAAAAAGTGTCCTGAGTGTTTCTGAAAACTGTTGAGCCAAGATTTGGCACATCAAAGTCTCCATCCATGGATATTAAAAAATGATTATTTTGTGTGACGATGGTAAGTGATGACAAAAAAAGATACACTATTAATACACTATCAATAAAAAGGCTGAGCATTGCAGGCAATAAACAACCATTAATATTTCTGTGAGTGATGTGATGACTAATTAGACTTGCAGTCTGTTTGGTTTAATGGAGAATAACCTGCTCAAACACGGAGAAAATTGCTGTCTGTCCCATTGAAACTTGATGAGGATCTTTCTGTCTGCTTCTTCGAGAGAAGAACATTCACACAATATTTTATTCATCTTGCAGAGGTTTTTATTTGACTTATGATGAGTGACCAGGCAGGGCTTGACTGTCTTACTCAAGGACACTTTGACAGGAAAACCTTCTGTTAACAGGACTGTGTGGTCTGTGGGGATTTACTGCCAGCGAAGAATGTGTACGTGAGTTATGTGTGTTATCCATCTGTGGAACGAACACACCAACACACAAACAGACACACACACACACAATGGTGAATAAGCAATAAGACGGGCATTTCATGTCCACACACACGTACAAGAACTAATAGATGTGACTTTTTCGTGACACTTAGAGAAATATATTCAGACAACCAGCCATCAGCAGACTCAATCAATAATGCATAAGGTGACACGGACACACAGGGGAAAAATCTGTGCAGCCCCACACATGTCTACAGGTCACTTAACAATAACAATTAACTAAGATGGACAACCAAAGATTGACTTTTATTTGTAGAATTTATTTTTTTCAATTTTTTGTTAAAAGCATTACCAGAACAATATTGGGGTTTAACTAAATCTATATAGCAATTATGTTGTTGTACTTTAAACATTGTATTTGAAAAACTGAGATATTCAAATTGTATTTGGCATTTTTTGTAGGACATGCAAGACCTTTCCCAAAGGCCTCTTTGAAGCAATTATGCTACATATATCGCAAAAAGGAGGGATGCTATTAAATGACCAACTATATCAAGTAGCTTCATTGCTATTTACTGATGTTTAAATGAAGACAAGAACAAAACAAAAAGCAACTTGTGTTTTTTTAACCAATTAAACTATTTTATGTCCCATAAACCATAAACTTCATATATAAATATGAAAGTGATTATAGATCCAGCATGCTGTAATGCTGCTCCAATAATTTTCTTTTACTTATTTTTTTCATTCTCCCTTTTTCTACTTAAGTTTTCAAAGTCCTTCAGCACTGGCCTCCATTGCATCTGACTGCTGACTGAACAGTTTTACAATGTTACTATCAATGTTACAGCTAAAACCTGTAATGGAATTTCTTATTAAAATAATACACTTTTATTCTGAAGGTCAGATTGTCTTACACTGGGAGTTGTGTTGTAGCTCATTTCTGTCTAGAACACATTTTTAACAGAAACCTACACACAAATTATTAATTTGTATACTGGGAAGGTCACACTTATACATAATATGCTATGGAATTAAGCTAAAAATCGAGTGTAGAACTCCTCCTTTGCATTATTCCTTGCATAGTAGGCTGGATATTTTCTACAGGGTTTTGTAATAGCACTGTTTCCTTACAGTAATTGTAGAAAAAACTGAAATCCCTTGTAGAGTCATCCAAGGCTCATTATTATGCTCATGCCAATATTTTTTTAATATATAAGGCAGTATGGCACAATTAACTTTATTCCCAAATACCAAATCATCTGTCTGGACCAAGATGTGCAAAATTAAATGCTTTTAAAAAGCCTATAATCGAGATAGAGAGGGCGATAGAGAGGTCAACTCAACCGATACAGATCTGAGAGATATACTAATTTGTGTACACAGTATGCAGAAGTGTCTAATAATGATAGATAATCAGAATTTGTCCCAGACAATGTGCTGAGGTGAATTTGTTTCCCTGCCGTGTGTTTATAGGCGCTATAGATCACAGGGCTTTCTGTGGTAATCACCAATGATGCTGCAATCCCAACGCATTTAGGTCATGACTCTACAGCAACACCAGTTAAATGGCGCTATAGTCATTATGTCTTTGTGCTTGCGTGTGTGTGTGTGTGAAAGTGTGTAACATAGTGTGTGTGTGTGTGTGTGTCTGTCTTAGTCAGCATTATCTCTCCATTACAGGTGCAGGATTTTTTCACACACCCTGCGTTCTGTTCCGCGGTTGTAATGCACGTGTCTGCACGTGTGTGTTTGTGTGTACAACGCTATTTGCACAATTGCAAACACAGCACTCCCCTCTTCGACTACATACGACGGTCTTTCCTGACAAGTGCACTCAATCATGCTAATTTTTTACAAATACAGCATTATTCAACCATTGCAGACAAAACTGGGAGTTTACCTCAATAAGCTTTTGTGAAAGGACAAGAAGTTACCAGAGCATTTTTAACTTTTAAGTTGATATAACTTGTGAACAACAATATGCAACAATGTAGCCAGTCTGGCCTTGTTTGTAGCGTGCTCAGATTTCTAATATGCTTTTTCCTTTCCCACTAAATTCTAATCACAGTTATGCCACAGTTGTACATCTTTTACATCTAATTTCTATATTACCTTAAATAATTTAATAAACTAACAGCACTCTGTAACTACAACATTATTAAGGAAATAAAAAGTATACAGTAATACAGACTTCTACAGAGACAGCTGTAGAATGTGAGACTCACAAAAGGTGAGAGGTGCTGTTGTCACAGAGCAGACACTGTAATAATATATATTCACAGCAATGCATTAAAACTTTAAAGAAAAAGAGATCAGAAGAAAATTAAAGAGGCTATGAAAGATTGAAATGGCAAGTTGGATTAAAATGTGTGGTTATAAGGTCAAGCGCCACTGTCGCCATTTACTGTTTCACCTTTTGGCTTGCTTGTCTGTCTTCAGCTTTTTAAAATCCTGATTTATTATTAAAACTTTGGGGGGAAACACGACAGCTCATTTATGCCTCAGACCATATTTTTTAAAAAACTTTAAATTCAAAATTAAATAAAAACTCAGTGCGGTTTATAAACTGAGTAGAATAGTTCATGGACAGACCTTTTTGTTTTTAAATGTAAAGATTAATAATGACACTTGAAGAGAAGTGAAGAAAGCGAATCCATTTTGTATGTATGTATGTGTGTGTGTGTGTGTGTGTGTGTGTGGACTTGCTTTCCTTCAGGATTGCACTCTATTAAAAGTCAGGAGTGTCAGAAGAGAACAAACAGCATTATGCACACACTCAAAGAACTTTCTGTCACACACACATACACACACAAGAACCCCCTGTTACCCCAAAGCACTCAAAGTGATAGGTGAACTTGAAAGTTGGTCTGCTTTATAAACTGTGTAAAAGAAAACATATATTTACCGCTGAGACCATCTCATCTGCTCAATAAAGATGAGAGGAGCTTCACAGCACAGAATGACTATAAAGAGATTGAAATTATACTAGAATTCAGTCTTCCTGTGGAGACCAAGCACTTGAATGCAACAGCAGACAGCAGCTTTGGCAATACATTTGGTGTATTATGTGCAGGGAGAAACGTTCTCCAAAGTTAACAGTGCTATTGTTGCTATGGCCACATACTGCAGCACAAAATAATTAGCAAACAATGGGCAATGACGTCAAAAACATGAATAGAGTGTAATATGGGATTTTATATATCAACCATCTAGCAGGAAATTGGGTGTGAACACATTCAAAGGATTCTTTTTTTCAAGAAAAGAAAAGCATGAAACTCCTTTGGGTTGCTGGCAGGTAGTAAGTGACAATGAGTCACGTCTGTGTTTCTGTTCCAGTTTATGGAAGTTTAGTCTATGGCTCGTAATTCAAGCAGCATTATTAGGTAAAGCCAAAAATATGCTGTACATTCAGCTGGTCCATTTACACCCAAGTGCAGAAAATCTACAAAGAAATGAAAATGATTTTAGTCATTTTAGTCGCTGCACTTAGCAGCTAAAGTTGAGAAGTCAGGAGCTACGTTGCTATCACACTGTCATGCAAGGATAAGCAACATGGAAACCTATTTTACCCTAGATTTGAATTTCTTGACATTTGACCTTTTGTCCTACAGCTGCTATATTTAATGCTTTATTAAATATATTCCTATTTTCTCTGTCTTAAACATGATACGTGGGTACAATATGTGGTTTGGCTGTCACATGTATGAGCCTGGTTTCTAATAACATATAAATCAAGAAGCACTGTAAGTTATCCAGGAAAAGTCAACTGTGCAACAGGATGATGGATACTGTATGTAAATACATAGCGGCATCCCGTGTGCATGCACTATATGCAGTACATGTCATGAGAATGATGAATTTAAACATGAATAATGAATACATTTTGGAGATAGGGATGTTTTGAGGTGAATGGATGATGTGATTACCTACTATGTGTGTAAAGACATCTAGGCTACTTGTGCAGATATTTGTGCAGAGATGAATCCATTTAGTACTTAGTGCCATTTAGGTTAGTTTAAGTGTGGGAAACCTTTGGTGATGATGTGATTTTGGGCTGATATTCTGTAGGGAATGGAAGAGGGGGGTTAGCAAAGTCTTTCCTGCAGCCTGTTGGACAAAAGGAGATACTTAGGTTTACTTTTCAGGAAGAAGTAACTAAATTGAATGGGCAGGCAGAAGGAGCATTCAAGTAGTGCTGCATGGCTCAGCGTGAATGAAGATACATAATGATCAATCTATATGTCCAAATGAATCATTTTACAAGCTGTCATAAAACAGTTCGTGAAATAGTCACAACATTAATTATTTATTTTTACTTGCTTTAATACTTCGTCTTTACCTTGTTTAGTTTGGCTGGCTTTTGGCAACACCAATTGATTGGGTTTAAGAAAATAATATGACCTGAGTTAAAATACTAAGAAAATGTAACACATTTTCTTGAATTGGCATGAAACCAGGCTCATACATTACTATGACAAGACAAATTCATACCCGGCGACAAGGTCAGACTTGTGTGCACAATATTGAAAATGCTAATGACCAGATTTTAATTATCACTTTTTGTGAGCCTTGCAATAGATGGGTGACCTGTCCAGGGTGTACCCTCCCTTTACCTTATGAAAAGGAAAAGACCCCCCCCCCCAAAAAAAACAAACAAACAAACAAACAAAAAAAACCAAAAAAACAAAAAAACAAAAAAACAAAAAAACAAACCCAAATCAGTTTAAGTGCAGCTCATGTCACTTACATAGGGACCAACTACAGCTTTTCTATATACTAATTTCAGTGTGTTTTATGCTTATCTCCTTTACATTCAAGGTCAAACTTAAAATGCCAACATGCTCCAGAAGTTAAAAGAACAACTGAAATAGCAAACACAAGTGAGCAGTCAGTCCACTGATTAACACCCTGTGATTTTACATAAAAGTCTCACAAAATATACTTAGTGAACTGTGAGATGGGATTATTTTGTCAAACTTTAATTTCCAAGGTCAAGTTCAGTCTTGACCTTGGAAATGAAAGGAAATTAAAGTTTGACAAGCTCATCTCTTTTTGTTTGTATTAAAAGGGGTTACTTTAAAGCTTTCATGCCACATGTAAGCAGCTGTATAACTAACAATGTATAACTCTAGCATTGTTTGTGCTACAAGAAGCACACAGCATATGCACAAAGCTTAAATGCATAAACAATCACCAAGCTGCTCATGTATACCGTTATAACAAAAGAGTCACATCATTCAAACATCAAACACAGCTCATGCTTCTAGTGTTATTAGTCTTTTAATCATTGCTTCAAAAAGAAGACCAACCAACAGCACACAGATTATACACAAACAAGGTCAGCAACAGTGAAATAAATCCTCCCTGTTCCTCCTATTTGTCTCAAGATGAGAACAAAGCAAACAACAGAAAAATTCTCATAATTTGCAGTAATGAAACTACTGCCTGCTCTGTTTGGTGTTCAATACTGGGGCTAGACATAGACAGAGAGAGAAAAAGAAGTCTGGATAGAAAGCTGAAGACTGTGATGATGCTAGTGTAAGGAACTGCTGGTGGGTGTCTGATGGGATCAGTCACCCCTGGGTGTTGAGGTCATTCAAACGTGGCTGAAAAGGGCTAGAAAAGACCACAGAGATATCATAAAATATCATATCATATATTATAAATTGTAGACCATACTGAACGGTTATGTCTTGCACAGAACATATAAAGTTCTTTCAGCTTGTTGTGTTCATCTATGACCAAAATAATGCAAAGACTTATTAGGTTTGGACACTAAACTGTTTTCTGAATATTAGCTAATGGCCAGCTACTTTACTGTGGTCATACTTGTATAGTTCTATCAATTCACAATAACATTCAGCATATAGAAAGCTACGGAGTCTTAGAAACAGGCATGAACACCCTAATATTTCCTCCAAATATAGATTACTAGCACATTTCTAAGATATATTAACAAAACGTGTTAATGCAATAAAAAATGCCAACATAAAATATAGTGAATAATGATATTAATATGAATATTTCATATCTCTTTGCTATAGTTAAGGGCCCAGATTCCCACCCTCTATGGAAAGAGAGAGTGGATAAAGTTACAGACAAACAATTGAATCTGAGCTTGCAAGTCAAGGTTTTATACTGAAGAGTTGAAATGGTTGTCTGTCAGAATAATAATTGTCCTTACTGTAAAGTTTAATTAAGCCAATTAAAATAAGCTGAATTGAAATGAATTCAAATAAATGTCACTGATTATTTTTTAATTTTCATACATTTTTAAATAAAGATGGTGTTGGCAGAATGAGTGTGAACAGAGCTTGACTGAGTGGGAGGTGAGGAGCTGCCGGTTGGAAGGGCAGGTTTCAGTATGATAATTATGTCTCTGAGGAGCAACACGAACACAGAGGTGTAATCTCACCAACTATACAGCCCCCTTCGAAAATACAATCTTCTGCATGATTTACAATTATCCCATCACAGATATGACTCTCCAACCTTAACATGCTGGCTGATACCTTTTAATCCTCTTTTTAACACTTTTGTATGTTATAGACAAAATAACACCATTTCACATTTTAGTGTTAACCAGCCTCACAGAAGCTAGATGAATTTCATGAGAACAAAAGCTTCAAGTAACACCCATCTGGTGTTACATGGCAATAAACTGCCATGGTTCTTCACCCTGTTAAGTGTTGATATACACATTTTCCCATGAGAAACACTTTCATGGCTAAAGTGAATTCTCTGATTCTCTGAGCTCTATACCGCAGAGCAGAGTGTATGCAAATACATCAATAAGTGTAACACGATGATGCACTGCAATCTGATCAACTGTAGTTCTTCTTGAAATACAGTCAGGTCCATAAATATTGGGACATCGACACAATTCTAACATTTTTGGCTCCATACACAACCACAATGGATTCCAAATGAAACGAACAAGTGCTTTAACTGCAGACTGTCAGCTTTTATTTGAGGGTATTTACATCCAAATCAGGTGAACGGTGTAGGAATTACGACAGTTTGTATATGTGCCTCCCACTTCTTAAGGGACCAAAAGTAATGAGACAATTGGCTTCTCAGCTGTTCCATGGCCAGGTGTGTGTTATTCCCTCATTACCCCAATTACAACGAACAAATAAAAGGTCCAGAGTTCATTTCAAGTGTGCTGTTTGCATTTGGAACCTGTTGCTGTTTACTGCCAGGAACCCATCAGAGAGAGATAGCAAAAACATCAGGTGTGGCCAAAACAACTGTTTGGAACATTCTCAAAAAGAAGGAACACACCAGTGAGCTCAGCAACACCAAAAGACCCGGAAGACCATGGAAAACAACTGTGGTGGATGACCGAAGAATCCTTTCCCTGGTGAAGAAAAAACCCTTCACAACAGTTGGCCAGATCAAGAACACTCTCCAGGAGGTAGGTGTATGTGTGTCAAAGTCAACAATCAAGAGAAGACTCCACCAGTGTGAATACAGAGGGTTCACCGCAAGATGTAAACCTTTGGTGAGCCCCAAAAACAGGAAGGCCAGATTAGAGTTTGCCAAATGACATCTAAAAAAGCCGTCACAGTTCTGGAACAACATCCTATGGACAGATGAGACCAAGATCAACTTGTAGCAGAGTGATGGGAAGAGAAGAGTATGGAGAAGGAAAGGAACTGCTCATGATCCTAAGCATCACCTCATCAATGAAGCATTCGGTGGAAGTGTCATGGCGTGGGCACGTATGGCTGCCAGTGGAGCTGGTTCTTTTGTATTTATTGATGATGTGACTGCTGACAAAAGCAGCACGATGAATTCTGAAGTGTTAGGGGCAATATTTTCTGCTCATATTCAGACAAATGCTTCAAAACTCATTGGACGACGCTTGACAGTGCAGATGGACAACGACCCAAAGCATACTGAAAAAGCAACCAAAGAGGTTTTGAAGGTAAAGAAGTGGACTGTTTTGCAATGGCCAAGTCAATCACCTGACCTGAATCCAATTGAGCATTTCACTTGCTGAAGACAAAACTGAAGGGAAAATGCCCCAAGAACAAACAGGAACTGAAGACTGTTGCAGTAGAGGCCTGGCAGAGCATCACCAGGGATGAAACCTGGCGTCTGGTGGTTCCTTTGTGTTCCAGACTTCAGGCTGTGATTGACTGCAAAGGATTTGCAACCAAGTATTAAAAACTGAATGTTTGATTTATGGTTCTTATTCTGTCCCATTACTTTTGGTCCCTTAAGAAGTGGGAGGCACATTTGCAAACTGTTGTAATTCCTACACCGTTCACCTGATTTGGATGTCAATACCCTCAAATAAAAGCTGACAGTCTGCAGTTAAAGCACGTCTTGTTCATTTCATTTGGGATCCATTGTGGTGGTGTATGGAGCCAAAAATGTTAGAATTGTGTCGATGTCCCAATATTTATGGACCTGACTGTACATGCATCTGATCCATTTATTATCCAAACGTTCTGCTGATGCTGAGCTGCACTATAAGGACTAAAGAGTAGTGAAAGAACCAGTTAGTTATATGAACAGCTATAGAAAAAAAAAATGCAGAAATCCATTTTTCTTTTCTGCATTTTAACCAATATTTTTGTGATATTTAAAGTACACAGACTACACCCTAAAAGAATATGCAAAGTGCTTTCTACTACAAGACTCACACATTAAATCAGGCACCTTTTTCTATTCCTAAGTGCCCCCTATAACATTCGCATGCACACTCACATGGAAGTATCGGGGGCAACTCAGGGTTCAAGATCTTGCCGAAGGATACTTCATCAAGCAGAGCCGAGGAGCTGGGGAGCAATCCATTGCCCTTCTGATTAGCAGACAACCCGCTCTACCTCCTGAGCCACAGGAGCCTTTCATGGAAACTGTATGGATACTGTAATGATGACTGGATGATGAACACTCCCCAAACTTATAGGAAGAAAAAGAGGAAACCAGACAAGGAGATAAAAATAAAATCGAATTCGATCAGCACGACATTTGTCTGACAGGTTTGTAGAGGAAACATATCTCTGAGAGGAAACAAAAGAGACAAACTTTATGACTAAATGAAAAGGACAATAAACTTCAGCATTCATGCATTAAATCAGTGCCATACAGCTGCCTTATAGTAGCATGTGATGTCAGTATTTATTATGATGAACACACAAGTTAAATATAAACAAGTAATACTATGGGAGGGTGAGAAAGATGTGGGGGAGCGCAAAAGAAGAGCAAAAAGAGAATGATAACGGTACATCAGCAGAGTAAATACTCTGATAAATCACAGAGGAGACAGAGCTGTCGAATAAATTTATCCCAGCCCATTATTCCCTCTTGTATCTCCCACCACAGGAGGCATAAAGACTGTGTGTGAATGTGTGAGTGCCTCCACAAGAAAGAGTGATGATGAAGATGACCCTGGCACTGACGTATATAGCAACACAGGGGCACACGCACACGCACGACATCCGTGACACGACGCCACTAAACATTCCCTTGAAACACCATCACATACACACGACATCAGGTAATTGGGGCCCCTGGGCTCGGGTGCCAAGGGTGCGCATTTCTTGCAGAGAGGCAGATAAATCAACTGTTAATAAGCCGGCAAGTGCAGAGTTTCTATTTACGACTGCTCTTTCTCCACAAGGCCAGTGTCACTAGCCCAAATGTGGTCTCTCATGCTGACAAACACCCCTATTCACATATGCACACACACCTACACACATACTCAGACGGTCCTCAGGCAGAGGACCCCAGCATACCCGTGCCCCTGGATGTCAAGGGAGAATATAAAGCTTCTCCTGTAATGCAATATATTCAGCATTTTTCATCAGTTCATGCTTTTTCCTATTAAATCATAATGGAGAAAGGATCTCAGCTAAATCTACCTCTCTGACACGCACACATACAGAGTCGATGTCAGCGATGTCAGGCTTCATTGGTAGCTAGACCTCAGTATGGCAGCACAGTAGAGGACAGTATTGATTCATCCAGCGAAAAGTCACCTTCTTCCTCACCCCACCCCAGCAGCCGCCTCGAGGGCCCCGGTCATTCCACTCAGCCAATTTGTATGGCTGTTGTTATTATTAGTGTTTCTGGTATAGCGCTTTGGTCTAGGGGCACGGACACACCGCTTTATGATGCTGTGCCTAATAAACATCATTGTGATTTTCCCAGGCTAGTAATTAAGTGTGGGGCTAATTTGTCATAGTTAGTTAGTGTGGCGCGATGCCAGAAGAGGGCTGCCTGGGAGGGGTACGGTGGCTGAGAAGGCCAGGAGCTTAACACAGACTTTTCATATAGAGCCAAAGCTGCATAACGACATTGACGCTGGACTGGGCATGACAGAGGGGTTCCATATGCAGACCCTGACGTGGACATTTCTGTGTACATGATTACAATAGATTTTTATGATTATGGGGTATTTGAGAGCAAGAGCTTCGAATTTCAATGTGATTCAATGTTTTCTGTTTTGTTTGACTTTTTTCTTTTAAGCACATCTTAAAATGTGTCTGTGTGTAGACACGGTTGTGTATATATCTGTGCAAAACTGTGTCTCAAGGCTAAAGGGAACAAGAAAAGTGGTAAACAATTGGCAAGGCAAATCAGAATGGAGAAATGTATTTAGATTAGGCTATACAGATTAGATTATACATGCAACTGAATCACTGTTTACAGACATTATAGTAAAAACACATTAAGCCCAAAGAGAGAGGGTAAAAAAAGAAATGCTGCTTATATAACCAAGTTAATCGTTTTGCCTCAGAGGTATTGTATAGCTGCAAAAAGATCTCATTTGAACGTGTTTATAGTCCCACTGCTTATAAAAGAAATCCTGACAAATCAATAGGGACGTAATAAAGGTTCTGTAGTGCAGGGATTCAGGTACTGATAACAGAAATCACATTATTGGCATACAAGCTATGACTCTATCAAAAGTTAGTATGTGTAACAGTTTTTGTACTACTCTCTAATGGAGTCCATGTAACTCCAGGAAACAAATGTAAGGGGAAACAAACCTGAAACTCATTAGAGCAAATGTTATCCATCATACTCTCACTCTCTACTGCATTCAGAATTTATCTTAAAATTATTTTGTACATTTAATGGCCCTCTGAGGTTTTGGCCCATTATAGAAAGATTTGGTTTAGGGCCAGCCTTTTACATTTTAAATGGAGTACATTAAGCTCCTTTCCAGTGTTTATATTTTTATTCCAGGGTTGTACTAGATTTGCATTATTCACATTTTTAACTAATCCTTACTTATTAATTATAAGGCCTTGGTTCAGCCCCTCTGTCTGAAAACTAGCCATTTTAGCTCCTTTCACTTAAAAGCCGCCCGCCCTTTAAACCAACTTTCTTCAGACTGGCTGCCCCGTGCAAACCGAAGGGTCAAACAGCAGGGGAGTGAAACTGCTGTGCTCAAAGCCGGAATCGTGTACCTAAGACCATATTAAAGATATTGCCTCCATATGACATCATAAAAGCCCAAGAGTTGAAAAAGTCTTTCTAAAATGAGGGTTGAGCCTTTCTCCATCTCCAAGCATCCACCATCGGAGCAGTGCAATTAATTTAAGCTCTAACACAGTCAAAATCTGACAGACCAGCTTCTTTAGAGTTTAGTTTAGTTTAGTCCTGTGGAATTAAGTTGTACTTTTTTAAAAAGTTGCATCTGTTTTCATAGTTCCTGTATTTAATGGTAATGTATTGCATGCCTAAAGCAAAGAGGCTTACTGTAATTCAGTTTTACCATCCATCCTCACACACTCACCGACTCATTGAGAATCTGCAGCAGCTAGAATGCAAATTGTGTCTGATTCAAATAACTTATAAGAGATAGATTATGGAATCGTAATTTTATTAACATTTAACGGCCACAGTCAATTCTGCACACCATTCAATGAAGCCTATGTGTAAGTTAAATAAGGAAGATCTGTAATCAGTCATCTGTCTGCTTTCCTGGATGTTATTTTGCTTTTCTGTTCTCTACATTCCTACTGCTTTCCCAGGCTGTCAGTTTCAATACTGTTATCAGTATTTTAGTCTAATCATATTCTTGCCTGCTTTCTTTGGACCAATCAGCCTCACTGTGTGCAATTTAAAACTTTGCTCTCTGTCATTCTCTCTTACGGACTCTCATTGGTGCAAAATACCTCATCCCCATCTCCACCTCACAGACACCTCAGTCGTAACGACATCCAAGCCTCAGTCTCCATCTTCACCACCAGTGTCTAGACTTCGGGTCCTGCCTAAACCCCGTCACCAGTGAGATTCTGTTCTTCCATGTTGAGTCATCGGAGTCTAATCGCCAAATACATTAATTTCTCTATCTCAATAAATCATGTTCAGTTCTTTCAAATGATCTCCATCCATCCATCCATCTTGTTAGGAGAAAAACCTCAGGAAAGCAAAGAATCACGGGCCCAGAGTTAATTCATGTACATGGACGATTACCTGACACCTTCCGTCGACTACAGAAAGTGTAGGCAAAGCGCGCCAGGCATTCACTCAGAGTTTATTATATACTGTCCTCTCACGTAACACTCATGGGTGGAGTACAAGTTAGGAAAAAACAACTTCTTATCTGCTGCCTGCATACGAGGCTGCACAGGATGCAAGCTTGCAAGACGAAGAGGACAAGTTGATTAACGATCTTGTAGTGGGTTAAAACAATACATGTGGGTGTTTGTCTAACTTGAGCAACTTCCTCATGTGATCACTTTGCTCCAGCTAAAGAATTTGCTGACACGCTATGTACAGGCATTACTCTGCAATTTAAATAAACTAAACATTAAGGTAAAATCTTTTCACACATCTTCATCCGCTTTATCCGGGGCCGGGTCGCGGGGGCAGCAGCCTAAGCAAAGAGGCCCAGACCTCCCTCTCCCCAGCCACCTCCTCCAGCTCATCCGGGGGAACACCAAGGCGTTCCCAGGCCAGCCGAGAGATATAATCTCTCCAGCGTGTCCTGGGTCTGCCCCGGGGCCTCCTCCCGGTGGGACATGCCTGGAACACCTCACCCAGGAGGCGCCCAGGGGGCATCCTTACCAGATGCCCAAAACCACCTCAGCTGGCTCCTTTCGATGTGGAGCAGCAGCGGCTCTACTCTGAGCCCCTCCCGGATGGCCGAACTTCTCACCCTATCTCTAAGGGAGATGCCAGCCACCCTTCGGAGGAAGCTCATTTCCGCCGCTTGTATCCGCGATCTCGTCCTTTCGGTCACTACCCACAGCTTGTGGCCATAGGTGAGGGTAGGGACGTAGATCGACCGGTAAATTGAGAGCTTCGCTTTTACACTCAGCTCCCTCTTCACCACGACGGACCGGTGCAGCGTCTGCATTACTGCAGCTGCAGCCCCAATCCGTCTGTCGATCTCCGGCTCCCTTCTCCCATCACTCGCGAACAAGACCCCGAGATACTTGAACTCCTCCACTTGGGGCAGGACCTCATCCCCGACCCGGAGTGGGCACTCCACCCTTTTCCGGCTGAGAACCATGGCCTCAGATTTGGAGGTGCTGATCCTCATTCCCGCTGCGTCACACTCGGCTGCGAACCGCTCCAGTGCGAGCTGGAGGCCCAACAGAACCACATCATCCGCAAAGATCAGAGATGAGATCCTGAGGCCACCAAAGCGAAAGCCCTCCGCCACTTGGCTGCGCCTAGAAATCCTGTCCATAAAAATTATGAACAGAACCGGTGACAAAGGGCAGCCCTGGCGGAGCCCATCACCCACCGGGAACGAGTCCGACTTATTGCCGGCAATGCGGACCAAGCTCTTGCAACGGTTGTATAGGGATCGAATGGCCCGTAGCAATGGGCCAGACACCCCATACTCCCGCAACACCTCCCACAGGACACCCCGAGGGACACGGTCGAATGCCTTCTCCAAGTCCACAAAACACATGTAGACTGGTTGGGCAAACTCCCATGCACCCTCAAGTATCCTCGAGAGGATGAAGAGCTGGTCCAGTGTTCCGCGACCAGGACGAAAACCGCATTGTTCCTCCTGCATCAGAGGTTCGACTAGCGGACGAACTTTCCTTTCCAGCACCCTGGCATAGACTTTCCCGGGGAGGCTGAGGAGTGTGATCCCCCTGTAGTTGGAACACACCCTCCGGTCCCCCTTCTTAAAGATGGGGACCACCACCCCGGTCTGCCAATCCACGGGTACTGCCCCTGATCTCCACGCAACATTGCAGAGGCGTGTCAGCCAGGACAGCCCTACAACGTCCAGAGCCTTCAGGAACTCGGGGCGGACCTCATCAACACCAGGGGCTCTGCCACCAAGGAGTTGTTTAACTGCCTCAGTGACCTCGCCCCCAGAAATTGGCGGGTCATTCCCCTCATCATTCCCCTCATCCCCAGACTCTGCTTCCTCCTTGGAAGACGCGTCAGTGGGATTAAGGAGGTCCTCGAAGTATTCCTTCCACCGCCTGACAATTTTCTCAGTCGACGTCAGCAGCGCTCCGCCAGCACTATACACAGTGCAGGTAGAGCACCGCTTTCCCCTCCTGAGACGCCTGACGGTTTGCCAGAACCTCTTCGAGGCAGTCCGAAAGTCTTTTTCCATGGCCTCTCCGAACTCCTCCCACACCCGAGTTTTTGCTTCAGCCACTGCCCGAGCCGCATTCCGCTTGGCCTGTCGATACCTGTCGGCTGCCTCCGGAGTCCCACAGGCTAACCAAGCCCGATAGGACTCCTTCTTCAGCCTGGTGGCTCCCTTCACCCCTGGTGTCCACCATTTGGTTCGGGGATTACCACCACGGCAGGCACCAACCACCTTGCGGCCGCAGCTCAATGCAGCAGCTTCGGCAATGGAGGCGCTGAACATGGTCCATTCGGACTCGATGTCCCCCGCCTCCCTCGGAATGCTGTTGAAGCTCTGCCGGAGGTGTGCGTTGAAGATCTCGCGGACTGGGGCCTCTGCTAGTCGTTCCCAGCACACCCTCACTACGCGTTTAGGTGCACCAGGTCTGTCCAGCGTCCTCCCCCGCCACCTGATCCAACTCACCACCAGGTGGTGATCAGTTGACAGCTCAGCCCCTCTCTTTACCCGAGTGTCCAGAACATATGGTCGCAGGTCTGGTGATACGATTACAAAATCGATCATCGACCTACGGCCTAGAGCGTCCTGGTGCCACGTGCACTTATGGACACTCTTATGTTCGAACAAGGTGTTCGTTATGGCCAAACTGTGATTAGCACAGAAGTCCAATAACAAAGCACCGCTCGGGTTCAGATCACGGAGGCCGTTCCTCCCAATCACGCCCCTCCAGGTCTCGCTGTCGTTACCCACGTGAGCATTGAAGTCTCCCAGCAGGACAACAGAGTCTCCAGGTGGAGCACCTTCCAGCACCCCCCCCAGGGACTCTAAGAAGGCTGGGTACTCCGAACTGCCACTCGGCGCATAAGCGCAGATGACAGTCAGGACCCGTTCCCCGACCCTAAGGCGCAGGGAACAAACCCTCTCGTCCACCGGGAAAAACCCCAACGTACCGGCAGCAAGCCGGCAGCAAGATCTCTCAATCTTGAATTCATATATGTGTATGATGTAGTAGATATGTTAACCATATCGTAATATAAATTCAGGCCCATGTTGTACACAGTGTTGGCATAAGCATGTGATTAACTATGCCTATAGAAATTGAGCTAGAGATCCAAGTGATGGACAACCCAGGATTCATTCAGTTCTGAAATGATAATCACATCAAATAGAACAGAACATTAATCTTGACGTCATGGACAATTTAGGATCTCTACACTGTCAGACACACCATCGTGTCAGCTTTGTTTTCACAGATGCACAGTATGTCGATGATGTGGACACACTCAGTCAGTACCAAGTCAATGAACAGCTCTCCTCTTCCAAGCTCTTCTGTTATTGCATATCACCATGCAGATCTGAAATTGTTAGCTGTGCCCACCAGCTTTTCATCTACAAAAGATTGCCTGATTAGACTCTATCAAGTTGCTGTAAGAAAGCTCTGATGCATCACCGCAACTGAGAATCTGATCTGTCTCTGATTGCTTTCGGTGACATACACAATTACGCAGCCGCTTCCTGTGATTAAACAAACTCTCCTGTTTCTAGGCCATTTCCTTCTTGTCCTCTTCTTCATCCTTTGCTTTTGTTTGCATTCATCCACCTGTCCACTCCCTCTC
Organism: Neolamprologus multifasciatus; assembly: GCF_963576455.1. Classification (NCBI taxonomy): domain Eukaryota; kingdom Metazoa; phylum Chordata; class Actinopteri; order Cichliformes; family Cichlidae; genus Neolamprologus; species Neolamprologus multifasciatus. The sequence goes on along the minus strand of NC_140454.1, from coordinate 24,410,721 downwards.
CCTTCCCTAGTTTAAATCGCAAAAATCTGCTATGAATTCTGTAATCCCTCATCTATTTACCGTGCAGACAAAAGCACAATAGTTTACAAATACACCTATGATATTTGCAAAGCCACATTTCCACAGAAACAGGAATTAAACAATGTTAAACACCTCAACTGCTCATAATTAATGGAATCTTTATTCATATTTATAATAAATATAACTAAACTTGCAAGGTAACTTGCTAAGTGATATTGAAGCTCACAGAACTGAGCTTCCAATTTTTAATAAAACTCTCTCGCAGTGCTGCTTTTTAGTAGTCACGTTCACCCAGTGCTCACCCTGAGTGGTTGAAGTGGCCTTCACTCTGTTTATATTGGTCTTTATTTTAATTTTTGTTGTTATGTATGGTAGTAACTTCCAGTATCACTAAAATATGTGCGTTAGATATGTATCCAGCATTTCCACCTCCAAGTCCGAAAGCATGGAATTGTCTCCCCTGCTTGGGGATGGGAGGAGTTACTGTTCCAGCCAGAGGACTTCAAGTATCTGCTAATGCTAATATATTGCTAATGAGTGGAGTGAGGGGTGTAGCGGATGAACTAGCAAACAGATTGGTCCAGCATCTTTAGTGATAAAGCCACTGTACTGACCTGCTGTAATGAAGAGAGGCATGGGTGTGAAGGCAAAGATTTATAATTACTGGTCAATCTTCATTCCTACCCTACCAGTGACTACAAGAATAAGATCAAGGATTGAGTGGTGGCAATTAGCTTCCTCTGAAGGGTGTCTGAGCTTAGCCTTAGAGCTGGGAAAAGAACTCAGTCACCAAGAAAGTGCTAAAAGTAACACACAGGTGTCTTGCATCAAAAAGAATGAGTTGAGGTGGCTCAAGGTACTCCACCTCGCTGAGGTATTTCATTCATTTTATACTGGGAGGAGAACCCGGAGCCTGACCCAGGACACACTGGATATATTATGTGTCTCGGGTAGCTTGGGAATAAGAGAGAGCTCTGTGCTTCTCTGCTTAGACTGCTGCCCCCTGACCCAGACCCAGATAAGTGGTAGAAAATGGATGACTTAATGGTGCATCTGCAAAAGCAGAATCCACTCCGTAATGGAATATGTAAACCCCCATGAAATTAGCAGAATCTTGTAACTGTAACTGATTTTATGAGTGTTTAAGTCGAGAGAAATCATAGACAGAGGAAGAGCATAATACACTGTAATGCTACCAATGGGTCCAAGTTGGTGTGCTTGTGAATGTAACTCCTGAACCACATGACTGAATGTCAGAAATCAGCTACAATTGGATTCCTTCAATAAAACCATCTTCAGCATGTCCCATAACACCTATTTCTGCCACATTAGGTTTTATGGCAAATTAGATTTTATGTCCAAGTTAAAACAGAAATTCTCCATATTCGGTAAATCTACACAAATGAGCTTCAGACCAAGCCATATAGAAGTTACCACATTCCTTATTGAAAGCATTTGTCACAAAAATAACTTGTCAAATAAATTGCAGTGGTTGCCACGACCACTCAAGTTCTTTTCTTTTCTTTTTTATAGGTATAAAAAAAAACCACATCTAGAAACACAAGTGCACTTAGAGTGTATCTGTGTCTCAGTCTCTTCCTAGCACTTTCTTTATCCTCTGGTCACATTTATCGTCAGCTAATTTACCCTCTTCTTCATTTTGCCACCCCCTTTTTTGCTCTTTCGATCCTCTCCTCACTCAATCATCTTCTCACACCCTTTCATTTCATCTTCTTTCATCCTCTTCCTATTATGTGTCACTTCATTTGTCTTCAAACCACTCTTTTCCTGCTTTCCACATTCATAACACCCTTTTCCCTCTCTCAGGCTTACCTCACAGACTGATTTCACTACTCTCACTTAACCTTTACATCCTCTCCCAGCTTTACATGTCCTCTACCTTCTTGCTCTTTTCACCTTTCCTTTTGACCCAGTCACCCACTTTGTGAGGTCTTTATGTGGGAGTTGACCAAGTTTACTGATGGATACTGTTGGATGTGATTTTTTTTCTGTAATTATGCTGACTATAAACCATTAAGGCACTCAGGTCACAGAAGTAATATTGTCCTCATGTGGACATAAAGAACCATAAATGTTCCTATAATTTCTTCAGACTTCAGATTGTTATTTTCCAGACAGGCCTTGTCCTTCTCCTGCTCTTAATCCTTATGTGCTTTACAACCTCTCCCTAAAAATGGAAGGAAAAGGAAAGTATTACAACATGTCAAATGTAGAGAGCATGTCAAATGTTTGTAGTCTGATATGTTAATATACTTAATTTGAACTTTGCACTCACTTTAAGGGGCACATTTACCAATTTGCTGCACAGTGTTGGGAACTATGCAGTTTTAAGGCAGTTTTTTCTTTTCAGCTGCTCAAACTCCTTTGTCTTATTTTTTGATAATTAGACAGACACAGACTTTAGCACCATGACTTTTAAAATGTTTTGTCACTGTAACACAGACAGAATGTTGTTTTGGTCTTGCTGAGCAAAGACTTTTTCTCGATGGCAAAACACTTAAAGACTGATATATTGTTCAATACTTATGATGCATGTATTTCTATTTTTAAAATGTGTTTGGCCTTCCCCTACTTTTTCTAGCCTAACAAATACAGCATTCGTGATTTCAATTTTTAATTTATCAGACCACTTGACAGTCTTTTTCATCTTGCCTCAGTTAATCTTTAACAAGCTCGTGCTTTATCATGCTTTAAAGAAGCACAGAGAAGGCAGAGATTATTTGCTTCTGTGTGTGTCTGTGTTTGTGTGACTCAAAGAGTTTTAACTTGTACTGAGCTGTGAGTACTGACAATGGAAATGTTCCCGAGCCCATACAGTAGTATGCACTGCAAAAACTACTCATTTTGGGGACTGCTGGCTGAGATTATGGCAATTTAATATCAGTTTGTGTGTGAATCATTTAGATTTATTATGTACTATAATATATATAATATAATAAATGTACTATAGATGATGAAATTTCCAAATTCTAATTCTTCTAATTTTATATTGAGAAACATTATCCGTGAATGGCTAGGCTCCTTGGTCAAGCAGTCTTTTACAGAATTCCTGCCTCATATTTACTAGTGAAAAACTTTCTTTCCAGTCTTTTTCAAAATTATTGCTCCAAATTTAAAATAAGCGTTTATTAACAAAAACAAATCCATATTTTATTGTTATTTTTTAACATTTTCAATGAAAAATAACCTTTAAATGATCTTTTTGTATTTAAATGAAAAGCTTTAAATTATTTGCAAATCATTGTGTTCTTCTTTTATTTAAATCTGATACATTTCGCCGAGTTTTTTTTGAAAGGTGGTTGTAATTTTACAAGATTCTCCAGTGCCTGTGTGTGAGTTACAAAGACTTATGGGAGTGCATATATCAGATTAGCTTCACTGAATCATTTACTAAATATTGAAAAGGTTAAGCCTGACAGGAAATTATCATAAGCCTATATAGTTTCTCCATTTCCCTCCCACATGTGTACAATATTTAAATGTATTTATGCCAGTGTGCATGTGTATGTGTGAGTCTGTGTGCGCATTTTCGCAAAGCAGTTCCTCATAAGCACAACAAATCATACACTAACTTCACTGGCACAAGGCATTTACCAAAACGGCCATCAGCATTTTAATGACAAAGTCTAATCTATTTATGGCCAGAGTAAATTATTACAGCGGACTCTTGATATTCCCCACAACACACAGAAATTTACATGGCTCGCTCAATTCTGCTGATGGCAACTCTATGCTAATGGTGTTGGAATTTTCTGTGCACCTTTCCAAACAAACCCATCACACTGAGGTTTAGGTGGATGAGTCAGGGGAAGCATATGTGCAAAAGCATGTATGCATATCACTGCCGCATGCAACTTTTCATATTCTTAAGAAGGTATGGTTATCTTTCAACTTGAATGCATACGCTGACCGTGTGCACTCTTTCAACTTTGTCAAAAGCAGTTTTTCTATTGCTGACTTTGAGATAATTGCCAGTCTTAATCAACGTGACTTGCAGATTAACCCAATTTCTCTTTAGGTGTCCTATTGTAGGTCTTCTCTGTGTTTGCCACACTGTAAACACTGGACACATGTTCTTTTGTTCAAAAAAAGCAGCATAACTTATGTGCAGAAGATATCAAATACTAAGGGCCCTTCTATTTAAAGGCTCCACAAATGTAACACTTGGTTTCACAGTGCATTGCCTTAGTTGAAGAATTTCTTGTAATTACTGAGTATTCTTGTACTACAAGTGCAGAGGTATCAGTTTTACATGATTTAGATGATAGATTTTGAAAGGAATCTTCATGTAACCATGACAAAAAGACCAAGTATTACTGTCTCTTTTCACTAAATTGAAGCAATAGTGTGGAAGTATGAGAATAGATACATTACCTAGTCCCTTCTCAATATTCTAACCACCAACTATTCCACCACCATCACATTATCTTTAAGGAAATTGTATTTTAAATGTAAGAAATCCCCTTACTTTGCTTCAGTGAGTATCTACAAATGCACATTTTTTTGGATTCAGTTTGAGAAACTAAATTGAGGATTAGGCCAAATCGTTTTAGATAACTTTGCCAGGGCATTTATTTTGCAATTTGAACCAATGATATATCTAAATATTTAGTCAAACATATTGTTTGCATGAGTAGTTCCAATTTTTTTTAATTTTTTCAAGCTAGTTTAAAAAAACACACAAAAAAAACCATTGTATTTAACATCCTTAAAGCCTATTCAACATTACAGTAAAATATAGATTTCAAAATTTCTATTTGAAAATATTATAAAACGATGCAAGAATAATCTAAGAATAATCTTAGGCAGTGTGTGGGCTATTGCTTTGTGCAATTGTGCTCATGAATCATCTTGCATCACTTCTATTCTTGCTGAGGTGTGAAAAGAAGATATTACACCTTCTGGTATGCACGTATGAAAATGATGAAAATGTCTACTCTCCTTTTACTCACAGTTCTAGACACTTAAAAGTCATACAAACAGTATAAAGATCATTAAATGAAAACCTACATCTTTAATAATTAGAAAAAAACAAACAAACCCAAGCAAAACAAAACTATGACAAGGAAATAAAATTGCAGCAATTATTTTGGCTAAACTTAACCAGAAATCAGACAATCAAACACTGTATGTGACACTAATACAAGAACAAACATGTTGAATCCCAGAGCAGCCTGTTGTATTCTTTGGCATGTGGGAAAACAGTTTATGTACATACGATGTTGAGTACACTTTTTTCCAGTGGGTCTAAACAGGCTTGTCCCACAGTGGCAAGCACAGAGGGAGAACCAACATTATGAAAACACTACTCCATTCCCCAGCACTGGTCATATGCCTCAAGTAAACCTGAGGTTTATTACATTCATCCGGTAGTACTGATCTGCTTATATGAGCTTATGAGCTTATATCCAAAAAACAAAGTTGGAAAGATTTGTCCGTTCGTTACTTGGTGTTACTGATAACATGACACCTGCTGCATCCATGGGTTGGATGGGACACTGTGGTATTAAAACTACAACTACCAATGTAATCAATAACCATGTTTACCATTAAAATAAATGACACAGACTATTGACTCGCTGACCAAACTCTAGTTTCTGTCAAGGAGATAGTGGTAAAATACATCATCACTCTGCTTATCAGTGGCCGAGGGCCATAAATCTACCTTTTCCCTTGAGCATTTTAAATAGCTGCAGCTGTGTACGTTAGTGTTGAAATAGGTCTTGTGCACAGCCCAGGGACCTGCCACAACTATGTGCTAAACTGGGCATCTTAATGAAATAAAAAGGCTGCGTGTAACATTGAGGTGCCGGTAAAGGATAGAGTTGTCCCCAGTGACACAGAATAATGCATTTAATGTGTTTTGGCTCTATGAGAAAATGTATTTCTCCCAGCCCCCCTTAGCAGCGGCAGAAAGGAGGGAAGGAGAGAAAGAAAGAGGAGAGAACAAAGAAGCAAAAAACAAGCATGCTTGAATATAGGAAACCGGAGGGAGAGAAGGAGGGGAATGAAACAACCATCAAGACAAAACAGGGTGAGGGAAATAGTCAAGGGAGGAGGCAGAAAACAGAAAACACAGTGTTTGCAAATCAAAAATTAAAAGCATAAGCATGCTATACACCAGAGGATGTCCCAAAGATATAATGGGCCTTTCAGCCCCTTTATTTGGGGAAAACAGGTGAATACAATAACAACTTGAACCTCTGCCATCATTTACAGCAGTGTTTGAGGGTGCAAACCTACAAATATTAGAAGGACAATTACCTTACTGTCATAACGCCAGGCCTGTCTCACTTTACTAACTGCATCACAAAGCAACAAATGATTAAAGTACTGAATATTAACTTTCACAAGGCCATTCTCACAAATCTCTAACAAGGCCCCAGTAACACAATAAACTAATGACTGTTCTAAATCTGTGTACTCAGAACAAACTTTCTTGATCACAGCTCCACAGTACATAATCATTCTGATTGGCATATTAATATATGGCATATAATTTTTCAGATTTTGTTCTGTGGCAAAATCTCAAAGCTCAAAGATGGAGTGAGAAACTCTGTGAGGAACAGTTGTAACCAATGATTTTGCCCCATGTTAAATTATTTTACCTTCTATTAATAAAATGCCATCAAACTGTGAGCGGAGGTTTCTCTGAAATACGACTCACGTTCAATAACATACAGTATTCAGTATTGAAGATTTGCAAATTATAATAGGAATAACCTTAAACTAATGAAAATCCTTTCCTGGAAAAAAGCACTGTTGGTGACATTTGCATAAGGGTTGAAAGAAAAGAGCCATGACGAGTAAACAAACAAAAAGCTGTTTACATTACAACGTGAACACATTTCCAGAGCTAATTTTCTTCTTTCCTGCCTTTGCTGGCATATCGATACATGTTTGGTACATTACTTCTACCGTTAAGTAGGATAAGACGGCAAGAAGCCATTGGCAGCCACTAGCACGGAGTCATGTGGATTTATCAACAGCAAACCAGTCATTGCGCTATAATGCTGGTAGGTCACAGAGTACCCTCAAAAACAGGGGATGATCTCCTCACAGTTCCATAAATACCTTTTAAATGAACAAATCCTCTGGGCGTCAAAAGTTATGAAAACAAACATGAAATATTCTTGTCTTACGGCGATTATACTTCTGCCAAAAACTAATGAGTTTTTCACTTACTCATAGTCTAACTACTGAAAAATTTCACAAAAATCAGGTTAATCTATGAGTTATTGAGTTAACATGTGTAGCATGATACTGGGGAGAACCAATACATTTCTAACCACATAAAGCCGCACAGAGGAGGGAATTAATTTGTTGCTAATTAGATTATCACTGCAGATTTCATTTATATGTATAATCTCACACATACACAATGTGCAGTCCTGCACAATGTATTTGGGAACAAATTGAGGTGTAAGGCAGTGTGAAAATACCAAGAAGTTTTCATGTTATCATAAACTTTTTCTGGTGATATGATTAGGTATGTTAGGGAAGATTAACTTTATCTTGGTTATCTTTATGTACTTTTTTAACCAGCAAAGCAGAATCCTACATTTTATAGGACTTGTGCTTAAGTAACACACTCAACGAAAATAATAGTACTCACCACCCTGATCAGTGCTGACGGTGATGATGGCCACCTGTCGAGGGAACGAGCTCATGTCTGACACACCGTTAAGCGACTCGATCTCAAAGGTGTAGTTGGCGTGTGCGGAAAAATCCACGACAGTGACAGCGGCGTTGGTCAGGCCTAACGGTCCTGGCAAGAAGCGAAGCTCGTCTTCACACAGCTGGCAGTGGTCGGGCTCTGGGCCGCAACGTTTACACTGGACGTTGTAAGTTAGGTCCCTGCGACCTCCTGTGTCGCTGGGGGGCGACCACTCCAGCAGCAGGCAGGTGTCGTTCAGGTTAAACATCAGATTTCGTGGACGAGATGGAGGGCCTACAAAAGAGCAAAAACTGATAAACTGATAAAAGAATTCATAATTATATTTCAAATGAAACATGGGCAGCACTTTCTGTTACAGCTCAGTAATATTGTTGTAAGAGTAGCATAATAATGTGGAAACAAGCAGGAATTTAACCACAGATGTTTCCTGGTGATCCTCACATAACTTAAAGTTTGGAATTACAGTTAGAGGGGATTTTGCACCTTGCAAGCCTGATTCCTGGTTATTACAAAGAAAGTTATTTGTGTAGGTTCCTACTCATCCAGGTCATGGAAAGAAACGTGACTGGACTTCTTAAAGAAGACAACTTAAAGAAGTCTAGTCAATTTCTGGCTGCATGCCAAATATCCTTGGGCAAGATACTAACCCCAATGTTTGCCTACTGGTGGTGGTCAGAGGGCCCGGTGGCACCAGTGTCCGGCAGCCTCGCCTCTGTCAGTGCGCCCCAGGGCAGCTGTGGCTACAATGTAGCTTGCCATTGCCAGTGTGTGAATGTGTGTGTGAATGGGTGGGTGACTGGATGTGTAAAGTGCTTTGGGGTCCTTAGGGACTGAGTAAAGCGCTATACAAATGCAGGCCATTTACCATTTACCATTTCTTTCCAAACTTCTTAGACTACAATAAAGTTCTTCAGGTTTTTACAGTCAATAATCCACAGCATCAAATATAGGATTTATATTGTTACCATTTAACAGAGAGGAATACTGAAGGCATAGAGTTGGATTAATTATATCCTAACATGTTAAAGCATCAGCTAAGATTACCTTATTGTCAATTGGATACTACCACAAGTCAGTATATAAAAGTGTAAATACATAAATATTACTATTACATTCCTAGATGTTTATAACAATATTATATATATATATATATATATATATATATATATATATATATATATATATATATATATATACTTACTTTATATAAACTTTCTATAAAATATTACATAGACTATATATACATTGATTCTGTTGTAAAATACAACTTTGATCCAGTTTGCTTGACTTCTAATACTATATTATAATATTATGAATTGGTACTGCCTCATAGGCATATGTTTTTTGTTCCTCATTATTATACCTATATCATATATATGTAAGATAATACTTTGTTATTACTTTGATATTAAGCTGGTAATAACTTGCTATTTCCATATTAATAACATGTTTCCACCATTAGTACATGACTGTTACCACATTTTTCCATATTATTATTAGTAGAACGCACAACCCAGATACGTTTAGCTGATGTTCGCTGTGTTTAGTTATAAAATCTCACAGTTTAGTATATCAAGATTAAATTAAATAACAAAATTCATTGTTAGTCTACAGCAGAATAACCAGGTTTATTAAATAAAGGGCTTAAGTGCCCAGCAGTTAGTTTATGTCCCTACATACACAATTCTAATATCACTGTTTCTGCCAAATAATTTTTGAGCATGCTTTCTTTTAATTATATCTTTTGGACAAACTGTTGCTAATATAACTGCAATTCTTTCATTTTGTGTTTCAGACCAATAGTCACACAATTTCACACCACCCAACCAAGTTATACAGGCAAACAGAGTTTCCATCAGCTGCAGTCTAGACACTAGAGACTGCATTCTATCACCGGTCCTGATATGGTGCTATGTTTAACAATGATGCTGCAGGTGCAATCACCTAAATCTTATTATGTGTCTGAATTTGGAAATAGTTAATTCAATCATGCAGTACTTCCAAGTAGCCAAGCTGTGCATTGTACTATTTGGATAGTAAGAACCAAATGTAAGTCGTGCACACCAGCGTTAGCATTCCTATACCTGTATAAGAAACATCACCCAAAATTGCCATCTGAGGTCAAAAGCAGGTGAAAGAATGCTCTGAATGTCATAGTCCTCTCATGCTTTTAGTACTGGCTTTCTATTGCCTTGTGTTTCCCTTACTCCCTTTCCTTTTTTTCTGTCCCTCTGTTTGTGTATGTCTTGTCTCCCTGTGAATCCCTGGAGGCGTGACTCTCCATCGAGACAGATGATACACGTGTGTCATTATTCAATCAACCACCTACAGTATATATACACTTGTCATCCACCCCTTGCCAGACTGTCAAATAAATTACTGCAGTAGATGGCATTCAGGCTCCTTGTTGAAACTCTAGTTAACTAATTCCACATTGTCTTTGTTCTCCCAACCTCCAGTATGTGCCAACCAGCTACCAGTTAACCCGATCTTTTACAATCTATCCTCGGCTTTGACTCTGCCCGCCACTCTCCATCTGAAACTCCAGCATCAGCTACCAACCACCTCCAGTTACACACCCTGCCTGCCACTATCCACCGTCTCCTCCAGCATCAGCCTCCTGTAGTCAATCCACTCTACTGATCTAGGATCCACCTCTGCAGAGTATTAAACTGAGTATTTTGCATTTGCGTCAACTAGTGTTTCGTCTAAAACCTTAACACTAAATGTTTTTCTATTTCATAAATGTTTCACACACATATCTCACATATCTCATCTCCTATATCACATAAGTCCTGCTGTACTGACTCTTATAAGGCAATCCTCACCTGTGCAGTAAACAGCCTAACTACCTCCCTCACATTTCACTTTGCTAAGGTCTTGTGCTCCCTGGATGCGCGTGTTTGTGTGTCAGGGTAAGCATTGTGCAATAGCAGGCAGCCAGCTGTCAACAGGGTGGAGTTAAAAGGCCTGGGGGATTTGAACACTCCCGTCCTGCCAAGCTCACTGTCTGCCAGGACAATGGGATGTTTCCCTCTCTTCCACCATCCCTCTCTCCCCACCGTTGCTAAAATCTCAGCAGACAGGAAAGCTCCTCCTACTGCTCCTCCACTTCTGTCAGTGTGTGTCCATTCTCTCCCTTTATCTCTCTCTGCCTCTATCGGCCATTATCTCACCTTCTCTATTCTCTCCATCGAGGAGAATCCACCCACCTCCCCTCCTGCAGAGCAACCCCACTGCCATCAATCAACTCCTATTCTAGGGGGAGATTGGTATCACCACCTCCTTCCTTTCTCTCTTCACTGTCTACTCCATCCAGCCTTTACACTTTTCCCTCTCCTTTATCTCCCCTCCTGTTCTATCTTCTCTTTCTTCCTCTCTAACGTTGTCTTCCTCTAAGGCCCTCGGTCTTTAATCTCTATTGTCTTCAACGTCAAGCAAACAGTTTATGTTTTGGCCTACACGCCCCTGATTAAAATGCATTATGTGAGTAAACACAGCTCACAGATTGTAAAAGTAGATGTGGCACACCAGCCTACTCCTCTTAGTTTGCAAGTTTGTCACTCCCACACAAGGCCCTTTTACGCTGTGTTTGTACTTGGAGTGGAGATACTGTTAAAAACTAATTAACAACAGTTGACAAACCATTGAACAAGGCACTAAATTACAACGTTGTATACTCAGGAAGGTGTCTAGTTGTCTTTAGTAAGTGTAGCAGTAAAGATTTAACAATATGGTTTTTTGTTTTCGAGCAAATTAAACTTACCTTGTCAATGTAGTCAATAAATGCTGTAAATACAAATATGCCATTTGTTCATATGTTGGCGTTTAAGAAGCTAGAGCTCATCACTTGTTTGATTAGCTCATGCTTATAGGACTTGGAAAGTGTAGGTAACTGCAGGTAAGAATACCATTCACTCCTAAGATAAGTTTTCAAGTAGTTGTCAGACAAATAAAAGACCCCAGACTGAAATGCTTTCAGGTTTAAATGTATATATTGAATAATCTGGGCCTAAATTTTGACATAAAAACATCAAAGGAAGAGCTGCAGCCTTTTTGAGGATTTCCCCTGCAAATATTGCATCCTGCAGGACAATCTAAACTAACAGCATCTCCACAATGACTTGGCTTTGTCTTTCTGTAAAAGACAAATACACTTTTCCACCCTGGAGAGCTCTCAGACATGGCCCCCGTCTATCTCAGTGACAGCTAAATGGCTTTTTAATTAAAGGAGAATTAGTCCGGTTAAACTGTAATTTAATGCACATATGAAGTCGTAATGACAGTCAGTGAATCATCAATGAAGACGAGGCAGCTGAACAAAAGCCATGTAATTCATCCAGAGACTCTCTAATGTTCCGTTTCACACCAGATAAGTCCTAAAGACGAGACTGGATTTACGGCCACAGCAAATTCTCTGAGAACACTGGAGTAATCCACCAGCTCTATAGACAAAGTAATAACTTACCAGACTGTCTGGCATAGACAAGTATAGAAATATTTAATGTGAATGTACAATGAATTGATTCAAGTTTAATCAGACAAAATGATAACATGACTATTTCTCTCTCTCTATTTATGATGATGGTGATTACAGCTGTCAGTTCTCCCATAAGTCTGATCACATCAAAAAGGTTGACTAACCTCACTGCAGTTATACATGCGGCTATTATGTCTAATGACTCATGTCCAAGGTAGGAGGTAATGCCTTTAGCCAGCTTGCTTTTGCACATCTTCAGCATGTTTTCAGCAGCTCACAATTGTGAAAAGTTTATTTTTTTAGTCATCTTATTATACTACATGAATCCATGCTGTAGTGTTAGCACAATTCCAGCAACATGCAAAAGATCCTGGGTTTGATTCTGGACAAGCTACAAACCCAGTAGTAGTGTTAGCCACAAGTCTGGGAGGGTTGTATTAGAAAGGGCATCAATGCCAAATCAAACACACTTAAAATACCTCTTTCTACTTCTTCTTCTTCTTTTTAAATTTACCATACAAAAGCTCTGTCTGTGTGTTTATTTCTTTGTCCAAGAACTCCCACTATGCCGTCAGAAGTTGAGCAACTAAACACGGCACACAGGTACAGCCAAAGGTTCTTATCTGTAACAGAAATTATGATGTCAGCATGTTTCCTAGCACCCACCTGACAATGGACTAAAAGGAACCTTTATGATTTTACAGCACAACATAAATCATTATATTATTTTTATTTCACAAAATGAATACCTAATTTATGTTCAGAAAGGATTAATTATACAAAACTTGGATTATGCATAATATATTATGATGCCATCATACTGCCTGGTAATCACCTAGCAACAAGCTCAAATTACCTGTACCTTTCTACCTAGAGTTTATGCACCTACCACACAATATGACAGCAACCAATCATTTTAATTTTATAACAATAACAACTAATTTATGCCCAAAAAAGCTGAACCATGCGTGCCTGGCAACCTCTTAACAATGGGAGGAAATTAGTCTTTTTACAAGTTTTTCAAATTAAGTATACTGTATGAACATCAAACACTGCTGTAGCATTAAGTATATACTAGTCATTGTAACATTACCCTGCCATTATCAGATTGTCTATAAACCAGGCTGTCCTTCAGTCACATGATGTAGTTTGTGCACCTGCACACATCCAAATTTCTCTGGTCACATCTTTTAGATAGTGGATTGATTTTCATCACACCCACCTTTCTAGATGAATGACTAAAATGTGTTGTGCAGTAAAGTGAACTCATGTCTTTAACGTTATCATTGTTCTGTTAATAAATTCACTGGAATGCATTTTATATTTTCATTTCTAACTCATAAACATTTGTGCCATCTGCCTGTGAAGTTAAAGACGGAAGGTGTTAATCTGATTGTCGAAGCACACTCTGTGACGATCGTGCTTAAAACACTTTTTTTTTCTGGTGTACTCACGTGTACAAGCCATAGTTGGAGGATCTTTCTCAGCCCTGAAGAAGCCTTTCTCACAACGGCAGATAGCAGATGCTTCTCCATAGCTGAAACTATGCGGAGGGCACTTTGAACATTTAATGTTTCCAGCATATGCCTTGTAGAAGCCTGGACGACATGCTGAGGATGACAGACACACAATGTGGCAGTCTGTAAGTGCAAAGCCAGACCTTCATATAGACGTACAGGTAGAAATATTTCATGCAAACATCACATAGCTTGATAATATTATGCAAAGAAAGAGGCCCTGAAGGGAGACAGTTTATGCTGCAATCCATCAGAAATTCAGACTTTAAATAGATTCATGAAACTCATGTTTTCTATTTAAACAGTGAAACAGGGAGACCATCTGCTTTGGGTTTAGGAATATTTGCTCAAAGTATTAAAAAGTAAGATTTTTTTATTTTCCACAAAAACAAAGACAGAAAGAAACATTGAAATCATCTCTAACTCTGACAACACTTGTAATACAAAAATTCCCACGTTTTTGTTTCCTTTTCGGAATAACAAAAATGGATTAAAACCGAGGGTATTGATTATCAAAACATAATACCAACTTTAGTTTTATTGCCAGCATTTAATTCCCAATAAATAATTCAAGCTTAGGGAAAGGTGATGAAACAAAAGCCCTTCGAGTCAGTTGTACCACCTGTCACACAACTCACGGCTGTTTAGTTTTGAATTTCCAATGACTTCAATCAAAACACAGCATTGTCTTGAAGCTAGAAAGGAACCACAGTTGTACTAAAACCAATAAATGTGTGATAGCTGTGCAAAAACTTTTCTCAATATTTATCCACCAAAAACACATGGACAAAAAAACAACAGAATACAACAACAGTTAATATTTTTTGTTAAGCATTGGCTTAATTTGTGAAGACACAACACAAGGGAGCAGTTTATCTCTGCAGTTTTAACATCTGGTGTCTTTGGTGAATTAAGGACTTGCAAAATTGTCCTATTTTATTTCAAACCACAATCTCTTCTTAAACTTAAGTGCATCTGTTAAAACATGAATAAATGCACACACACACAAGTGAAAATGAACAAACTACATCTATTGACAGGTCAGCTCTAACTTCTGGTTTCACGTGGATCAAGAAGCTCAGTCCACTGGGTCAAAGTCCAGCGCGTGAGTCACTGATCCATCACAGCCTTCTCCCTATATGGGCTTTGTTGGTCTTTATTCTAACTCATCTGACTTTCTAAGGCTTTTCTGAAAGACATAAGGATTTTTTTTCCATTGCCAAATAAATACTGCTCCTTATACCACAGCAGACTAAACAATACAAAGTACAATGCAGCAAATCTACTGATAAATCTTTTACTCCATTTAACGTTGCCTTGAACAATTTTCAAAAGATTATGATGATTATAAGAAATCATGTCCAATAGGTCTTTTTTGACAGAAGACATTTTGACATGCCACTGTTACAGGGTTTAAATAGTGTGATTACTGAATACTTGAATTCCATTTAGCTGTTTCCTTTTGATTTATTGTTAATGCTGGCTCACTTTGACATTGTCAGGGCTTACTCAGAACTTTCAATAGAAAAGAGCCATAACTAAGTCGGCAGTGACATTAGTGTTTTTTCCTACCATGACAGTTCAAAATGTCTGATGCAGTGAAAAAGAAATATTTAGAATATCATAAACAGCAACTGAGCAGATGAATTGTGTGTTAATATTTTATAAGCCATTTATTTACACCAACAAGTAAAAACTTTTTAAAATGCAACACAGAACTGCCCACTAGAGATATGTAAAAAACCCCAAAAACAAACACTTTCCACCCAAAGCTAAGCTTTATTGTGAGCCAAGGAGTCATTCACAAGAGGTCAGTGAGTGTGCCAAACATTCCAGGTATGAGGGAGGCAAAAAATACAAAAAACAGGCAAGAAGTGACACATGAGAAAACTAATGAAAAAACATCCAAACAAGAGGTACAGGAATGACTTGAAAGCTTAACTGCTGTGAGTAAAAAGCCAATCTGTTAAGGAACAAAGAGAAGCAGGGAGGGGGGGGGGGGGTGTACATACTCACAGTGATGATTGATTGGATGATTGAACACAGGTGAGAATAATCGGAGCGGAGCAAGTAATCACAGGGGTGGGAAATGAACCAAAGTCTGTCAGGAAAACTCAACGGAGTGAAACGAACAGAGGTCTTTTCAAAATAAAATCACATTGTTTTGCATTATATTAAGCTCTTCTGGAAGCACTTAGAGTTAATTAAGCTACTTGCTGAAATTTTGTAGTTATGCTTGTAAAATTCAGGGAAAGACTTGAAGGATATAAATAAAATATGGCTTGCATTTAGGGGCGGAGTAGTTTGGTATGTATGTATGTATTAATAAAAAAAGGAACATATCTGTCAGATCAGACATGTGCGGTGCAGACATGGCTTAAAGCAGCGATTTGCTACACCTTTTCCTAAAACACATAGTTGTTGTTGTAAAACGAGTCTGCTCTAGTTATAATCCAGGACTAACTGCTGGACTTATTCCAGAAGCTCAAGAAAATTCCCATTTTCATGCTACAGGAGCGAGAAAACGGAATCTTTCATTTTCAAAATACATTTTCTAAAATAAATTGAAGGATTTGAAACCACCAGCACAGGTTAGATTGATAGTAAAGACCTTAAGTCTAAATAAATGTAGTAGTAAAAATTAAACAATACAGTTACTTCCCTTCTTTAATATTAAAAATCACAGGCAACTAGCTGAAATAGAAAGGCTTATGAGAGTCTTAGCCCTAAGGGATTCACTAAAGCTTTCTTTTAATAGTAGTATTTCCAATCTCCAAAGCACTTCCATGTCAAAGAAACACACAAACTCTTGTCTGGAGAGACTTCCATTGCTGCTAGTTTTCACATTGATTTAACAAGGTAACATAACGTGAGCCATTTGAAAGGATTCACCTTGAAGCACTGAGAGCCTCCGTGTCTCTCCATTGCTGCTTGTGATAAATGGAGCTGTAGGGAGGGCAAGGAAATGCCTGAAACCACAACTGTGCTGATCAAATGGGGACAATTAGGACAGGGACAAAGAGGTTAACACGCACACAGGGAACACAGCGCACACTGTCAGGGCTAATAGTAATGTTTTTAGCGTAGTCTCATTCTTGTTCAATGAAGGAGTATTTTTTAAATCCTTTCATTTGAAACATTTCCTTTTTTTATTCATCATCATTCCTCTTAGAGAATAAGAACAAAAGGTTTACATTTAGTTTAAAGCTGTTTTAGTCGAGCTATTCAAACTGTTATTCGTCTTCAAAACTCTATTTAATGTTGACTCACACACACACACACACACACACACACACACACACACACACACACACACACACACACACACACACACACACGTATGCAGCAAATAAACACACAGAAGCTATCTGTATGAATATGATAAGTGGCATCCCCTATGGCATACCAAGGCTGCCTTTATCATTAACCTCTGATACTGACATGTCCTTGAGTCAAAAACCGTCAGTCAACTCCCCCACCCTGCAAGACCCCGCTTTAGACTCTGTCAACCTAATGACGCCTCTCTGCGACCTTCGCTGAACTGAGGGGATGTTCCTTTTCGAACCCCGTGGTTTCCTGCTGCAGTATGACCAGCCAGGCTCTTTGCCAAGGCCACAGTGGCACTGTACAGGGGTTGACCATGTGTCACTCGAGGATGGACATGCCTGGTGGCCAGGACGTATTCATGTGTTGGGATGAACACGCATAAACACATGCAACAGCTGAAGTGGCAGGAGCAGCATGTCGAAGTCAACTGGACAGCTGGTCAAATGTGAAAAACATGTGAACATTTTGGCCGGAGAAAGAAAAGCTGCAGTATGTCCAGTGCCACTGCTGATCCATCCGTCAAAGACGCCCATTTCCACTTTATATAAAAGCATGAAAGTGTATATGTGATAGCACCAGTGCAGTAAACAGTAAACCTCTCATACTGCCCTCATGACATGCAACACACAGATTTTTTTTAAAAAAAGGCTTTTGACATAGTCAGTACTTTAGACTGCTGAATTTCTGGTAACTAGGTAGGAGAACTAAGACAAAATAGCAGCAGGGGAAGTAGACAGCCAAGCAAGACTGAGTGTGCATGTGTGTAATGTTTCTGTGTGTGTTACTACAATGAATTTATTGTAGTGGAATTTATACAACATTTGGGCCTATGAAGGCCCGGTTGTATAAATTCCACTATTTCACACTGAAAAAGAAGAAAAAAGAATACAAGTCTGGGTATTATTTTCTGGGAAGCACAACTAACTGTACTAACAAATGCACGTGCGCATCTGTGAATAACAGGCAAATATTACACAGTAAGAATGCAATTATATATCTTGATAATGGTACAGGTGATTTATAGCAATATTGCTGTCGCTACCATTTCAAATATTAAAAGTACAGTTAAAAATCAGTACAAAATAAATTAACATTGATTTTCAAAACTCATTTCTAAAGAATAAAGTTACGTTTAGACTATCAATGTGTCTCCTATAATCGTAATAACCCGACCTCCTGTCTAAAGTGTCTCAGGAGATAACATAATGAAAATTTACATCCGCTCATTACATTGCGGTAAAATAGGGGTTTCATATAAGTTATTGATATTTGCTAAAACAGTGTCCAATACTAGTGTATGTATGGATCTGAATTTTGTGTATTGCAAATACTGTCCTATGATATAAGCCCATGTTAAATACATAAACGATATATTTGAAATCTCAGAGAAAGCACATTCAGATCTAGCAAATGAGAAACTTAGCAGACATTACACAATTTTACTATTTTCCTACCTTAACACACATCCTTGTTGAGCTGACTTTGTTTTCTGTCATAAAAATGTAAGCCCATGTCCTACCCATCTCAATACATGTCCATCTTTCAGACCCAGTGGAGTGGATTTCCCAATCTTGTAAAATATGTAATTATACGTGTAATGCCTTATATCTATGAATTATGTTTTACTTTTAATATCTTATTAAGCTGATGCTTAAGCAGGAAATCTTCACCCAAAATACTTCAGAAGAAAAAAACCAAACATGTTAAGATTTTCTTCCATTTGACCAAACAGTACACTTCAGAAGCAAGTAAATGATAGCTGAGCGGGGGAGTGCGAGAATAGGATGCTGCTGACCGACTGCCCTTTGGGTCTTCAAACTAATTCTAGACCTTCAGCCCAAGGTTAATGAGATCTGGAAGCCATCCACAACATCTTCATGCCCAAGGCTCAGAGCTCCAAATCTGGGCCCTGAGACACAGAAGCAGTAGATTGTTCGGTAAGTTCACTGGACCTCAGCAACACCAGAGCAACTGGCAGGCAGATCATATTTGAAGAGGAGGCCTGTCTGTCTGCATCTGCCTGGCTGCCTCTCTTTATTGCTGGGATGTCTGCTTAGCATGCTTCTTTCATTAGTTAGAAAAACACATTTTCTAAGTAGTTTGTATTTTTTAAAGTAGTTGGAAATGTATTTATATTTTACTGAGATACCTAAAATACTCCTGAACAAGATACGTTCTGATAGATGGCTTATTTAACATGAGAACAGCCCTGTACAGTACTCCTGAATTACATCAGTGAGCATGGGCATGTAAAACATATAGGGCCGTCCCAAGGCCAAGCTTTGGACCATTTACTCTTACCCAAGTGTTTTTATTGTGTGATCCTAAACACACCTTTCACATAATTCAACGTTTCTTGTCCTTATATCACATTTGATAGCTTAAGATGTTGTAGAAAGAGTTTCAGAAAATAAACGATTTTTAGAAAAAAATGGCAGTGAATTACAAACAAATAAATAAAAAGTAAATAAAACCATGTATTTCATCAGACCTTGAAATTCAGAGTATAGATTTGTACACTGCTACTTGTTTAATACTTATGTCCAGAACCGTTCTCCTTTAATTAAACATCAATATGAACCCTATAGCCGTCTGGACAAATGGAACACTGCCTGCATAGTCACTTGTCTTCATTTCATTTAAAAAAGGAAACAATGCAGTAGTTGTTCAATGAGCAGTAAGATCTGAATTACTTTTGGAGCTGTTACACATTCAGTCATTTGGACATTTCGATTATTTGGAAAGGAAACAACTCTTATGCCAAATCATTAGTCATTCATTAAATTATGATTTCTGTAGTCGAACCTTGTAGTGAAACCTGTACTCAGCGGATCTAGTTCCTCATGTGTTTCTTAAATGAATAAAAGCAACAAATAAAAAGTAATCAAGTAAGTTTTTGGACATGGAGTGACTTTGTAATAACAAGGATCTCAAAATTTGCTGTACTTGTTAAGAGATAAGATAAGATAAAACTTTATTAATCCCTCGGGTAGGTTCCTCTGGGAAATTTGTTAATTGTTAATTGTTGTTGAATTATTATCAATAATTGTAGTTAAAAATTTATTGTATACATGTAAAAGTGGGCTATAGTTAAATGGAAAAAGTCTGCCTTTGCCTAGCTCATATGAAGGCCGGCATCTAACTACACCCAACTGCCACACTAAAGAAAAATGCTATTTATGCAAGTTTTCATGTACATTTTATCTATTTGTTAATAGAAATAGGCTATGCAATATTGTTTTAGCAGGCTATATGTAGTGTTCACTTAGTTATGCTGAATTCATCGAATTTCACTTTATTTTAGGTGAAAATAATATTTATACTTAAAGTCTGCATGTGGTAATATTTAGTTGAAGATCTTAGGACAATTTGAGTGCTGCAACACTAAAGTCAGGTTTAGAGGAACTCAGTGAGTCTTTGCAGTGTACAGCCGATGGTGGTGGGTTCCTCTCCCGATGATCAGCGAAGAAGAACAATTCCAAGAGGAGCACAATTCTGCAGCATTTACTTGCAGAACCACATCAACAAATGTTGCAGAATAGTTCAGCTCTTGAAATCAAAGGCAGTGTGGTGAGGAGGCGATGCAAAGGATGAAAGATCATTGCGGAGATGATGGCGTTAAGTGAGATGCAGCTCATAACTTATTGCATATGAGGGCAAAAAATGGAAGAAGAGCTCTATTTTCAGTTTCATCCCATAAAAAAATATTACTCCCCTCAGTGTTTCTTCTGCCAAAACTATGGAACAATAATAACAATGTAAAAAAAAGCCGTATTGCTTATTCTCTGCGCTGACAGAGTATGCATTTTGTCCACACATATCTACACTAGTGGAACAGTAGTGCCTGCCTCCCATTTTCCTTCTTCATACCAAATCATATTCCACTCCATCGGGAGAAAATTACAGTCATGCAATATGATAGTCATGCTCACTTCCAAACAAAACAAAAATGCCTGCCAGTAATACTGAGTTATATAGAGATGATACAGTACCATGATACAAGACTTCATGTCTGTGGGTGAGCATACTCCAGCTTGTGTTCTCACAGTACTTCTAGTTTTAACACAATATGTATTGCCTACTAACACTGCAGATGACGAAAAGTCACACCTCCCAAAAAAGCAGCAGCAGTGGCACTCTGAAACCCACGTCTAATAGTTTCACATGTAATCAAGAACAACACTCTCAAACACTATAATATGAAAAGCCCTCTTCTCAGTTTCAGTCTGTCTCTCTTATTCATCCGACTTACTCACTCTCTTCATTAGCTGAAGCAGTGAGTGTCATGATTTGTAGTTGAGGACTAGCAGGCCTCTCAAACATACCTTCGTTTAAGTGCTGAGAACACAGCCCTTGATTATACTCTGTTTCGGACACAGACAGCTGGAGACACCATGGCGCAGTAGTAATATGTTAAACTTCTCTGAAATCTGATGACTGGGGTGTTGATGTGTTTTAATGTAAAGTGTCCATGGCAGACATTAGGCGTCTGCGTGGACTGTCTGATGACTAAGGCCTTAATAAAGAAACAAAGAAAGCCTCTTAATCTAAAAGTATTTTGAATACGTAAAATTTGAAAATCCTTCTTTCTTCGATAATCATGATCATTAGTTATTGTTGTCATCAATAGATTGGCAGCTGCAACACTCAGACCAGGTACTAAAAATATGTGTAAGGATATAGCATGCATTTGTCAAGTACATGTGATCTGAGTTTATATTTCTATCTATTTATGTGACATTTCAACAAATTGCTCAAATTATGATGACCTGTTTGCAAAATGCCATTTCAGCCAATTCTTGTTTTTAGGCCAGCTGCTGTCACTACTTCTTCTTTTTTTTGTTGCGATGAGGCAAAGGCCGGCTGTCAGTCATTCTCCACCCACCCACACAAAAAGCATCATTCAGTATTCTTTCATGTATTCTCTATAACAAGTGAATGTCACATTTTGCACATATATGGGCTTTAATTCATTACAAAATAGAGAGATAATTTCCTTTTTAAATATCAGGTAATAAAAGCAACAAGACAGAAAAAAAGCAATACAGTTAGCAGGAATAATTGCGCCTAGTTATCCCTTTCTCTGACAGCACACAGGTAGATACAAATATACTGGCAGATATTAGAAACTCTATCCACACTTCATTGCAAGTGCTTCTAATGCATCCCAGCTACCAAAAGGCAAGATGCAGGTACACTGAGAAACAGGCAGTCATTCAGATTCACAACTGTGGGCAATTTAGAATCACCAATTAATCAAAGTCCACTAATTGCATGTTTTTGGACTGTGGGAGGAAGCTTAAACCACCATGCCACCGTGCTGCTAAACTCTTATTAAGTCATAATGTACTCTTTATCAATGCATTGCTGAAGTGCATTTCTAAGATAGATAAAGGCTAGAATGAAACACTTAGAGATGGAGAAAAGCTAATTATCAACCCCACAATGAGTTGAAGCAAACACAAAAAGGCAAGGGAGAAACAGCCAGACGGTGCTGGATGGACTCATTCTGGGCTTCCTATTCCTTATATATCTGTGATGTTATCAGTGACACTGATCTTTTTATGAACTTTACAGAGGTCAGCCTCACTGATCCCTTTATAGCAATGTTTATAGCAGCACAGACAGAGTGTTGTGCCAAATGAACTAACAGAGTAGTAAAGCTTTCAAAAGACATCCGTTAACGCTGAGTGAGAGCAGAGTTTCTCTCTAAATCGTATCTTAGAGGCAAAATGCTGACTGGAAGAGGCTTTGGGGTGAACCGTTAGGGCCTTGTTTTTACAACATTAATTGGACAACCGAGACACTGCTGTGACTTGGAGTGACACATCGGTGACTTGTATTAGAATATCTCTAATGCATGATCACAGCAGTAAGTCTTCTACTGGGCTTTTTGTCCTCCCAGTGGGTGTACACCACTGAGGGCACAACAAGTGCTCAACAAGTATGAGAAGTTTAAGGTTAACAATGGGAATTTTTTTTTATGGGTCTGCGATATTCTTGCTCTCTGTAAAATGAAAAGTCCTATTTGCCAGGCCTGAAATTTTCTTTGACAAGAATAAAAAGTGAGTTTGTTAGCAGATTTATGTGACATGTTATTATTATTCCCAGAAGAGCTGTAAACTTTTATTACTGGCCAACAGACTTACAGCATTATGATATTTAGAGGACACAAATAAAAAACAAAAAAAACCCAAAACCAAGCACCAACCCCCCCCCCCCCCAAAAAAAAAACAAAACAAAAAAACAAAACTTGTATTTGTGTCCCTACTTATTTTTCAGTAAAAGTATTCAATAACCTTATTATAATATGGTACTGTGCAAAACTCTGATTTCTTTATATTCTGCTTCCAGGTATCCAGTATTATTTAAACGCGATCTTAATCAATAGTTCTAAAGTTAACTTTAACTTAGTCTTTTGTCTACACATAACAGGGAATTTAACAAATAATCAATTTCTTGTGCTATGTGTAATATGTCTGAAGGTCATTTCCTTAAGAAATACGAAAAACATCCAACACAAGACCTGAAAGACACTACACTGGAAATCAGTTGTAAAAAACTTTTTTTTTTTCCAAATGATCGTCAATAACTACAGAGGCAATCAGGAGAGAAGCACAACAGTGACGGTGTACACGCAAACCCATAAAACACTGTAGAGGTTCTGTCATGGTTTTGGGGCTGCATTTCTGCCAGAAGTGGGGTTTTATCAAAACTGATGGAATCGTGAAAGCAGAAAAGTACCATCAGACTTAATACCATCTGGAAAGTATGTGATTGGCAGCAAATTGATTTTTTCCAGCATGACAATGATCCTAAACACACTGCCAATGCAGTAAAAGCATACTTGGATAGAAAAACACACAATGGAACATCATCAGTCATGTACTGGCCTCTCCAAAACCCAGACCGCAACATTATTGAAGCAGTGTGGGATCATCTTGACAAAGAACGGAACAAAAGGGAGCCAGTAAAAAATAAAAGTGGCCATAGCAAATAATGACTTTCAGGCTTTTTAAACTTGTACAATTGTTTTCACCTTATATAATAAACCCGTTTATGTCTGCGTGTTTCAATAAACTGGTGCATCTATTTACCAACATATAAAAAAATGAGGGGCGCCTTAAGACTTGTAAATGTACAATACTGTAGTTAACATTCACATACGATTGAGAAGGTTTTGCATTATAAAACTTTTGAGCCACATAATCAATTAAATCATTCACTGGAAGAATTAGAATAAGTACGACCATGCTGACCTAGAGGAAAAAAACAGCAGACAGCAGATCATAGTTGTTCAGTTAAATGAAAGTCAACTGAACAACATTAATATTTGATTAACAAAAGTTGATTATTTTTTCCTACAAAACAAAGAAACGGTCTTGTATTTTGGAAATATTTACAGCTACCTTCTGGTACAACACTTTGTTACTTCCTCTAACGCCCTCATTTTCCTACCACTGTTTTCACTCTTAATTACTGTAATTTCATAAAAAAAAGAGAGAATGAGTGTCACGTGAGTACGCGTGGAGGTCTAATGAATTTATTATAAGGTGTTATGAAGATTAGCATGACTTAGCCCCAAACTTCCTCGCTCCCTTCCTTCCGCATGATTGATGCTGATTGTGGCTTTAACACGCTGTTAAATCGACAGCAAATCCTCTTTAGCAGAGGTCGCATTAGCATAAAGGCCTTCTTGTGGAAAATAAACAACAGCAATGTCTTCTCAAAAACAGCACAAACAAAAGAGGGAGATAATGACATGGCAGTCCTTTAGTAACATCAACAACAACATAATGGAGCTGGAGCGAAATTAAAATGGATCAGTCAATTTAAATGCCTTTGGGGTTACTCTCCCTCTCTCCTTCTATCGCTTTTAGTTTTCCTTTAAAATTCTTACTCTAATAGCCACAGGATCCATTGTGTGTGCACAGGATATTTTACATGTACTGTATAATATAAACATATGCACACTTGCACTTTTTTCCTCTCTGTGATGGAGCTTTTGAGCTGTTTTATGGACATGTGGCACTTAAAGAGAAGTTGCTGTTGACAGAATTTTTTTCTTAACAAACTAAAAAAATATATATATAACAAGAAAAACATCCTTCAAACATCCAAGTTTTTGTCCAGAAACTTAAATGTTAGTAACATAACAGAAAGCAGGTGTTGGCACAAGGTTTTATAATTCTAAAACAGCTGCACTGATGTCGCCACATGCAGAGTAGACAGTCTTGCTATGGGTGCATTGTAATGATGAAAAAAATTTACATTCTCCAAAATGACACTCGCATTGCCGAAACAAAAAGAGAAGTGGGGAAAAAGCATTGCCTGTCTAACAATTATCTCTGGTAGAGGAATTTTTTTCTTTGGCATCCTGGTGTGGGAAGACTTGGATTTAGTCGTGGAAATTAATGTTTGAGAATTCAGAGAATTATTTCGGGTTTTATGCAAAGCCGCAGTTGCAGTTCATAACAATTATGGTAATGTGTCTATGAGACTGTGAGACATATTTTCAAAAGTTACTATTTTGGCTGAGTGTATAACTTTAGACTGACATGCATAAGCAGCAACGTGTAACACTATGTTAGGAGTTAGGGCCAATGAACAGCCCAGTGGTACGCTTATTCTCTAGCTAGTATGCAGCAGGCTTTAAAGAAGGTAAACACAATGCTAATATGCACAAACCTGCAAACAAAAAACAGTCATTGGACTTTATTGAGAATGCAGAAAGACAGCAGTTAATACTTTTGATAACGGATTATTGTAAACTCTTTAAAATACAGTAAATAAAACTCATTAAGTCTCTGGGACAATAAAACACTTGGCGCTATACTAGAACTGCTCCCTGAAAGTCATGTGAAGCATCAATCCAAAAGCCTCAGTTGAACAAGGTTTTGAGATTCAACATTCAAAGGGTTTATTGTCATGTGTCACAAGAAAAAAAAAATTCTCTGTGCAATGAAATTCTTTCTTTGCTGTCCACCCACAGATGCCAATTAATATATACAATAGAAACAGAACAGATAAATACAAATAGTACAAATAAATAAATGAAGACAGAAAAGAAGACAAAATATTGAAGTGTGAAACAGAGATGCATGCAAAAGGGCTATAGCTTAATATGCTGGCTTAATATGCAGGATGACCTGATGTGCAAACCAATTATTATTACTGTTCAAAAATAAGTCAGCTGTTCAGGAGTCTGATGGCAGTGGGGAAGAAGGAGTTTAACATGTGTTAATTCAAAAAACAACATATGTCATTTAACTGATGAGAGCCGCTGAAATCTGAGGTACAGTTAAACGTTTTGATCTAAACTTTCCCCTTAAAAAACCCTATTTACTAACTAAACTGTGTTTTGACATGCATGCATTTTATTTTAACAGCTGTCTTAATGTTGTGTCTAACACCATTTAAAAAAAGGAAAAAAAGGCACAGTTTATTCAGCGTTAGTCTCTCTCTCGTTCTTTCTTGCTCTCTCTTTTGTACTTCAGCTCATTGTAAAGATGGTTCAAATAATAAATATTACCAGGCTGGAATGAACATATAGCATTTTTTACTTTAAGAACCTTGAAGAAGTTTATATTCAGTCTCTACAAGAAGTATGACTTAACAAGCAAGGTGAACTGCAAATTGGGGATTTCATGTCTTCAGTTGTATTGTTCGTGCATTTACAAGCTGAAAAATTGAACTGAAAGAAACTGATTTTAATACAAATACATGTGTGCTTAATTCAACAAATTTATGTGGTAAAAATAAGGATACATATTTGCCTTGTAGTCAACTGTTGTTGGAAGCTCTGCTTTCAACAGTTAAAACGACTGAAGCAGTTGGATTGGATTAAAGTACAAGGTAATCATGTCTTTTATGCTATGTGTATTAAATATAACACATGATAACTATTAGAATTGTCTTTCTTTAGATTTATTTATTTAGTATTTATTTATTTAAGTGTGAGAGATCAGAAAAAAGACCAACCACTTACTGTACACAACAGGTTTGTAATGATGCTACAGGAAAGCAGTAGCAAACACTACTTTAACCAAAATGTACGGTAGCGTTTGCAAGTAGTGTTGGTGCTACAAAGTAACATATTAGTGTAACCAAATTACGTTTTGTGGTAGCTCAGCACATTAGCACATTTACTAATCACTATGATATTCACTTTGAGATCCTAATTATGCTCTTGTACGTCATGGGCAGATAGAAATATTTTAGCATTTGTGCTAAAATCAGCTAATTTTAGTTTTTGAGAGGAGGAAAATGTTGGAACAGTCTACAGTTTTTGTGGCGTTAGGATACAAACCTATTATTTTATTGCATGGATGGACATGGCCAAGTTGATAAAGTGCAACTGTGTCTAGTTTTGAAACAGCTGAATTTTGCTGCTAACATAAGACTAACTCTGCAGAAGCATCTGAAGCCTGAGGTTTGTATTGTTAACTTGTAATTATATGACAACACATTTCAAGCAATGTTGCAGAGTAATGCAAAAGTAATCTAATGTTTGGTATAATGAACTGCTTTCTTCAGAAAGTAAATAAGAAATGTAATGAAGTAAACAAACAAAACAAACTATGGTCTTGCTTTGCTTCATGGTTGAAATGCTTCAGTACACTCTAAGCTTTTCTAGTCCAGTAGGAGTTTTTAACTTCAGAGGACTCGCTTGGCAAAGGACAAAAAGCACTCCAAGTGCAGTCATCTGGGATGACAGAGTGTGCCTTCATGGGACTAGCGGGAAGCATTTGCCAGTAATTAGGGAAGAATGAGCACAATTGGGGCACCAGCTTCTTTTGTTAATGATCTGAGGACAACACTCTCCCCACACACTGGCTGAAATTTACAAACACACACTTTAAAACTCACTTATGTCACCAAAATTGTTTAACCTTGTCACAGATTGGATAGTGTAGCTGGTAGTGAGAACCAGTTTCACTAAGTAACATTTTAAGGAAGTATGTGTGTGTGTGTGTGTGTGTGTTTATTACTCCCCCTGGTGCACAGTATCACCTTCCTTGCACTCAAGATAAACAGCATGCAGTACATTGCGTGTTCTATGAAAGACAAAGATATGAACAGATATAAATAGATTTTTTAATATTAAAAAATATCAAAGTTAAAATGTGAATGTGTGCTTAGCTCAAAAGATGTTTAGGGCTTTCAGCCTTGCTCTCGATTTTTATGCTACATGGCAAATTTGGGGATCATTCCACTTTTCCTCTAACTGCCTCCCATCTGCAGTAAATGAGGGAATGCAAGCTCAGAAAATAGGGGGCCTGCATGCAAAACAGTCAGAAATAAATATGCGATTGAACAGCTTTGGGCACATGCTTGTAGTGAGGGTTTGTTTTCTGACAGATTAAAAAAAAAGCAAATGTATCCTGTCTTGTGTAGACCTTTAGCAAAATTGATCCACGATTAATCCAGAAAGTCCTGTTTCTTTGAAGTAGGGTTATATAAGGGAGACCAGAGTTCCTTCAAATTGTCCTATTCTTAACAGCGTCAGTGGATTCATATTTTTGCCCTGGAAGTAAAGACCTGTAAAGACCATTTTCAGAATATTTCTACCATTTTCATTTGTACTCAAACAGTTCTTTTGGATGGGGAACACAAGTTATAGTGTACTATCACAGTAATATTATATGATTTATAACCTTACATACATGCTTCAGAGTGTGCTTGTCTTTGTCAATTTATTTTTCGTTTAGAAATGTTTCATGTTGATAGCCGAACATGTTTTAAGGCTCAGTTAACTTTCATACAATGAAACATGAAATTGCTGTTGAACTTTAACTCCCTTGTGCTGTGTTTGATTTTCAAAAGAAGTATCACCATACACTGGTGAGACTTCTGAGACTGGGGAGTGCCGATGGCTGTGTTACATACTCTGGTTAGAGTATGTAACACGATGTACTACCTGGTGTCTTTCTGCTGAGCTTTCCGGGATCATGCACAGCTATTAGTCTGAGCAGGGTGAGCAGGGTTACATTAAATATTAGATCGCGTTAGATTAAACTAGGTTTTTGTATATTTCACCCCAACAGCTATTATAACATTATGGGAATATTTAAAAGATACCTCAAAATGTTCAACTTTGCTTAATAGTAGTTAATTCTGTTGTGTTATCTGCCTTTTAAGAATATAACTACATTGTAATAAATTTATACAGTTTGTGTCAATGTAAAATGAAAATGAATTTTTATTTATGTTTTCAATATTTTTAAACCTTAAATTAAAAATTAAATTAAATCATTCACATTTAAAGAAATCCCCATAAAAAAGCTCTTAAAAACAGATAATGTACTTTTTTTAGTCTTTCACGTGGACGTCCCTTTTAAAAGTCATCCTTCGTGATGGACATCCTCTGACCTAACATTGGTATGAGTTGTGTCTTAATTACTGCAACAATACTAAGTCCAACATCTAAATGGTATTAGAGAATAATTCACTATAAATATTCCTCTGATTACTGCAAGTGGTAAAAAAAAAAAGTTACCTGTGGGCAGCACAGTACTTGTGCCATTGTGTAATGATAACAAATCAGTTGTCTGCTTCACGGCTGTGTTATTTATTTGTTCTAGTGCTTCTTATCACTGTGTGCCATGTCTATATGTTAATGCAAACTACAGCAAAAGGCTTTGTGGTCAGACCTACATTTTGTGTTTATCTAATGCAATGCCAACATGGGAGAGAAAGATAATATAAAATATGTGAATTTAAGTTGTTATTTAATGTTTTTGCTCTGTTTATGTTTTTTCTTAAACTGTGCGTGTATTCCTAATCAATCTCATGTAAATATATAGCTCTTGAAGGAATGCAACTCTAAACCAGGTTTACTGTAACTTTAATAAAACCCAAGCTTCCTTGTTTGGATGTGTCGTGTTTTGATAAACATCAGGTACTGTCTCTCTATCCAATACAAGCGGAATAGCAGCTGGTCTGTCATGCAAAGTCTCAAAAAAAGCAGCAGAAGCATGCCTTTAACTACTTTGATCTGGCGCAGTGTGATGGCATGTAGTGCTGGCAGGCAACAACTCATCATAACTAAAGCAACTTTTACACCAAAGCTTGTTTGTGTCTAGTAAAATCCCTGCCATACATAAATTAGAAAATCAAAGCAAAACTGATATGCAGCCCAGAATGGTCAGCCTTATGGTACATTGAATAGTCTCTCTGTGTTTTGCTTGTTACCATGATAGACTCGCCATGTATTTGCTGTGCTGGAAGGAGATCACAAAAAAATTTAGTTGTACTCGGTTTTCTGTATGTTGCAAATTACAGATCAAACCCTGTGCCTATCCTGTCTTGTTGGTAATGATAATAATGGCATTAATGCTGATAATAATAAACCATGTAACATGGTATCAGAGGTCACCCACAGTCACTGGATAATACTTCAGTTTAATTAAAAACTCTCATTTATGGACATACAATCCCAACTGCGAACACGCCTACACACACACACACTTCAACACACAAATGAACTGGGAGTATATCCTTTTCAGATTCCTCAGGTTCCATATTCCTGATCTATAGAGTGTAATAGTGTTTAATAAGGCTGACATTATGCTGGGATAATCCCACTCTCTCATGCAGCGACACATACCCAATTCCATTTCCACCGCCTCAGCTGTTTTCTCTTCGCTCCAAAAGCTCATTTCTAGAAAAGAAGGTTGGGGCAGAAAACCAGGCCTCAAATATCAATTACCACTGATGGTGTAGACAGAAAAAACGCTGATGGATGCTACATTTCCTCAAATCCTGTGCTATTCTTTTCATTTGAGTTAATATGTTTTTTTTATTACAGACCAATAACAGCATATGATGAGGAAAAATTAATACCGACTGTCCCAATATGAGGCATAGCAGCGGGAAAAATGCAGCTGCTTCAAAAGTGCATAGACTTGAGTGTCTGTGTGAGTGTGTGTGTTTAAAAATGTTATACTCGGACTAACCCATACAGGTAAGATCGGGTCAGATTATTAGTAACAAAACAAAGTTTCACTTAACTTAGGTGAGCTGTTACTTTCCTGCATCTAATAAATATACCAGCACTTCAAGGTGGTGCAATAAGAAGTGCTGACATATTAAATTGTAGAAAGGCCACAGAATGTGTAATGAACTGGGTAAAAATATACAAATTTATTATATGTTTTATTACATTTATTATTATTATTATAACAATACAAAACGTTCTACAAACATTTTACAAAATACTTACTGAAATGAAAAAAGAAAAAGAAAAAATTTATTTTCACATCCTGTGTATTTACACAAAACATGAAAAGATTTGATCCTTTTTTAATTATAGACCATTGATATTGTTCATTTATTCAATGGACTCAAACTAGGGTCATGAAAAAGCAAAAGATATCTGGACTTTTCCAGGTAATAATCATGACTATTTTCAGGAATTAATCCATACATTCTCTTCCACTTATCCTTATCAAGGTCGCCAGGGGGGTCCAAGAGGCAGGGTATACCCCGGACAGGTTGCCAGTCTGTCGCAGGAAAATCCAACCCTGCTAACTGTTTACAGTTAACATTGTGCTGCCTAGCATACTGCAATACTGAACAATACACTGACACATCACAGATTTCCACTTACTATGCAGATCTGCCTATCACAAGGGATTCACTTATGATGTCTAACTCTACAAAGACAAGTGAATGTAGAATGCCTATACAGTTGTATATATAGAAATTGGCTAACAGACAGTTGATTTGAAATAGCCTCAAATGTGTCTTATTCATTCTTACTTTTTTCTCATTGTTGACAGTCACCTTTAAAATGTTATAATTGAATAACATTTTTTAAATATAATTGTAAAAAATTATCAGGGCCAGGCCACCCAGGGACCATAACCATTTCCAGTGTTCTTAGCTCGGACCAGTGACCTGTCAGTCAGCTGGTATTACATGTACAACAGGAGTAAAATGACACAGGCAAATTGTCATGTGCACACTCCCAGCCACATGCTTACATGTTGTCAGCATGGAGGCTCCTCACTGTAGCTAAAAACCGCAGAGGGAGCACTATGAAAATATTCATATCAACAAACTTATTAGACAGGTAAACCGTCCTCAGTCAGCTGAATGTGGACAGTTTAATGAAGCTAACAAAAGCAAAAGAGCTAAAGGTAAAGCTATCTAGAGTTCAGAGCAAAGAATGGATCCAACCCCCTTAGATCAAAGCAAAGGATCAAAGGAATCATGAGAGGAGTGAAAAAGAGAAATGAGTTGATGTCATGTCATCTGGTGAAATTATAAACATACCAGATAATGACGTGAGTGTGCCTGAAATTTGTTTTATTAGATGGATCTGTTGCATCTACTTTGTTTCTGTAACTTACTGCAGGAAATTGGGCAAATGTTCAATAATTTATTTTATTGTGAAAGTTTTTCCATTGAAAAGCTGTTTTTTTTTTTCAAAAAAAGTTATAGCTCTTAGAAAGAAAACCAAAATTTGAAAAAAATCAGAATTAGCCAAGAAAATTAAAATTGGCGCGCTTCTTGCGATTATACAGGTTGTCCTGGCCTGTAGGCACAGTCACTATCTCTGTGGCTCTTTTTTCATATAAAACAAATGGAAAGAGATAAGGTGTGTATGAATTAATCACATCTTACTGTATTACTTCCAATACTCTCAGCATCTCGCTGAAGAGTCAGCGCACAGTGCGGGCTTTTACAAATCACACTGTTGTCCCCAGTTTGCGTAATTAGTTTAGTGTTATTGCATTTGCATGGAACAGAGGGTGTAAAATGTGTTATTGCTTTTTAACTGAACACAGTGGGTAAACTAATGTGCTCAACATGATCAATAAATCATATCTGAACACATCAACTCCCTGCCAACTGGAAAATGAAGCAGTGGCTGAACCTCTGCTTGCATATGAAACAAAAGAGGTTTGTGTGTGTGTGTGTGTGACATACCGTACACCTTATTAAATTAATTCTGTATAATGTTTGTGCATGTATATCTGTACATGCACAAACATGCCTTAAATCAAAACCTCAAACCTTTCTCCACTAAGTTCACTTAAACCAGTGGTTCCCAAACTTTATTTGCTGGGTCCCCCCTTAGTTTTACAAGAAAAATGCTGCCCCCCACCCCACCCCCGCACAAACACATCCTCCAACCACAAGCACCCATATTTTGTTTTCAAACTCCATTGCGGTTTATTTCACACCTCAAACATTTAGTAAACAATTAAGCAAATACAAGTAAACTGAAATAAATTACAGGTAGTAATATAATAAACTACTAACTCTTTTACGCTACGTCCACACCTACACGGGTATTTTTGAAAACGCCGCAGTTTCTATGCGTTTAGGCCTTTCATCCACACGTAAATGGCATTTTAAATCACCAAAAATGGAGATTTTTAAAAACTGGGTTTACATGTGGACGAGGAATACAGAGTTCGTCACGCAACCTCAAAGGTATGTGACTTTTTTCACATCACGCTGTGCGCCACGTTATTGTTTACGTGAGATGAATTGCAGAGTGGCAGATAGAGACAAAATACTGTTAATCTTACTATCTTCGGGTTTTACACGCTTACATACACACACGCAGTTACTGTCCCTCCATTTAGAAATGCAGAGGCGTCACGGTGTAATAATTTTACGTGTAGTTGTTTATTTTCCTGTGTAATAATATCCAACATTGCTATCAATACATTTTTCAAAAAATGCCTCTTTGTGCAAAATGGGTTAAAAACATAAACAGCTGTGGGATCCTGTTTGTCTGTGATTTGGACAGGCAGAACAAATCATGGCAGGATCATCCTGATATTATTTGTATTCCGCTGTAACTTTACTGTATAAACAGCTAACATCTCCAAAATGTCAGGAGTAGTTAGTCATTACAACAAGTGTTTGTGAACTAAAAATCACAAATGTGGGATACTGTTCCCTACCCGACGCAGGGAAAACCAATTATGCAGGGGAGACCTACCTTGGCACTTGTGCAGGTGAAACCAAAGGGAAGATCTGCTTCACCATATTTTCTAGTCTTTGGCTTAGAATGAAGTTGGTTTGGAAACATATTTGGCAATGCTTCATCTCTTGCTTTGCTTTTGTGTGGGAGCCCCGTCAAAAAACCTGTCCATTATGCTAGCAGTGTCCAAGCGTTCTTTTTTTTTTCTTTCTCTTTTCATACCCCCCCTCCCCCCTGCAATGGCTCTGCCCCACACTTTGGGAACCTCTGACTTAAACTAATACAGTGCGTGTTCTGAATGGACCGACTTGCAGCGTAAGTGAGTAATTGAAGTCATTTGTGGCAGGAGGAATGGGGTTTGTCAGTAAAATACACAGATTAATCCAGTTTCTGATGAATAACTGAATAACATTGAGCTTGAACTGCAGGTATGTGACATTATCCTGATTGACAGCTAACATTTAACTTTGCAAAGCTTGTCCTGTGTGCATGGTGCTATAATAAATAGTAAACCTGAGGAGTAAACAACAAATTGGCACTGCGTAAAGAATATATGCACAGAATAGAGTGTGTGTTGCTCTTATAACAAAACAAAAATGCCAAACATGAGCCCCGGGAGCATAGCCGTTGATAAAATAACAAGTCATTTATAAATCATATTACCATCGCTGTAATGTCATCAGCTGAATAGTTACAACAGATAGAATCCAAAACAACTTCTCCTTCAATAGTGATAAGTTTACATACAGTTTGAGTTTAGGATGAGCTACAGTCAGTGAATGAGCTGCTGAACACTCTGACACACAGATGGGCTCAGCCTGCAGCTTACTGAACAGGCTGTAGCTAGTAGGGGGCCCCTTTAAGGAGGTTTCCTTCTGAGATGTCATTGCAAATACTGCACTGGTTGTTTAAGAAGGAGGGGGTTGTGGTCACTGTGGTTGCCACATTTTGAGAAACTGCTGTGGAGGAAAGTTTATCAGCTCTCAGGGGTCCCCTAATGGCCTGGGGCCCCATGCAGTTGCCTATCTTTCCTGTTCACAGGCTGCATGTCTGACTGTTGAGAAAGTCTAACAGAAGACAACTTACAGCCAAAATATGAGGACAGCTCTCTTGGGTTCCCAGCAATAGACCCACCAAGTGCGAGTTGTTGAGAGAATTGACAGAAAGAACAACACATACACAGTCATACAGAGACCTTCATTTATAAGAGGTCATAAAAATAATACTTGTTTAATGCAGCATTGCACCTGATCTTCAGAGCCTCAGGTTTATCTGCCTTAACAATCTTCTCATTGCTTGTCCCATGCTTCTTTCCTCTGACACTGTGGATAGCAAAGGCAGTTGGTCCACTTTGTAAAAGCCTCCTGCAGCTCCCTAATCATGTTGACTGCTGGCTACCAAATTAAAGCTGTCACTCCCGCTGCTGGACGCTGTTGGTCAAAGCAATGTGGCTTCCAGTGGATAAATAGATCCACCACAAGGGGCCTTTCCTATCATTTTCTGTTACACAGATATTGCCGTCATGTGAAGACCTTGTGAATTTAATTTTAGGTGGATTGACTTGTTTTGTCTTCTAATCAAGCAGTGGTGTAAAATCTGGTTACAGATGCATGATAAAATTTGTGTTAGTGTGATTTTACTGCTTGTTAGCGGGTTAACAGACTCTATTAATAGCTTTAAACTATGAGATTTTGTTTCATGATCAGAGAGGTACACACAATTCTCTTGTTGGGCTTTGCAGTAATTTGCATAGTTAAGTACTGCAGCATGACTAGTAATATGCTCTAGAATATATTTATTGAATACATTTGGATAATATTACAAGTCAGTTTTGTGATATCTGAGAGAAAATAAGCTGTTCTGGGAGTAAGAATCAAGTATCATGTTAATTTCTTTCAATTTCTTTCTTTCAATTTCAATGAGCTCGACTCCAGAGAAGGCAAAGGTGTTTCTGTTTTATAACGCAGTTCAATATGAGGGCATGATGATATTTGGTTTATTGCAGTACAATTATTACTCCATCCTTTGAATCTCGAATCTTATTTAACACAGATGACAAAATCTTTTATATGTTTGACATTTTTATTGAGATGTTATTCTTAAATTGCTGAAGACTTTTACCCATGCAGTCCTTCACACACAGTAAACCTCTCCACATATTCACTACAGAAAACTCAACATCTCTAGAATGCTGCTTTTACATCTAATTGTGTTACTCATTAAACGAATTAGTTGAGAGACGATAATTCCCAAATCATTCTACACTCCCTACCCTTGGAAGGTGTTTTTTTTGCAAATATGTTTTTTTTTTCATTCACATTTTTGCAGCATAGCAGTTTTTGAAAAACAGGGTTGTAAAATCTGCACATGTACAGCTTGTTATTGTGTTCTGTCATTGCCTACTTTTTGTCACAAAATTTCAGTGCACAAGCACATTTGCAACATAAATGTGCACACACTTTTGCTCTAGCACAGTATACCACAAGCACACAACAGTTTCTTGGTGGCAGCAATGTCAGTAGTATATTATCGTAAAACACATTACAGTACATTAGGGCAGTGTGCGCCACCATAATATTGTGGTTCATGTTTTAGTACAGGTACTATAAAACAGGGCTTCACACTATGACACTGGTATTAGTCACTTACCTTCAAGTGGCTATGAAAAGCCTAACCCCATACAATGTAACACTAATGTTATGAAGTGGTGAAGCAACTTTTGAGTTCAAAGCCTACATATGTAAAAGAGAATACTCCCTTTTGTTATGCTTTCCTTTTTCAAAGACTTTCAACATAGTGCACAGAGGACCTAGGGTATCCCATAATAGATCT
Organism: Neolamprologus multifasciatus; assembly: GCF_963576455.1. Lineage (NCBI taxonomy): Eukaryota > Metazoa > Chordata > Actinopteri > Cichliformes > Cichlidae > Neolamprologus > Neolamprologus multifasciatus. Next base: position 24,373,900 of record NC_140454.1, on the reverse strand, counting down.
TACATGAACATTACCATATTTTTCATGACCATGTAATGACTTGTCCAAATATTGGTTATTTAGCCTAAATAACTGATGTTGGAAATGTCATGTAAAACATACTAAATAAAGAAAGAAAAAAGTGAAAGACAAATATGAGGTTAGATATCACAAAGGACCTTGAATAAAATAGATCATTGTGGCGTTAGACCATCTTAGCCATCACAAGCTTAAGACTTTATTTATATCGTTTTGTCACTATAGCTCAAAGTACATAAATGAAGTGATCCAAGAATAAAATATAAGGTTTTGAGGGAGAATTCTTATTTATGCTTTTGGTCATTTTCAAATGATTTCTTAGTATATTTAGTATAACTCGAGCCTCACCCTGCAGTACACTGCTTTCTATGCACTTTGAGTTTAGTGCATTTGCCATAATGCAGCTGTGATGCAGCTTAAAGCTTGCATAATAAAGTTTAATACAACCAAAAGGCTCTAGGGCTAGGTACTCCCTGAAGCAGACCTACATTATATCAAAATAAGCATATTGAAATCATTTTAAAAATTGTTGAATGTGCAGCTCTCAAACAAGTTCAGTGAGCCAAAAAGCTCCCTTGAGTCATCTCCTGTCTTTGCTAAATAATAAAAAATAAACAGCAAGTGTGAGAGAGGAAAAACCTGAATCTTCCATGATAAAGAACTGAAACTCTTCTTTAAATCACAGCATAATTATCGGCATAGCTACACCTCTAAATAAAATGCAAATATACAACAACATGGTTCAGTAAAGAGATTTAATTAAGTACATTTCCCTTGCAATTAAACCCCAGTGGAGTCCTCCAGCAGTTCAAACATATTAGAAAAATGCAGTGTGTCAGAAGATGATGCTGCAACCCATTAGCTTATCCACAGGCACATAAGGGGAGAAGAGTGAATATTGGGTAGGAATTCATTTCTGTTTCAAGGGGCATTTTGGCTGTAACTGTGTCTCTGTGTGTGTGTGTGTTTCTGTTTACCATGTGTGTGTGCATGTTTTTAGGAACTACCCCCTCAGTTTGGATGCAATCAGAAAACCCCCCAGCATGGAGGGAACAACAGGTAAATTTGCAAATACAGATATACACAGTCACAGTTGAAAATCTGAACATACTTTCTACCCTATATGCACCACCCACACATAGACACCTGGTACTACAGCAGAGTTAAAAGGAAAAAAAAACCCTCCCAGGCTATCTTCTCTCCCGTCTTCCTGGTAAAACATTTCTTAATGGCAGAGCGGGGGAGAGGAAGGATTTTAATTAGTTAGCAGAGGAGGCTTCATTAAATCTCTCCGTTGGCCTCTTCTGTCCTGCCAGGCGATGTCCTGATGCAAAACTCTCACCGCTATTAGGTAAGATTATATAGTGACAAGGGAAAATCAGAAGTCTTTTACTCAGCTTGAAACTGCTGATGGTTTGCCAATTTTATGACAGCATGAATCGTTGGACAGTCAGTGCTCGCAGTACAAAGGATGCTTTCTTTGTTGATTCTTGGTTTTTCTTTTGTGCAATCATAACACCCCCCCCCCCCCCCCTTGATTTTTAAATTACCTGAATGTTGTTTCAGACCTCTAATGAACTTCATAGAACTTATAAATTAATTATAATTTGGGGTATCTGTGATGCATGTGTGAAAGTACAAACTATTGTTTTAATTGTTATGATGCTAATGACATAACCAGCATCAGTTGATGTCTTACAATGGGATTTGTGGTATTTGTCCTAGTAATATATTTATTTATGATAGACAGTTAGTATATTTACTGTACTTCAGTAAACACTAGTCAGTTTAACCCTCAATTTACTGACCTTTAACATAACATTGACTACTGAATAGGGTCAAAGGAAGTCCCTAGGATCAGTTAATAATAACAACAACAACAACAACAACAACAACAACAATAATAATAATAATAATAATAATAATAATAATAATAATAATAATAATAATAATCAAATCATTATTTTTGTCATCTGCAGCTCACCACCATAGGTGAAGTTAGGAAAGACTGACCATTTTCAGTCCCAGCACTCTTTTCACCACAATAGACCACTACAACATCCATATTACAGCAGATGCTGCACTAGTCTGTCTCTCAGTCTTCTACTCCACTCTATCCTCACTTGTGAACAAGAGATAAATAAACTCTTCCACCTGGGGCAGCATCTTGTTCCTGACCTGGAGTGGGCACTCCACCCTTTTCTGGCTGAGAACCATGGCCTCAGTCTTAAAGGAGCTAATTCGCATTCCCAGCACTTCACATTCACATTCATTGCAAGCTGCGGGTCACCGCCAGATAAATCCACTAAAACAACATCATCTGCGAAAAGCAGAGATGAGACCCTGAGATCACCGAGACCAACACCCTCCACCCCTTGGCAGTGCTTAAAAATACTATCCATAAATTTCATGAGTAGTATCTCGGACAAAGGGTACCTCTGGTGGAGACCAAAATAGAAGAGCCATGCAAGTCAAGCTTACTACAGACAAGAAACTACTAAAAACAACTAAAGCTAAACTTACACAAAATGCAGTTATAACAAACAGTTTGCCACATGCTACGCTCGGGGCATGCTGGCATGTGACAGGAGGAGCAAACAGTTGCTAAATTCCTATCTGTGTTTCAGGAGCAAAGCTAGCATCTTTTTCAAGTAATTTTTCCGGCCAAGTATTACATAGTCACATCAACAGATGGAGTTCTCCTAACTCCCAGGAGGGTCATTGCTGCTTTGATTAGAGCTTGAAGTGTAGCAGAATCATTTCTTCTTTTCACTTGTGGCATGACCAGGGCATGCCACACCTGTCTCAGGTCGATCCAGCAACATCTCCAATATTCTGATAACTTCCCTCCGGGGAAATTAACCATTCAGATGATGAATGCAGTGATGGAGTCTTTCTCCTTTAATATGACTGACTGAATGAGCATTCCTACCCCCATGATACTGTATGATACTTTCATTCAGGATCAATGGTAAATATAAACTAAATAAATTGTTCCATTCATTAAAACGGCATAGGTGGAATTAGGTCCTTTTGACTGGGGTCCTCTGGGACCCCCAAAACATTTGTATCTTCAAAAACTAATCAAAGTAGAAATAGAAAACAATGATTACAGACAACATCATAAAAGTGTAATGATAGATATGACAAAAAATATACCTCTAGAGTCTGCACAGATACCAGTCAGTAGGATGAGACTTACATCTCTATAGAATAATCACCTATACCAGCGGTCCCCAACCTTTTTTGCGCCACGGACCGGTTTATGCCTGACAATATTTTCATGGACCAGCCTTTAAGGTGTCGCGGATAAATACAACAAAATAAAACTAGTACCGGTACCGAAAAAAAGAAGATTTATTCATAACACACGTGAAAAGACCCAGAAAAACCGAGTTAACGATAAAAACGATAACAAAATAACGCTGGAAACCGATAAAAACCCTGAAAACCATACATTTCACACCTGAGCCTCAACTCTCGCGGCCCGGTACCAAACCACTCACGGACCGGTACTGGTCCGAGGCCCGGGGGTTGGGGACCGCTGACCTATAGAGTATACAGTATGGATTGTTAATATCAATATTTCAACTAAAAAACTTGTCAAAGAGCACCACAATCCTTGTAAAAACTCTGTCAAAGTTGTGCTAGTTTTTAATATTCTATCACTAATGAGGAAGCACAGCAATGTTGAGCTTGGTTGATTGACAACAACATGGATGTGCATTAAGAGTGGGTAATATGAGAAGCCTTCATTTAGGTAGAAACACATGAAGTCATTTGCACATCACACATCCTGTGATGTAAACTGGCAACAATGTAGGGCCCTTTCCCATGGATCTCTTTCACAACGTTCATTTATTTTTCAGTGATGCAAAGTGAAAGCAAGAATGAGAGAATGCCACTGAAACTCTAAACTCATGTTTCATGTTGGCCAATTAGAGGGCCCACTCAATGGTGCGAAATAGATGAAAATAAGATGAGCATTCTGAAGGGAGATATGTATAGCCAAACCACAACGGAAATAAGTAATATGAGTGCATTTTTGCTCAAATGGATGCACTTTTCGGATAAGCGTGACACCGCTGGCCACTACTTTGTTCCTGTGCATAGGCTGCATGAACTCTCTCAAAGGACCACAACTACACGGACACTTTTCCTCCTCCCATAATTCTGCCTCTTCTTTATTCCTCTGCCAGCCATCACAGTATATCACTTTATCGCTCTTTCAAAGGTCCCAAGAGACGATTGTCACAGAGAGAAAAGTGAAATGAGAAATTCCCATTGCCACCTAATTGCATGGCCAAATCGATCCCGTAATAGATTCCTTCTCTCTGACATCCAGTCTCACTGACAACACTATCAAACAGACAAATCAGAACACTGCCTGTGTTTCGGTGCACGTGTGGCGTGTGTGTGTGTTGGACGTTCAGTCTTCAACATGGCAGGCTCCGGGCAGCCAGATATCTGTGTGATTGCTTTAAGAAAGAGAAGCTCAGAGGGAGGCTCTGCACTTCTTGATACTCTGTTTTGTTGTAGATGAGCTAAAAATATAGGGAATATATTATAAAAAATGATTGGAAAGTGAGAAACCCTAGACTATAATCCAAATATTACAAAACGTTTATACACAATAGCATCATCATCATTTTGGCAACTCAAGATATAGTTGACTTGCTAAAAGGTCCTGCTGCTTACATATTACTCTGTCAGAGTTTGGTTATGGAGCTTAGTTTAACGTATGGGGACCCGATATTGCCATTAAGATACAGCAGTTACTTTTGTTAAAAGCTGGGGCAGCTGTGACTTCTGATAAACACCTGTTTTCCTTGTAGGTGACCCTCCTGAAAAGTTTACACCTGAAAGCCATGTCAAATAGAGGACTAAAAGCCCTTCAACCAAATTCAGTAAAGCTTTTGTTTTCTCTCCCTTTCTTCTTTTCTCTCACCTGCAGAATTCCACAAACAGACTGAGGTTTGCCCCTAATGCACTTTGAAGCAGTATCCTTATGGGGAACTCACAAAAAGGCTACAGCCCCAAACATTCCCTCCTCTCCTTTTAGCCTGATGACAGAGAGCATTTTCTCTTCCCTGCAGAGCAACCTGCACATGTTAGGAAACTATCCACATAAAACAGACCAAAGTAAGGTGCCAGTAAGTCTCTCTCGGTCTCCTCAAACATACAGCAAATTCTTTTGTTTCTCCGGGAAAACCAGATGCTATGAAATGTACAACAGACTGAAAACCAATGCAATGAATGAAAAAAAAAAGAAAAGAAAACATGAGAGATAGAAGATATACTTAAGGATATATTGCAAGCTGGGAGATAATATTAAAATAAGTTGCTCTGATAAATCACACCATATTTAAATAGTGATTTCTGACAAATGCAAAAGAAAAAAACATGGTTATGCTTAAATGTTAAAATTATGAAAACTGTAAGTCCATAAAGCACATAAAAGTTTAAGGGCTTTGTGTTTTTTTGGACTGGGATACTTGAATTGGGCAGCTGCTTTCAGTCATACTGTCTCTATCCTCTATGACCTATGATGGACTCTTTGGTCTCCTTGACTTTAAAACTATATAAATCTTAGAAAAACACAAGGTCTTAGTTTGTTCCATGCATTTCAGTCTATTTCTAAATGACTCATCACATCTTCAGGAAAATTAGATTATTATCATACCATCTGTTGGATGTTTAGGGTGGGAGCATATACTAATGTGATGAACTGATAATGATCTCAGCATAACACCTGAGACACATGAAACAGGTAAAACAAAAATAGGATAAGCAGAAGGAAGAAAGGTGTGGGGATTACAGCACATAGAAGCCTGGTGTGTCTTTCAGTGTTTAGTGGAGCACTTTTATGCCTTTTTCTTGTGTCTTTTAATTCTAAATGTATTTTGTACGAAACTACTTTTTAGTTCAATTATGCACTGTTTCTTTGTGTCACATGTCAGCACTAATTACAAATCTGTGACAATTAAAGTGTAACTATAAAGATTAACATTAAACCCTTAATGAATTGCAAAGCAGGGAGAAGTCTGTTTTTCATACCCCTGAACTGTATCTCTACTGTTACTCCTGAACCCTTTACTGAGAGCCTGAGACCATGTTTGTGTGTTTGCGTGTGTGTGCGCGCATTTGTGTCCTTTCTCATGTCTGGGGCTTTGAAAACCACAGCTGCTGCAGGTATTTTTCACCAACAGTGCCATTTCTTTTTAACTTGGATTGATTGAAAGATGACAAAGAAAAAGAAACCGAGAGAGAGAACCAGGTGGCCAGTAAGTGGCCTCTTCATTGATTCTGAATGCAGGTGTCTGTGTGCGTGTGTGTGTGTGTCTGAGGGAGACAAAGAGAAAGAGTTATCAGTGTGCGTGCACGACAGCAGACAGACGGTAGTTGCCTGGAAAGGTTTGGGTCTTACACTGTGGGGTCTTTGCGTGCCCTGACACCCACATAATGTTAATTACTATCCATGATCTGGTTGAGCTGCTGTTAATGCTCAGGAGAAAATTATTCCAATCCATGTGCTCATCCACGCACGGCCCTTGGACCAGATGTAACAGTTGTGTGTATGCACACAAAAGATTGACTTTGGGAACTTTATTAGTTTAGCAGGTTTAAGGAGGGGAACAGCCCTGTTCTGGGACAGCAACCATATAACTTGATTTCCAATTCAATTTTCAGAGCTCTGGCTTTTTTTTCAATGTTTCCAGCTTTTTATACTTCACCATTACAGTGGATGGACAACAAAACAACTAACAATTACTTTCGGGGATCACTCACAAAGATAATTGCAATTGATTTACAAAATATCTCAAGAGTTGCTTATTAAATGCAACATCATTTAACAAATTCTTCAGAGAATATAAAATATATGTAATAATTCATCACCTATGAAATGAAGGATGCACCTTAGAGCGCCTTCACAATACTTTATTCTTAAAATTCACAATAAAATCAATTTTTAGCCACATAGAGGAACAAACTCAATGAACAAACTCAATGAGCACTGTGCAACTCAGTTAAAGTCCTGATAAGCAAGCACTTACCTGATTACAACTAGTTGATATGCTCACCAAAAGACAGCTAAAACTGTTTCCAGCATCTACTATGACCTTGTATCAGTATAGGGTTTCATGTTTCTTGGTACTGGCTGTTGATTATCTCTCTCTCTCATGATGTCTTTGGTATAACTTTAATTATTCTCTTGCTGTATGGCACTGGCAATGATACTTTGACTCTATATGTGTCAAATATTTTGCGACATTTCAGGTTTGTCGCTCGAAATCGTGTTCATCTGTAGTAAACCGTCCAGTGTTTACCTCAGGTCGCAAAATGCTATCTGTGAAGTTATTATTTATTTGTGAGAAGGCTTTAAAGCTAAGAGAAAGAAGTCTGATACAGGTCAATAAGTCAATGAAACTCACTTCTGACAGATAAGAGTGTTTAAGAGTTTAGGAGATGGTAGTGGAGGAGGAGGCAGATGAAGAAAAGGAGGAGAAAGAGATGTTGAAAATATTCAGCAGATTTGCCCAACAGTTGCAGTACTCAGGAATCTGTAACTTTCTAATATTATTTTATTCATAAAAAATATCTTTGGAATTTATCTTGCACAAATCTCCACTATATACTGTGCTTACTGTGCTTGCAAGAATAAATATGCTGCTAGGATGTTCTGTTATACAACATAATAACAATATCATTCTGATCACCATGATCATTATTACAGAAAGATGATCAGCTGATTCTGGTTCTTTGCAGGATAATGCTATATTGTCTTTACAGAATAATATGATAATAATGTGATAATACAGTTTGACTGCTGTAGAAGAAAGTTTAGGCCCTTTGCCACACACTTACTGTGGCTTCTAAAGCTCAGATTTTAGGATTTATATGGCATTTATATGGGGATTTCACATTGTATATACTGTGTAATAGTGTCACAATACCATAGTATAATAAATAATGTATTTTTGCTGATTCTTAATATAAATGTATTAATTTATTATATATATTTTTTCTCCAAATTTCACTGAATGCTTTTGTTTTGAGAAGAAAACATATTTTCAATAATCTTAAAATGCAGCTATTTGGTTTGCTTCATTGTGCTTTTCTAGAACAATAAAGTTTCTAACTTTTCAACACGTCTGCAATACACTTTAATATATGAATGTCAGTAAAGGTGATGCCACTAAGAAGTGTAATTGTAAACACTTTCATTGTTCTCTTTGACTGCCAAACCTTTATTACCTGCTGTCACTCTGAATAAAGACAAGGAGAATGCTTCACTGATGGAGACACAGGCAGATCAATCCCCCATAAAACAAGCTGTATTGGTTTATAAATCAGGCCTCCAGTCTCTGCCTGTGGCTGCTCAATAAGCATACATCAGCTTTAATGTAAGGAGTGGGATGAGCTGCCTACTAGCTGCAGCTGGTAATAGATAATAAAGACGCACAACCGCGTAAGCACACACGTACACACACGCACAAACACACACAAACGAAAAAGCACATATGAAAACAAAAATGCACAAAGTAAACAAGACAACAAATGCTAATAGCATTCAAAAAGGCATTGAATCCCATGCACACATAAATGCATAAAGTATTCACACGAAGGACACTTATTGACAACCCAAACACAAGTAATTAAAAGGAGGAAAAACAAAAAGCGAACAAAGTAATATTACAACTGCTCGTCCTCATCCTTCAGTTCACACACACACACACACACACACACACACACACACACACACAAATCTAAATGTAAGACTGCAGTTCTCCTTTATCTCTGTAACTATTGGCCTTTACTTTTATTTTACTGCATTTTTGGGGGCTATCTGAATTTCAGATGAACCATCTGTTTGACTGGTTGCTGAAGTCTAATGGCACAAAATGTTATCATTGTAAAGAGTAATAACAGTTGAAATGACTGTATAAGGCAATATTCTAACATTGTGCTGATTTGTGGGCCAGCACTACCACTTAAATTGCAACCTTAAATAGCACATTGGTGAAAATGCGGAAACAAAAATAACAGAAGAAATACAGTAAGGGTTTTGCATGTTTGTCTCTTAATTTTCTTCCATTACTCCATTACTTTCTTCCATTATTCTTGCTCTTTTGCAGACCACAATTAGATCAGGTCTCAGTTAAGGAAGTAGAATTTTGTTTGATATAGCTGATGGCTTATTATGGACATTTGCACTGTCCCTCTATTGATATTATAGATTCAGGTCTTTATTCTTTTATGGGTTATAGCATCACTAATAGCATCAGAGTAGTATTTCTAAAGCACAAACTATACCCTTTAGACTTCATAATAACAAATGACAAAAATGTGCTATATCATTTCAGACTATTCAAAGCAGTGAGCTGAAAAATATAAACGGAGAAGCGGCTGATTGTCCCATGATAACATCCAAACTTTTACAATGTGCTTATTATTGTAACCATCATGATGAAGGTCCCAAATTAGGATCTACACATCTTTTAAAATTGTTTTTGGCAAGAGTCTAAAGCAGGGGTGGGCAAACTTTTTGATTCGTGGGCCACATTGAGTTCTAACATTTGACAAAGGGGCTGGAACAGGAGCAGATAGATGGCATGCTTTGAAAACATCAGCTCATTGGGGGAAAAATACACATCACAAGTCATGTAACTTTCCCCCCAAGAAATAAAAATACACAAATAGAAGAGCAGTTACTTTAATGTGAAAGTGAAGTATAAACCACAAGAGAAGTGACTTACCTTCATTCCCAGCTCCTCAGCTTTTAACTTCCTTTCCTCTAGTTAATCTTAGCATGAAGAAAACCCAATTACAGCTACACTACTTTATCCATGTCCAAAATATTCTTCCTGGGGCTTAAGCCTCCATTTGAGCCTGATCAGTGAAGTTGTTAGCATTAATTCAAACAGATTCAGATTCTGAGGTTTCATTGTGTGGCTGTACTTGTTCAGGGGGTCAGCCAAAGTTCAGACCTCAATCCACCCCAAGGGAAATGGTTTCATACCACATTCTTCTCTCGAACTGACCCAATTCTGCTATCACTGCTTGCCTCATTCAGTGGCTGGATTATGTCTGTCCATGGTACTCTTGTGCATGTGTGTGTGTGTGTGTGCAGTTCCACCAGTGTGACTAACAAGCTTGGCTGTTGCAGTCTGGCAGATTGAGAGACACCTAGTGCTAGTTAAAGCCTTTCGTACCCTGAGGTCATTGGCTCACTTTCCGCACTGGTCATATATGAGAAGATAGAGGGATAGAGTGAGGAAGAGTATAAAAAAAAGAGGTGAAACTACTGTCACTGAGCTGACATTTTTGTCAAGTTGGATACACATGCTCACATTTTGCCAAATGGCAATATTCAGTTCAAACAGCAATAAATGTACTCTCAATGACCCCAAATATTACATTTTGATTGACTTCATGTATGGGAGTACACGCTTATACTTGGAATAAATTCATAACTGCAAAATATTTTGGACAAAATTGTATGCAAGTAGCAAAACCACCAACTTGTCTCAATAAATGCTTTAACATGGTGATTTTTTTTAACCTAGAGCCAATTTTAGGATTTTTTAAACTTTTGTCCTGTCAAATATCCTGCACAGAAATATCCAAAATCCCAGTTAATTGGCCCTTGTTTTTTAAAGGCAGACTTAGAACTTCCTTGCAAAGATCTTCACTGTTATCCAAAACCAATAAGTCTACTAGTGTGAATTATCTTTTATGCATGAAAATAGGGACAGCTCCAGCTCTGGTGTTTGAGTTCATTGTTCACTAGAGGCAGAGCTGACTGTATTCTGAAGTGTCTTAGTTTAAATTTGTCCAACAAAAAAGTAAAACAAACTTCTGTTCCCATGTCGTACAGCATATATTGCTCTCCTGAGCAACATTTATATAATCATCATGTATGTTTTGATACTGAAACCAGCCAAACAGGATTGCAATTTACACTTTTTCAACACTATCTGACACATCTGAGCAGTCCATAAAAGGACTGTGCTGTATTGTCACTTGTGCCACATAATACCGCCTGGCTTAAGTAGGTTAAAAGAGAGCTTGAAAGAGAAATCAGGTGTAAAGAAATAAAGAATAAATAATAAAATCCTCACCTGACCCACGATGTACAAATGTGACATTATTTCAACATCAAATGTGTATATTTTTCTTCTAAATTGGTGATGCAGGCTTTAATTTTATTATGTACTGAATTTTAATTCTATGGTTCCTTCCAGCTGTTATTTTATCCATACTGTGATTTGTTATTTTAATAGCCACGAATTAAAATATCGTTGACACTGTGAGTCAAGGAGTTCATGCATACAGTCCTTCAGTCTATAGAAGAGAAGCTGGATCGGAGATTTGTTTAGTTTAACTTTAAAAACCCCAATTTAAACAAAATGGTTATTTATGGCATTACAGATGAAACGTGTATATGTTTTAGTTATTGGACACCAGAGTATTATGTTTTTTTTTTTACTTTATATCTGTTGTGTAAACAAACTGGTACTGAAATAAAACGCAGTCATCACTGAAGCTGAACCCTCAATAACCCCTGTTTTTTCCCCCTCTTCATATTTTTTTCCTTTTTTACTTGGGAGAAGCTGTCTCCAGCTCCTAAAACGTACTTTTATTTATGACAAGTCTGCTCTTCATTGGAGGCCTGTGATGTGTTATCTGGGCCATGTCATACTATACATACCCTTTAATGACTAATTCAGTCTCTTGGCTTATGTACTAAAATAGAACAGGCACAAGGGAAAAGAGAAATCAATTGAAATGTTGCAATGTTTGACAGGACTGGGCTTGAGGAGACAAAAACAGGAAAAAAAAAAGAAGACATTAGACGGTGTCGCTTCCTTTTGTTTTCTGACTGAGAGAGTGTGTGGTGTTGAGACATGCAGAAGCTGTATGTATGCATGCAGGGTGCCGGTACGTTGGGGAATTTATTTTTTCAACTGTCTTTGATCACTTTTAGGCTTTGAAGTAACTCTTGGCAAGGAAGGGGGGGGGGGGGGGGGGGGGGGGGGAAGCGAGGCAGAAGTCACCGCAAGTTCACATCGCAACTAGGACTCGCAAAAGCTGCAATCTGCATAATTTATTCTTTAAACAGTTAAAATGGAAAGAGATGAGGAGATCTCTAGGTGCCCAACAAACCCGCCTCCTGCTTGACAACCCCAATTAAACACTCTCCCTCTCCACATTTGTTCTCAATTACAGATTGAAGAGCGACAACACGAGAGCCTCTAATGCTCATCAAGTGACGGATTTAAAGAGAGACAGAGGAAGGTAAAGCACCACCAGTCTGGGAAAATGTAATTGATATGTGTTGTAAATGAGCAAATAGAGGCCATAAAGAAAGAACAGTCATGGTCATATATATATATAAACACACACTTATCTATCAACATGTTTTTCTTCTCCAAAACTCTTAGCACAGTGGATTTAAATATGAAATAAGATGCATCGTTCTATAAAATGTAATAATAATAATTATGACCACAAACAAACTTCAAAATTTTTCTAGTCTCTTAATTTTTCTTAATACTTAATATTAAACCAGACCGTATTATTATATAACATTATTTATCTTCAGCCATTAGTTCAACACCTATAATTTCTTGGAAAAAAAAACATCCTTTCAAGGACAATGAGCTATCAAAAGTTGGTCCTCACAGGGATATGTAGACCTTACCACCTCAATGAGATAAACCTCAAAGGTAATTGCATCACACGGAATATGAAGTACTGTATGATAGCTCCAGTCAGATTACTCAGACTTGTGGAATATTTTCTATGAAGCGGTTATTCACTACAGGTTTTTTTAATCTTCTAGCGAGATTGCCCCAAATTTCCATTTTCTTACCAAAAAAGTATGTCTGCTTTGACAGTAACTTATTAACCTCAACCACATCATTCTGCACAGTGAAGGTCTAAAGTAAGACACAGTTTTAAGAATTAGTAAGTGCAATTTTCTTTCGGCCTCCAAGGTGAAAACATTCATTCAAAAACACCATTGTATTTTCCAGTGCAATTGAATGGTCAAAATGAGGAACTCAGTCAAATCATCTCTATTTATACATTTATTTAGGTTAGGTTAACAGATTAATTGATTTTATTATAACACACACGCACACACATATATATCTATATCTATCTATCTATAGATAGATAGATAGATATAACATAATGTATCACACTGATTTTTTTCGTAATCTGGAATAATGTCTGATGATTTATTTTTAATATTTTCAGTGATTATTCTCTACTTATGTGACAGCAGGTAGTGACAGCAGGTAGTGACGCACAATGAGGCCGTGGCCTGACAGAAAGAATTTACACTGGACATAATTCAAACCACCCCAAGCCTTTAGCGGGGAAACTCAGTGCCTTTTAGTGGTGCATTGAGCTTAATGACAACTCAGGGGGAAATGTACATTAGCATACCAAATGCATCAAGGAGATTTCAATTATATCCTTTGTCGGAGCAGCATAAATAAAGTCTAATACAATGACTGTGTAGACAACAAACAAAACCCCAGGCATTTAAGTTCACCCATACTGTGTGATGTCTATTCAAACAAATGTAGATTTAACAGAACTGTGAATTGAAAACACAAACAGAAATAATCAGAGTGATCAAAGATGCTCTTGTTTGTAATTTTTGGAGACAGTGGATTAGTATGTCAAAGGAAGGACGAAGGACAATTCATTGTGACAAATGAGAAACAGGAAATATGGCCTTTGATCTATCCACATGTGCCTTCATTATGACTCTGTTGCTCTTATATCTGCTGCAAGCAATTTTCTTCCAATGCAACTGTCAAACTGTGCTCTCTTAAAAAAAATGCAAGGCATGACATCCTATGGTCATGACATGTCAGCGCTGATGCTGAGTGAGGTGGGATTAAATTCATCAGACAGACTTTGACCCGCTACCGGGGTACATACACACTCTGTTTCTCTCTCTCCCATTCCAGACACTCCCAATTAAGCCTGAAGTGCAATGCTTGTTAAACTAAAACCATCCTTTTCTGAAATGTCACAGTGTCTCCCTGCCGTGTGGCCCGTCTGTAAACAGCTCTGTTGCTGATGCCAGCTTGAACCCCCTGGTGTGTCTCCTCGTGTATGTTTTGTGAGAGCAAAATTGTCGCTTGCATTAACACACTGTTGTGAATGCTTGAGTGCATATTGGACTCGTTGTTGTTTTGTTGTTTGGTGTGCTCTATGGGTTGTATTTTTATATGTGTGTTTTATGTTATTCATTATGGGAGTCTTTGCCTTCCACCCACGCCCTCATTTGTGTGCATGTGTCTTTTATGTGAGTATGTGTGTACGTGTGTGTGTGTTTGACATCTCATTTGGTGGAGCTGACAGAGTGAAGGGTATGTGCTGTAATTGTTGTCGGACTGTCTTCATGCTGTAATTGAAAATGTCTTATTGGTGAAACTTTTGTCAAGATGTTTATATGAGCATGCCATTTAACATTAACACAGCTGCTCCTTTTACCTGTGCAATTACTTAAGTGTAGTCCACCTCTGACACTTGACGTAGAGCCAGTGCCATCCTGGAACTGGGTAAATTACCATACCAATTGCTTGGTATGAACAGCTTGTTCTTAAAACAATAGGGCGATGGATTTTTGAACTCAAACTCCATCCATCTATTCATCCATGGTATCCATGGTATCCAGCATCCATCTATGTTCCCAAGCTGCCTTCCCTTTGTGTTCTGTGTGAACTCCTATTTTGTTGGACTTTGTATCAGCCAACATAAAGGCTTGCTTTCCTTTCTTCGGCAAACAAAGCTTGACAGTCAGATATCCAAACCATCTCTACTGACTGCTTTCACTGGCAGATCTTCTTTGGAGGGAACTCATTTCCTGTTCATGATCCTATTCATTTGGTAACTATGAGGGCAGTAATGATAACTTTGAAGATAATCATCAGTTTTACCAAGGTACTTGAAGTCCACTTGAGGCAAAAATCCATCCTCTATCTTAAGCAGGAAATCTCTTTTTCAACAGTGTAAGCTGGACATCACTGCTTGATGTAGCCAACGATAGCAAAGATGTGATCCTGAGACCAAAGACAGAAGTTTGACATTGTATAGAGAGTAAGTGACATTACAGGCCCAATAACCAATTCTCCAGAAGCACCAGTTAGACATGCCTTTTCCAAGTCCATAAAACACATGTAGACTGGAGGTGTGTACCCTCTAATATTTAACCTCCTAAGACCCGAACTCTTCCATGGCATGCATTATTAATCTCTCTTTGATATTTGGACATTTTGGGACCTGATGAATGTGAAAACAAAGAATTACCAGATTTTTTTTAACATGATTTTTGTTTCTAAGAAAAATGAGAGCCACACATGAGGATATTCATTTAAAATTTCGATTGAACAGTGGCAGTATAATGTTCTCGTAAGTGGACATCAGGCCCTTGTAGAGCAAAATTGAGTATTTTGGTCTAAATAACCCAAAATGTGATGTCCACATATGTTGACGCCAGGTCCTAGGAGTATAAAGAGTTTGTCCGCTGTCTCAAGATGATTAACCTTAAAAAAGACAGGAAGCTTGGCTGGTTTATATTTAACAGATTATAAAGCAGTACAGGTTGGGTCACAAACTGTCACAGTATGTTGTGGTATTTTTATTTCAAAGGGTGTCCATTATTATTTGGGTGATGTGCTGTTCAGTAATTCTAAATGTATGCTGCACAACATTAGTTGTGTCCTAGCTTGCTTTTGCCCAATCATCAGAGGGAAGATTCACTGTACAACAACCTAAAACACAGGCAAACATATAAATAAAAGCACACAGACGCCCTGTGATTACATTATTCATAGCACTGCTGAGTGCTCTTACAGAGAGTCCGAAAACACACAATGACCTGCTGTACAACACTGAGTGATAACAGCATCAGCTAGATTGTCTTACACTGAGAGGGAAAGATGATGAAAGCTAAAGTGAGTGAAAGAGAGATGGAGGAGAGAGAGATAAAGAGAGACACTGAGAGACTGAGCTCTTCATCCAAGAAGATGTATGTGTGCTCTACTTGCATTCAGTCTAGTTGCCTAGAGTACTGCTAATGAGCAGGTGGGTACATATGTTATACATCATTAAATAACAGCCTCTTGTAATGCACAACAAGGACATGCCGAATGCACTCAAACATACACATATTAAATATTTACATCAAGAGAAAAAATAAGGTATAAATAAGACCATAAATAGATCAGCTTAGATGCAAATAGTAAATGGACTGGTTTTTACAGCATATAGTGCTTTTATATTCTAACTTAGTACATCCCTCATTCACCCAATAACACCATTCGTACAAGCACTTTTTTCTATGATTAAGTTTCTGTTTAACAGTCATGCACACTCGCCCTCCGATTCAGCATTTTACCGAAGGATACTCAAAGACTGAATTCAAGTTTACTCTATAAAGACCATTGCTTATTTCTACATATATGTATGGATATGGATATATATCATAATTACATCAATTTGACAAGATCCCCATCCCCCAGCAAATTTCACTTAAATTAAAAAAAAGCGTATTCTTATGCGTATGCATTTTTCATATACTTCACTTAAAGACTCGTTTCATTTGGCCATATAATATTCAGATTTAAAAACCTCAATTTTAAAGAACATTTTAAACCCATTTATATCAGTGCATATGTGGAAGAACATACAAGCAGTAATATGGGTTATAGACATTTATTAGCCTCAGTCTTACTGCAGCACACTGGCACTTCATCCAGGTAATGGACAGGAGATTAAAATACTGCTGTGATCAAATCCACTGAGTCTGAATGAAAGAAAAAGATTATTTGACTTAAGCTGGGTGGAGAGCATGTCTTTCATTCTCACCTAAGTGGAGTAAAAACATTTATTCAGGCTTTGAGCAGTTTATTTCTTCTTTGAGATGGCTGTGATGGACCGAGCAGTGAAGGAAACTTAGGCACAGGTTAAAGTCCAAAAAAAACATAATTGGTTAAATCATGCAAAAAGAATCAAAATCTTGGGCCCATAAAAGAGGTCAAAATAACAAAACTCTACTCAAAGTTGACAACACTACTGATAACTCAAACAAACTGACCTAACTTAATGAGACAAAGGGGAAACTTAAATAGTGGCTGATCAGCCCACAAAAAACAGGAGAAGGGGTAAAACACACAAAACCTAACTAAACCTAACATACTGAACTCCAATTCCCCCCCATGGTCCTGAGTTATGGCATGAACCAATTTGCAGTCTTCCTTTAAAGCTCGCTCCGCCCCTTTTCCACCTCTTGGCTCCTTAATCAAGGGACTGGAACAGCTGCAACTAAGGTAACTTAGAAAACAAAAGATTAATCATACATAACAGTGTAAACTAAAATGTGCGCACTTATTTTAGAATACAGTGTTATGTGGATATGTGAATTAACTCTAAACAAAAACCAGTTATTTATTGTCCTGTAAATTAATTCCTATATTTAAAGAAAGACAAATGTGAATGCGATGTTACTTATAAGCCTCTACACTAACATGGTGGGTATTACCACTGTGTGGCTGTAAGTGCAGCCATCACAATGGCTGAAGGTTTACATGGTTGTCAGATACTCCAGCTTCCTCCCACAGTCCAAAGATATTCATGGTAAGGCTAAATCTAAACTGAATGTAGGTGTGAATGTGAGCATGAATGGTTTTCTGTTTCCGTGAGTTAGTCGTGCGACAGACTGGTGACCTGTTGAAGGTGTACCCTGCCTCCCACCCTGAGGCAGCTGGGATGTGCTCTAAGCCCAAGCAGAAAGAAATGGATGGATGGATGTTTGCCTGATATCTGTGTATGCTATTGCTGTAGGGGTTATCAAAGGAAAACAATAATACAAAGTAATCTGCCGTGTACAAAACTTGAAGAAGATTTTACTGATCAACTGATCTCAGTCTGAGATCTGATAGATTTAAAAGATTCCATAATTTTTTTTATATATAACTTCCAATTTTCAGGAAAGGGACAGCTACACTTTCTTCCACTAAATAGTTTTGTTCCATCTTCCAGTTCTGTGCATAACATTTAGACTTCAGTGAAAGTGACTTCCTTTTAGCATGTGAAATGTTAGTTCTGCATTATAACAACAACTAGCAAACAAATAGATATGACAAAGACATTTATCCTATGCTTTTCACATACTTATGAATGGGATGCTACTGGAATCACAGGTTGTTCAACCTGGTCATATCTGCTACATAGGAAGGCAGCTGTTGCATTTAAACTACCAATTTGTTGTAAACTAACACTTGAAATATTACTTTAGCCAGCTACCTCAGTCTTCTCCTTCAATGCCTAAGGTGCTCTAGTGGCACTTTGTGTGGGGGCTTTTTAATAACTAAGCCTGTTTGAATGCTGGAACAATGAACAGGAGCTGCATTACAGGGCTGACATTGCAGTAAAATGCCATCACATTGCCCAAAGGGCTAGACTTAACCCAACTGTGAAATATGCTCCTTTGAGAGCAAGGGGTTTAGGATAAGGAGAGGAAGAAGGAAATTACTTTAATTTATTGTGCTTTAAGGGGCCAGCATCGATACTGATAGGTGGCAGTGTTGAGTCTGCTTATGTTTGTAAATGGCACTGAGCCAAAATGTCTGTTCTGGTTGATTTAACCCGCCACCTCAGGAGTCTTCTTCAATGACCAAGGTGCTTAACTACTTCTTGTGATTTTTATGTGACATGTAGTTCTTCCAAAGATTATATTCAAATCAGACTAAATGGCATGTAATGTAATTACATGTATTTCCCCCTATATTATATATATGTCAAAGATGAAAGGCACAAGGCCAACAGCAGGGATGCACCACATTACTCCTTTACCTCTTAAAGAAGAGATAAAGAAGAAGCCCACAAATCCATCACAAATTGTTCTTTTGCAATGTGTTTCCCAAAAGTTTTCAACAGCAAGTTTATCTGCCTCTGCTAGCTTTTTTTATCACTCAATTAACAAATAAGAAATATTAAAGGAGCAGAATGGAGAAATCATTTTAGGATAGACACACTCTAATCACAGCTGCAGTTTCACCCCTGGCCTGTTGATTATGATGCAGCTGCAAGTGCAGCTGGAAAGCCTCCCTGACCTGTGTCACAAGATGAATTGTAATCAACTGTGCAAGGACATCTGGTTCTGAATGGTGTGAGAAAACCAGCGAAATGTCTCAAAAGTGTTTTTTAAAAGGCTGTAGTATATGGTGATTATTTTCTGGAGGGAAACAAACATGTACAATGGCATCTAATTTGTGCCAATAGTTCTATAGATTATGCATCTTGATCATTCTGGTAAATCTTACATATTTTCTTGATCTTTACAAAACTCATTGCACAAGCTGGGATTACTTTTTAAGAGCCAGTGTCTTTTGTTAAACTGTGAATTCAGATCAGTTACTAATTTAAAATGTGTTCTATATCCATGATATTGTAGTATATTGTTAGTTCTTAGGATAAATATTAGTAGATGCTTTCATGCTTTCATTTGTTAAATGTATAAGGTTAAATTCCATATTATGGTTTTGATAAGTTGCAATTTACAAGTACATTAGGACACCTTTTAGATTGTGGATCTGTCTCCTTTGGATTATAGACATGTGTATCTGTTGACCTGACATCAGGACTTTACTTGGTTTGAAAAGAAGTCGCATTGGAACTTCTTGAAGGTAGCATTCCCAGTGAGCCGTGCTGTCAGTGATAACCCAAAGCTCATATCAGAGAGCTGAGGATCAAGCTGCTACCAAGCCAGCTGAGGTAATCTGTCACACCAAGGTAGCCACTGAGACAACGGGTGGTAGAATACAGATATACACAACAACATTCCTACACACATGACTCATCGCAACACACATAGACACATGTTCATTTCTCTGTATGTATAAAGCACTACGACACACACATGCAAAACACAATCCTAAAATCCTGTGGTGAAGCTTTGGTGCCTGGACCAGCTTTAACACTGGACCCAGTATGATGTTTCAGTTTATGACTGCTTTCTAAAGCTCCACTCATTATACTAAATTTTACAAGCACACAAATTACCACAACGAGATTGTCATGTTTGGATTTTAGCAGCTAGTAAGGAAAATATGTGCTTTTCACCAGAGCACATAGAAAAACACCTTTGGTTTCATAACCCTCTCAGTTTGTTTAAACTTTGTGTAAAAATAAACAGCCTACTCGCTAATCTTTCATAAAGCAAAACCAAAGTTACTGCAGAGTTTAGTTTTGTGAAAATGTTTTCATATGAATTTAAACCGTAGCCAAAGGGCAAAAAACACTGAAATTTTTCAAAAATTGCTTTAAAAAAGCCCTAAAATTAGAATGCATTTGATAGAAAAACAACAGACTAACAGAAAAATATACATTTTTAAGCTGCTGAAAAAGACACTCTCTTTCTCTAGCTCACACAAACACATACAAATACAGCCTTAGATAGCATCAGGTCCTCTCACTGCTACCATAATAACATTCATAATCATTCAAAACCTTTCACGTGACTTCACCTCTGTTATCTGAGAAAATTAGCAGCTAGTAAAAATGGTAAGACAAAGGACAAAAAATTATGGGTAATGAGTCCAAATGAATAGAGAAGGTCAATAACGGTTAATAGGTTAATAGGAAGGTTAATAAATAAAAATAACAATAACAACAATAACATTATGCAATT
Source organism: Neolamprologus multifasciatus (assembly GCF_963576455.1). NCBI lineage: Eukaryota > Metazoa > Chordata > Actinopteri > Cichliformes > Cichlidae > Neolamprologus > Neolamprologus multifasciatus. Next base: position 24,353,163 of record NC_140454.1, on the reverse strand, counting down.
GTTTGACGTTTGAACCAGCAAGAGTGAGTATGTACATAGACTGTGGGGACTAGAAAGCATTCTCTAGTTGTTGCATGTGATGGTACAATGGGAAGTAAATTGTACTGAAGCACTCCAGGTTTCATATCATCATCTGTCCACATTGCTTATCTTTCTGACTGGTGGATGCATCAATACTTATGTCAAATACATCAAACAGAAATATGACTTAGAATCACACTGACTGTCTTACCATCTTGATAAACAAATGGTGTAGAAATGAGGCAAGTACAATAGCACAAAAGTTAGAATAGTGCACGTTTCTACATGTAAATATTCGTATTTCCTGACTGTATAATCGCAATGTGTATATATATATATATATATATATATATATATATATATATATATATATATATATATATGTCCCCTATTAAATTATTATATGTTGTAAATAAACATTGATGGTAAAGTGGTCTTATTGAAATTACTGCTGTTATTTGCATTTAGGTGAAGTCTGAGATTTATTATCATTCTGACCACTTGAGAAAGAGAAATGTAGGAAATAATTTAATAAAGGTGGGTTTAATTAAAGTCAAGGTTTGGTAAGGACATTTAAGTAAAAGCTAATTAAGAACCAAGAACAAAACATTAGTAATTAAGACAGTCTAAAAACAAAACAAGCCTGCTAACAATAACCCATGGGCAAAGCATTCACCTGCAGGGTTCTCATAACCCTACAGCAGCGTCACCTTCACCATCAATTCTTTTTCTTTCAGAGCCTTGGAAAGACTGACTAAAAACGTCTTTGAGTTCAAAAAATGCTTCACTGAGAAGAATGAAAAGCAAGTTAAAATATACAAAACTTGTAAAACTCACCAACACATGAACCATCAATCTCCTCATACCCAACGCTACAGACACATCTTCCCAGGGGAACCAACCAGTCTCCATCAGCTCCACAGAACAGTTTGGGTGTGTCTCTTTCTTCAGCATGGTCAACACAGGCCCCCCTCACTTCCACCAGTGAAGAAGAGTCCACACGGGGCACTGTGTCTGGAAATGAGGCCAGGTTCCTCAGTGTAAATGGACATTTCTTATAGTAAACCCTCACAGAAACTAATGCAATGCAAGCGCCAATGTCCTGGAAAGCCAGATAAAAGCCTTTCCTGTTTATGGGTCCCACCTCCCGCACCTCCGTATTGAGCTTGAGGATCCGATCTCCAAGATCCATCTGAGTAAAGCTCTCATCAGCAGCAATGGTGTCAATCTTGGTGTACTGCGCAGGCCTGAACTTGACACCGTGTGCTTCATCTGTCTCATGATAGAATAGATTGAAGGTCTCCTTGCAGGTGCCAGACACCCAAGGGATTGAGTTACAGTCGCGCAAGGTGAAGCGGAGCTCCACATAGACCTTCTGGGCTGCCTGTCGTGAAATCCAGTTGGAGCGAAGCCAGTTGTTTTGGTTGGGCTCCATCACATTGCAAACCTGGAAAGTATGGATGGGTCGGTTGTGCTCGTCCATCTCTGTGATTGCATCCCACTAAAGGAAAAATAATAAGAGCGTAGAGGGTTGGAGAGAGAGGAGGGAAGAATGGGTAAAAAGGAGGGAAGAAAAAGAAAGAGTTAGTATTAATTCAAGATCTGCTAGCAGGCCTCACAGGTCATAGCATTCCATACAAAACATGGACAAAATTAACAACATGGTTGTGCAATATTAATTTAGTCCCAAGTAGGGATGGGTACCGGTATCCGGTGCCATCATGGCACCGGTTCTGACATAAACGGTAGTAACCAGACCGAAAAGCAGCGCGCATTTCGGTGCTTTATTTCGGTGCTTTTTTTTCCTGAGCTGTGATACACTTTCTTCTTCCTTACATTTCTATTGGCGGTTGGCAAACAACTGAAAGGTGCATTACCGCCACCAACTGGTATGGAATGATACACTTTAGATTCTAGCCAATCATTTTACGTTTTGAGGATAGTAGGCGGGTCCAGGTACGTACGTTCTTTTAGAGCAGAGCTACAGATTAAAAATGCCCAAGGCAAAGCGGTCAAAAGTCTGGCTGTACTTCACAGCAAAAGATGCAAACTCAGCAGCCTGCAACAAGTGCTTTAAGCTGATACTGTCAAAGGAGGTCACACTTTAAATCCGATGAACCTAGCCCTGCCAGTGTAGCAGAAATGATGATGGCAGCAGCAGCCGTTCTTCTCTGCGTGAGTAGCTTAATGTTGTTCGTGTGTAATTTACGTTGAGTAGGCTAACCGCGTTATTAAATTAATGCATGTAACGTGAACTAGCAAACACCATCATAGCTACATGCGGCTGTCTTCTTGTTTGATGTCAGATACTCCCTTCACCCTGGCCAAAAAGGCTAAAATGACCGAAGAAAAAGTGGAAAACAGCTAAACATGAGAGGTTTTTGGACAAAGTTTGTGTTTTTTCCATTGTTTAAGCACTGCTTCCAGCCCAGAGTGATACCATATATGCCGTATACCTGCAGAAAAGACTAACATTGTTATCTTTTTACAAAAAAAACAGCTGAACATGAGAGGTTTTTGGACCAATTTTGTGTTTTCCATTCTTTAAGCACCGGTTTGGGCACCGTTTAAGCACCGGCACCGTTTCAAAAGTACCGGTTTGGCACCGGTATCGGATAAAACCTAAACGATACCCATCCCTAGTCCCAAGTGTGGCACTGAACTACTAGTCCCAAGTGTGGTCATTTCAAATCCCAAGATTGATGCTATACAGAGCACAGACGCAATCTGGAAATTATAATAGCTTCCTGCTTCTTTCTGCTTCTTTATGAGACACTTTGTTTATATTAGACTGTATTCAAACCAAATTTGGACAGTAACACATTTAGTTCCTTCAGTGGGCTGGTTTCAGTCATTATGCAAATGTACTGTTTATAAGATTGGGGAAACCTGCAGTCAGCTGAGACTGAAGAAGTCACTTGGATGAGTGACGAAACGTTTCTCCCACAAAACGCTACGTCCAGATGAACAGAATCAACCTTTGGAGAACACATTTAGTTGTTCAGATATTCTTCTCTGGATTAAGGTTAAAGAGAGTGCCAGCATAGCAGACCATCTCAGTCCATACCACATTCAAGTAAAAAAAAAAAATAAATTAACAAACTAACAATTTGTTTTCCTCATATTCCTAGAGGTAGGTTTTCTCCTGGTATGATGTCGAGCTCCAGCTGCCTAGTCATCAGCTCTGCAACTCCCAGGTCACATGATTAGGGAGCATTGCAGCTTTGCAGGGTCATTAGGTTACCTGTCCCCATGTTGATGGGAAAGAAGTTAATGGGGGGTTTTAGCCTCCTGGTCCTGCAGCGCTCTCAGGTTTTATTAGAGTGGGGACTGGCTACATGGGCGACCCCAAAACCACCCAACATCGACCTCAAAGAATCAAATTACCTGCCTGGGAAAAAAGGGCTCTCAAATCAGTTCGCTTACAATGCAGCGTCAGACTCTCCACGAGCTGCAGAGTTTGCCCTTTTGTGTGTGTTTGTGTATGTTTGTGTGTATGAGGTTTATATTTAGACTCATATTTACGCCACTTACCTCATAGGTTTTACTGTATATGACGATATATGGGATCTATTTTTACCCATCGCTGCTGCCGCTACTACTCCCATTACTTTGCATACATTTTCCTAGATGAAACACTTATGCATGCATACATAATTTTCAGACATCGGAAGCTCAATTCGGTCACTGTGACTTCTCCAATGAACCTTGCTTGTGCATTGCAGTATGCACAGCTGTCTACTTCTTTGAGTCAAACACTAAAATCAACACTGTTTTCAGAGATGTGAGAAATATGCTCGAAGGTATGGAAGACCATGTATAAAGCTTTTAATTACCAACACATTAACATAAGTAATTTGACTACATCAAACATACACACGTTTCATGTTCCCTTTCTTGGGTCTGGGGGGAGAGATGCCTGTTCTAAACGAGGGCTGGAAAATAGCTCGTTTATAGGCAAACAAAATCCGGAGGGTTGAGATAGCGCTGGTGGTTAATTTACCAATACTATTTGCCTGATAAGCTTGCACATTTAATAAGCTGTTTTTTCACTTAGATAAATATTACCTCTTGATGAGAGTAGTAATCAAAGCCTAATGTTTGCTCTCACATACTCATTATCCTTTTTAATAACATGTTCTAATTCAATCATCCAAAGACAGCAGGTTTTAATCTGCTCCTCGCTCAAGGTGTAAACGTAGCATTGCAGTCAAACAAATTGAGTTTGATTAAATGTGATGTTGCCATCAAAAGTACACACTAAATCCAGCTGGACAAAGTGTTTCTGTTGGGGCAAGGCATAAAGATAAAAAACAAAAACAAAAAAACAGAACATGAAATACTTAAAATATTGGCATGAAAATATTTCCATGAAGAAGCTGAAATGAGAAAAAAATCTAAATATAAACAGAAAGAAATAACTTTGAAAGAAAAATATGGAGAAATGCAGAAATAATAACAACTGACTTGGAAAACAGACTAACAGATAAAAAAGAGAAAACATGGATCATTAGCTTCCATATATAAAAAATGTAAGTAGACATATGGAGTTTACTCTTTGTTAAGTCCATATGGATTCACTGGGATTTCAAAGCTTTCAGATATGATTTCAGAACCATCCTTTGTGATAAAATCTATGCCATGGCTCCAGACAGAGGAAAGCCTGTTAATGACTCCTTTGGGATAATCAACAAACTGAGCACCAAAGGACTATGGAAATGCATATGGAAATTTTTTTCTTTCCTAATACCCACATTTTTTTACTAATGCTAGGTGACTGCATCCCATTATTCTCCCCTTGAAGAGAGGAAATATTTAATCAGTTACTTTTTGTTGTCTGTCTGACGTTACTGTCAAATTTTGTGTGATAGTAGAAACTAATAATAACTCGAGCTGATTTAATTTTGGTGAAGATTGGGTCAAGGTCAGAGTCACAACAAATTTCAAAATCAGTGAAAAAGCTTACCCACATTTTTTTATGAATCATCTTTAAATTTCACAACAATATACTACTTATTTGAACTTGATCATCATTGTTAGATCTCAGGGACAACCTTCACCTTAAAAAACCTCGACAAAAAACGCATCGAGTGATATCATATGAAAGGGTATGGGGAGAGCTGTACAGCACATTTTTGGTTTCTTCAATACAATACCCAAACGACATAACAATGACCAATGATGCCATAAAAGGCTGATGTCATCGTATTGCAATAAAACATCATTAAAACACTAAAGTTTTTGTATAGTCCTTGTCTTTCTGGGGAGTTACATTCCCTGAGTGCTCTTGTTTAAGAATGGTACACTTGATGCTGATGGCGAGCATCTTTCTGATTCAAGGTCTAGTGATTTAAGATATTATACAAACCATTCTTACAGTTTTCTTTTCTTTCTTTCTTTCTTTCTTTCTTTCTTTCTTTAATTCTTTCTTTCTTTCTTTCTTTCTTTCTTTCTTTCTTTCTTTCTTTCTTTCTTTCTTTCTTTAATTCTTTCTTTCTTTCTTTCTTTCTTTCTTTCTTTTGCCACTGAATAAACTACAGATCATGAGGAGTTTGCTCATTTACCACTGGCTGTTGGAATTTCTGAAATCTTTTGTTGGGATGTCAGCAAATGGTGTACTTGCACTGGCCCTGTACGTGCTAGCATGCACTAACACTGTGTCTAAGAATCAGACTGCTGAGATAAACTGTGAGCATGCTCCAGTTTGTCTCAACATTTAAACTGTTTTTCATGCTGCCCTCTCTTTCATGCACACTTTTAAAAATCACCTTTTTTTGTAGAACATAATAAGGCTAATATATGATGGTTTTAAAGTGGTAAAACACTGTCCTGTATCATGTCTCACAAATCCTGCCAATTATTTAACAGTGATTTTCATGGAGCCATCTGTTACTAAGGAAGTGCTGAAGTTCCATGTTTGAGTAGATGTATACTAGGGTTGTGCCACATTATATACATTTTAACATAATAAAAATCATGTTATATTGTGATATCATTGCTACAGCAATCCATGCGTTTTCATTTCTTAAAGACAAAGGACACAGACGAGACAACAAGACAAACCCTGACATCAAGAGCCATGTGTCAGCCTTTCTTCATTCATGAGCTCCTTAAAGTAGTCCTTCCATCTCCTCAACGCACTCTCTTAATTAGTGCATTTCCATCTCTACCCTTACCCTAATGCACTGTGCATCCTTTCCAGCTCAATCTCTCTGCCTAGCCAAGCCATATAAGTCCTTTTCCTGCAATGTACAAGTGTCAATAAATGTTCAGTATTCTTTCTCTATGTCAAACAAACTATACTTTGACAGTGTTTGAGGATGGTACAGATCATCCAGTGTGATTAAAACCCTATGCATAGTTTAAAAAGGATAAAGAATCGTCAACAAACATTTATGACTCTTTTTTTTTTTTTTAAACTTTCTGTCACTCATATTCGAGACTGATGCCCAGCTTACTCTGGTTCTTGCTCTAGCATTTAAAGTTGCTGATTCAATCATCCCTTCGGCTTTACCTTAGAGGAGCAACTGGAGAAACCCAAATTATACAGGATAACGCTTTGTCCTAGTTTAAAGGGTTTACACGTTTGGGATTTTATGTGACTATACCAATGGCTTCTAGCTCAAACCTAAGAAAAACATGTAATTGTTATTTGGTAATTTGACACAATAATGTATTTGTCAGAATTACTAAAACTAATAAACACCTTCAGGCTTTGTAAAGTCTCATTTATGTTAAGGATAAGGATGACATTTGAAGTGGTGTTAAGTGAAGACCCATGTTAAGTGTTGAACAAGTCAGCGACCCATTAAATGTTAATGTATTATGTGTAAATACATGGCTTTAGTGACTGCTAAAAATGACAATTGAACGAGTTCTTTGTGTATGCTTGCACACACAAAGAGAGCAAGGTCAAACATAGCCCTCAGTCTCTCTGAGCAGGATATTTTTATAGCACACCAAGGCACTTCTTTCCTGATTGGACTCACGGTAACAGCTAATATTTCATAAAATATAAAATCCTTTCTATCAGACAGGATTTTTAATGGGGAATTATTGAACAAGAGACATGGGACTGAGGAAGAAAATAGAAAGCAGCAAAGAGAGGACAGACAAAGAGTTAAGAGTTACAAATGTGTGGTGTTCAGGAGATTTAAAAAAACTACTAGAGTTAGTGGCCAATGAAATGAGCCTGAATGGCAATGTAGATAAATCAAAGTGTCCAGTGACTGAAAGATTGAGGCAATGATATCAGAGCGATTCATCTCAGAGGGGCAAAACAATCCATTGTGATAGAAACACACAGCTGTTGAAATCCCCAACTAAACACCATTCACAGCTGATCCACAAGACCTCCAAGACTTTGACATTTTGTCAGCTAACTGATAATGTCAAGCAGCTTTGTGGTGGCAGCACTTTAAAATAAGTCGCTAGAGATTTGCATTGTGAAGCTGGGAAGCAAAGCAATAACATTTATTTCCTCTTAATTATTTCAAATTCCAGTGACAGCGTTGCCCCTTTGGGCCAAAGCCTGCAGTCCACTCACCACCTGCAATCCCCATCCACACTCCACTTTATTACTGTGTGTGCTGCTGGTTTGTAATCTCACTGTTGGATGGCTTCTTTTTCAAAGTGCCAAACTTTAAGTCTTGGTTGGACACCTCACTACCTTGCCATCCAGCCCTAACATGCATAATTGAAAAATGGCCAGAAAATGTGGTTGATTGATTGCAGCCTGGGACCAAGGCCTTTACAGCCCATCTCTCTCACCCATGCAATCAAGCCAGTCATTTTACTGGCCACTCGCCTGGGGGTGAGCTCCTTTTATTAACACTGTGAAATCCAGAGCCCTATTGAGAGTTACACTTTTAACTACAGTGTCATAACCAGCTTGGCTCATCTTCACTTGAAATGAAATATTTAGTGATCCTAAACATTCCCACTACTCGGTTGGATTTGAGCCTGTAAAGAAAAAAAAAAAAATTAAAGACTATTTTAAAATCCAAAGTCCCACTGTGTGAATGATGTGTTATGACCAACTTTAAAAGACTTAATGATTATAATACTGACATTGGGGCAGGTTAAAGAGCAATGCTTAAATGAGAAGATTAACTTCTTTTTTAGATTTGGTTAAAAACATAGTGGAGTTTTCCGAAATACATTTAATATATGTAGAATCTAAGAAATACTTCCAATTTATTTTCCATATATTCTTTATCTCTCGTAAGCATAACACATACTGTGGAAACACAGCAAGGCACTAAGGAGATTTTATTCAGAGCACTTAGGTGCTGCGCATTTTGTAAGTGTGAACAAACCAAGTAGTGGGAGTTAAGTGGCCACTGGAGATAAAACTAGCAGCTCTTACACAAATACCATGAGATGGTATCTGTGCATGTGTAGAATTGTAGAAATTTCCTAACTAACATAGACACAGATTCAGATTCAGTCACACAAAAATGTACAGCCTCAACTCCAACGACATGGAACTTACCAAATTTAAGAATTCTTAAATATATTCTGGAAACATAAGAAGCATTTCAGTGACTAAATAATTAACAAATTAATAAATTCAGTCCAATCTATCATGCTAGGACGTTGCAGGGGGATCTAAATGATTTCAGGGACAAATAACAAAAGTCACATGGGATCCAAACAAGACCCTGACATTAGAGTGAATACGCAGGTGTTCACCTGGGCCACAGGAGACTGTATCTGAATAAATATTCAAAATGTATAACTAAATGTCCTGTTGCCTTGCTCTTTCTACACAGAGAAAGCATTGATTTTGCTGGATGAATGCTGCCCACACACACGTACAAAAAAAACGCACACTGTGTCAGAGGAGTTTGGAGCCGATGTTTCTAGTCTCCAAAGACTCCTCTGAATTACAGCAGAGATTGGCAAAAAATGGAAGTGAAAGAGAAAACTGGCCAACATATACACCTACAAGAAGTTATATTTAGTTACATCATTTCTTCGACACATTTTCATTTCTTTTCTTGTCCAAACATCTCAATGCAAAGCTTTATAAGACACGCATTACAGTAAGTAATTGTCTCGCTCCCTCGTGTTTCTCTCTGTCTTGTGAAAGAAACTTTTAAATCTGGCTTTTAATAAAAAAGTTTTTTAGTTTACTTCCTTAAGAAATAAACAGTCACTTTACAGTGTATCCACTGATTTTTTTCTTTAGGGACAAGAAGTGATCAGCTGTTTTGGCAGAAACAAATCTGATTAAATTCCTATAACAGATTGTTTGGTGCTTTGTAAGAACCACACTGTTTCTTGAGGTTTGCCGGTTTATTTGCCGGTTTATTTGCAAATGCTGTGAAATTTAATAACATATAATGTTTCTCTTCCCTCTCCTTCCCTCTCTTAATGCCTTACATCTTAACAAATTACTTTGTGTTTCTCTTTCTGTTGTTTTGTTTCTTCTGCCGTCCCTGTGCTCTTTTATTCTCATGCACTCACCTCCTATGAATGTGTGTGTTCGTGTTTTGCCACTGTCACTTGGATTGAGAGATTTATATTTAATTGTAGAGCATCCCTCTGCAATGGATGAAAAGACACCACCACCACCTCCCACACACACACAGCAGTAATAGTTATTAGAGAGATGGATGAAGAGTCTTAGCTCACTAGGGAACATGATGGCAGATATTTGATGTTAAGAAAAAAGGCACAATAAGAGGAAAGTAAAACAACTGAAAAAGTAAAAAAGTAAAAAACAACAGTACAAATGATTATTTTCAGGCTATTTTTAACATGTGAAAGTTAATAATTACTGGCTGAAGCTGCAAGATAAGTGAATAAACTTTTCTCCCCCTTCCCAGTCTAGTCCTCATTTAGTCTCAGAAGCTAGAGTTAGCATTTTTCTATATTGAAATCACCTCATTAGAACCAACAGCAGGTGAATTACTCACAAAATTATGTTTGCATAATATCTGAACATCTTTCCAAATTTATCTTGCACAAACAGAAAAACAAAATTGGTGTATAGCGTAGAAGTATAGCTAACCTGGCGGCTGCACTGCCCCACATTCAGACCACATCTTTGCACTTTTGTCTGTGTGTATGCATGAGGAGAAAAGTGTTTTGTGTATGTGTTCACATAGTCTATCTCTGTGTGTGTGCATTAGGAGTTGTCTATAGAGGGCTCATTATGGACAAGTGCCCAAGCTTAATTTGGGAGATTCCGTCAATATCTGGCAACCTCAGTGGGCCATTGTACTCAACTGTGTGTCAACAAGAAAATCAATACTTTGATTGGAGAATTATGGAAACTGATTTCCACTGTGTACTTTAAAACGTCCAGTTAAATTACTGATTGTGTGCCAACAAGGAATACTGGCAATACTTGCCACTGAACAAAAAACTGCTTAACAACACTGGACATGTCATAAAATATTTTATATTGACACTGTAGAGGAAATGAAGGAGCTGTGCTATTTTCCATGTGATTTCCTAGTGGTGCAACTATTTATCATACCTACGTAGTCAATAGTAATAATGTTAAGTGTGCATCATGACTGTTCTCATTTCCTTGTTATCTTCTTGTCAATGATTTTCAGATATGCAGTGGGAGCTCAAACCTTATAAGACATTACTTGGCAAATGTGCGTGTAGGAATGGAACTCACTCAAGAAAATTAAATGGTCTTTAACCTTCCAGCTCATCAACAGGATGTTCGTGAGGTGTCACTATAAGCAAGTGGACATACTGTGGTTTCCTTCTGCATCCTTTACCCAGGTAATACTCTTGTCTCACTTAAACAGACTGTTTCCAGTAATGAAAATCAATCTGAAGGGGACTAACTCCTTTTGCGTGCTGTGTGAGAACAACTTAGGACAGTGTTTAATGTTGATTCTTCTGACGTTCATGCGAGAAAACAGATTTTCTGTGTAAAGTATAAATCGTATGATCGTACAATGTACATAAAACATCAAAAACAAAACACAGAATTGTACTAATACTATTATTTACTAACAGATATTTTCAGGGATCTCGTGTCGTTTTGTTGTTGTCACATCTAAAGTGACAACAGCCTCTTTTCATTTTACAATAAGGCACCATTCATTTGGACTGGTTCACTGTGTGAGTGGCAATAAACTGAACAACCACTGTTCAGATTGCGGATAAGAATTAGTATAAAGTAAGGTGTTTTCCCCAAAACCCACTTGTAGTAATGGATAAATGACTATAAGAAAGAAATCCAACATCCACCCTAGCAAACACCTTGGCAATAAAATATCTTCTATAGAGATGCGCAGTCTGATGAGGGCATCAGATATTAGTTGGATGCAGGCTTAAACAGCTGGACCGGTTATCTGGGACATTTTTGTGGCTCGATAGGATCGGTCTATTTAATCCCACATTATTCTTTGTTCTATTTGCAGCATTTTGTGACTTTACTGAGAGCTATCGCTGTGGCGCTCTGCTTGTCAGCTTTTCTCTCTTTATTTCATTTGTTATATTAGACTCAGCAGTTGTTGATAAACTTTTATGATAGCTTTTACGGGAGGTTAACAAGTTGCTGAAAACTTAATTAGTATTATCTTTGCCTAATCTAGTGAAAAGAGGAAGAGAACTCTCAGAAAAACAAATGACAGCAAAGCACGGCAGAGATTTTCACACTGAACTGAGATGACACAAATTCGAATAAACTAATTTGCTTTTTCTTTGTCACAGTATTACTGAATATTTTTGTATTACATAGCACTTGTATTCATTTCAATATGTATTTATTTGTTATATTTTCTCCCCCTCCTGCTGATGTAAGACTCCTCTAACAAGACTGAGCTGTCATGTTTTTAAATTTCAACAGAGGAAAGAGGCTTTTATTTTTTTCCTCTTTCTCGAAGGGTGCTTTCACCCCGAAGCATCATGGCTGTCTCATACAAAGACCAAATGGGATTGCCATTTTCATGAGATCATTTCAGCGGGTTGTAGAGGCCAGTGCTCAGAAAGGCAGAAAACCAGCCATCATCCTTGATTACAACACCAACAAAGCAGGTGTGGATGAGAGGAGAGAAGACCAGCCTGCTGGTCTCTTGTCATATAGCACAACATAATAGATATCACCACCTAGAATGTCAATTTGATATGTAGGGAGCTAAACTCTGAACCTAAAACTAGAGGACATGCCAGAGCTACTGGAGACTGCTTGCATGGAAGGAGCAAAAGATGGACGGAGATTCTACTTTTTTTTATATAAGTATATATAAATATCTCTTAAATCAATATAAATATAAATAAATACATATAAGGAAATATAATATGTCATATAGAAGCATATACTGTAATAATTTCAAATGTGGTTTAGCTCAATTATTTTTAGTAACTCAGTTTGCAAACAGAGGCCAACATTGTTACCAATAGTTCTGTTCCCCCACAAAATACAATGAAATCTGCCCCCAAAATATGAGTCACCTGCTGCAGTGACCCCATCTGCTGATGCGTACCCTGCCTTCTGTATGATTGAAACCACTGATTCATAAGTTGGACGTATTTTTGATCAAGTTCTTCTTAGATATCTGTTTGACAGTGTTTTTTAGTGAGTGATTAATCAGTTAAACCGAGAAAGGCCAACATTACTCTTCCACACAATCGCTCTCAAACACAGTATCCCGTTGCCTGTCAACCGCATGCACCTAAATCAATAGGAGCAATAGAACAGCGGTGAGCAAATGAAATCCAAAGACCCCATGCTCCTTTCATTCTTGCATCCATCACAGTGGAAGGGTAGTGAGAAGGGTGGAGCCAGTGCTCCGCAATCTGTCATCCCTGTTGTGCTCTCACAAAAAGGCATAGTGTTGGTCATGTCCTGAGTGATCCAAGTCGAAGATAGAAAGTAAAGACAGAGTTCAAACTGTGTAACATCTGGAAGACTGCTGATGTTGGGTTAATGCATGGAAGTCATGTCTAGTTACTCTGTCTTGTGATATTTTTTTAAAGACAATGGATTACACCTAAGTGTACGGTAGTTCAATGCAGTCTTGCACACATAGGTTGTATAGTAGTCACGATCGCTAACCTATTGAGTCATGTTTCTGAACATGTACAGTTATACAGGGTTTTTTTCTGAGCTCGGTTTTTTAGCAGACAGGTGTCATATGTAGCGAATTGTACCCATGTATACAAAATGAAAGGCCAACACAAAAACACATTTGGAGGTTGAAGGGATTTGGTAGTGAAGCGAATCATCTCATAGCTAACACAAATCCAACACATTTGCTAAAATCCCAGATTTGTTTAATTAACCAGTGTGTTGGTGTAAAGATGCAAAATTACAAAGAAAAAAACAAACAAAAAATCTGTCATCTTTCAATTGCTTTGGTTTTGGTGAATATAGGCTAACTCTTAGACTATTTACACTTTTTAAAATGGGCACAGCTCCACTTTAACAACCTTCTCTGGACAAGTAATAAAAAAGTAAAGAGAAAAAAGAAGACGCTTCAGCAAACTGAGTAAACCATCTCAACACAGTCAGACCAAGGCAAACAAAACCGCCCGCTTCTTAAACTGCACCACCAGGGTTATTACACTTTTTGCCCTTTGTGTCACTGTGAACGATCTTTTCACAGTATGCTTATACACACTTTGGGGTTTGAGGTAAACAACACAATGCTATGTTAGGGCACTGCAGGCACGAGAGAAAGAAGAGATAGCAGTTTCAAATTTCTACGTGTATTAAAACTGCCAGTGTCTGAAATATTGCACACAAGGTAAGACAAGAGGGGAGAGAGAAACTGAAAGACCGAAGAGAAAGAGCAGTTACACTGTATATGGTAACTACACCACAAACCAGATCAATAAGTAAACTCACTATAAGGTTTAATTGATTTCCACATAATACAACTGTAAAAATGAGTGTGGCTTGTAAATTCCATTGTATGCCATTAGAAAGAAATTACAGTGGCTGGTTGTGGTTGTCATTTAATGTGAAATTGAAAAGATGAGACGGTTGCCAAAGCTGCATGCTTATATGTTCAATATATATCACTCTCCCACTACCTTATGTCTTTATTTCTAACTGTTATTATAGCACCTATTACAGCTCCTATTATGGCTCTTGAAGGTCGTAATCTAACATGTGGCCATGCCAGCTATAAGTTACTCTTTCAGCTGTTTTATTACAAATATTAAGGATGAAAAGCTCTATCTGTACTCTTTTATTTGATGAGAAAAAAACATTTTTGTATTTTACCACGCTGGAATTCTTCAAGTCCAGAGTCAAAGCGAGTCACCGCAGTCCTTTAAGAAAGAAGAGCCCTGAATCAAACACTGTGCTGAAGTGTCCTCGAGAAAGGTAACATTTTTGAGGTCTTGGTGTGCTGCTAAATGGGGCCTCTGAACTCCCATTTGAGACATGTAGTGCTTCACTTTAGAGCTACAGTGGAGATGCTAGCTTTTAAATTTTGTCACGTCTTCAGCAGGATCTGCAATATTTTCTTAAAAACTCACATTTACTTTTAAATAGCTTTAAAATGCAAATAATCAAAAGGACTTCCTCCTTTGATGCAACAGGAAAAAAAAATCTTGTTTTAAACATGGCTTTTAAATTAAGTATATCCAGCACATGCAATTTCATGTTTAAGTAGATACTAGTGCTATGAAATTATTTATGTTTACATAATATACTGAAGCCTAATGGCTACACGTTGTAGTGGTTAACACATTGCACATTAAAGATCCCTGGTTTGAGACTGGGAGGAGATGCAAACCCAGCCCCAGACGGCTACAAGTTAGTGTACTCTTTGTACCAGTCCACAGGCCGGGTAAATGGAAGTATGCACCTGGAAAAGCATCTATAAACTGCACTGCATCTAAATATGTTGATCCATTTGCCGTGTGGGAAATAAGGGAAGAGCCAAAAGTATCTTCTAATGTACTGGAGCCTATTCATAATTAAATGATGTCTTTCACTCAACTTCCATCTTCAGATGCTTCCACATCTAACAAACTATGAGAGTTCATAGTTATTATAGCACATTTTCACTGTGTGTTTAGTCATCAAAACCCACATCCCGGTAAAACCCTACCTAACTGCAGGATCAACACTGGTTAAGGGTATGAACCATTCCTCCTTTCAGCCCCTTATTCTCTATCTCATTTGCCTAAGCGGTGATATGTCACTCCCCTCCACACATGCTGATTGTGTCTCATCTCAGCTGACACAGACCAGAGACCTTTATTTTTTCTTCCTCAACAGCCCAGACAAACTATGCGTGGGAAAACGGGGGGGAAAGAGCTTGTCGTTTTACATATCTATTTTTGCCAGAGAGGCAGACAAGCAGCCTGGAATGTCAATGTGCGGCTCAGCAGCCTCTGACTGATGTGAGATCACAGTGATGGCTGCACACAGTGGTACAACGAACACACACATACAGACTTTGTCAGTGGGTGAGGTAGCAGGGTGCAACCATAGACAGCTTAGATAAGAGCGGGTCACCCAGATAGAGGAGAGCATGCTGTACAGATACACAAATATTGTCGACATAGAACGTACATTCAAGCTCATGCTTCTGTTATAGTTTACACAAAAGTATAGCCCTCACAAAAAGGTACCGACTTTAAGGGTCTCAAATAAATAAAAAAAATAAGATGCAATTCCTAGATTGCATGCCTTAATGAAATGTATATACCTTTAAAAAAAGTTTTTTAAGGACTATTTATAGACCACCACTCCACCGCTGAGTGAGAAGCAAGGACCTAACTGGTGTCAATAACAGCCAAACACTGAAGTGGCTGATAAAGACAACTTTGGCATTTCAATCTGTAGAAAAGGTCAACGCTATCTCATTTCTTTCTTATCTCTTTCTCCCAGTCTCAGTTCAATTAAATTCAAATCTGCTTTATTGGTTTGACACAAGAACAGCATGATGCAGAAACAGAATTGTATTGATTTAGGTATAGTAATATTATGCTGACATGATGTACTGATGATGGATGTAAGATGAAATGAAACAGCAAAGTCAATAAAATGTGATGCGTATAGCACAAAGGATGGACATTGTACATAGCAACAGTTTACAGTGAAGGTTAAGGCCTCAGCTTTTTATAGGCCATTGTAATAATACTAATACTGCTATTAGTAACTCTTAAAAATCAATACCTCAGAGTGTACCTAAAGGCAGCATTCTTACAAGATGTCCAGAAATAATTAAACAGACGCAATAACTCGACTGCTAGACTAAAACAATAAATATTTATTGAAATACAGTGTTTCATTTAGTTAATTGTAATATCCTCTCTCTGCAGACAAACTGGATGAAACACAGACAAACACCCCCACAACACATTGCCTCTTTCCTGTTTACACAGTCTGCTGGTCATTGTTAAGAGGAGGCTGTCAGAGAGACACAGAGAGCGGGGAGAGTATAGAGAGGTAGAGAGAGAATAAAGAAAGGAGAGAAAGATATCAAGAGAATGGGTAGGGGGAAGATGAACAGTAGCAGGTTCACAGGACAGTAAGACAGAGCAGACGGGTGGGGAAAAAGAGGGAAGTGAATGCTGGGCTACATGCACCAGTGTGTGAGGATGCTCTACTAATTTAAATAAGTGTTGTAATAGTTGAAAGCCAAGTTGTCCCTAATAAGAAAAGGAAAATGCTGACAGTATTAGCAGAGGGATGTTTTGATTAAATTTAATGGTGCATTTACACCAAACAAAAAAGAGTTTTATATACAAACATACAATTACAAAAATTTGCACAAGATGCAGATTTGCATGAACTGAACCGAACACCAACTGAGGCATTTTGGGGGCAGCTGGAGTCATACAGGTAATTACATAAGTATTTGGACACTTACAGAATTTTTCTGGTAAATACCATAAGCTCTGTGTTTTTTTGCCATCTCTTATCTGGCCTTACTGTTTTTGCATGTAACCAGGGGTTTGCACTTTGCTGTAAACCCTCTCTATTAAATTGCGTGAAGACCTCTTCGATGAAGACTATGAAAGCATTCTTTACTTGTCTAAGACAAATAAAATTATAATCCACTTTAGTTATATTCTGTGGTGTTTCAGGCCTTTTGGTGTTGCTTCGCCCAGCAGTGCATTTAATCTTTCTGTGAATGTACCAGATTGTTGATTTGGCCATTCCAGAATTTTTTACTGTTGCTCTGATTGATTTTTCAGTCCAATAGCTTCCTTCACTTACACCAACATCACACCTAGCGTGAACTTGCTATGCAAGTTCAATACTTGGAGTCAACTCCACATATTTTATCTAATTAATTAGTTATCTAATTATAAGTGAACAGGCCTTGCCTGGGCATAAAACTGCAGAACTCCTCTGTATATCTGGTGTGAAAGCACCAAAGAGAAAGCAGCTAGGATTACTTAAGAATTAGATATGTAAGAACGAAAAACCCATACTTATCAACTATGTCCAAAACATAAAATTAATTCTCCAGAGACTGTAGATTATGATAATTATGTTCATATTTTTTGCATTTTTAGATGAAAATATTAAAAACGATAAATGTATAAAAACATTATCTTAAGCAGTATTTCCCCACCAGGTAAAACTTTTCTGTTTAGGAAATAATGGAAATCTAGGAAATAATTCTTCAAACTATTTAAAAGCATAAAATGTGACGCTAATATGCCACAGAGTTAGTTTTAGGGTTACACTAAACAGAAGGACCAGTAGAAGAACTTGAGTGGGAAATAGTAGAGATACAGTACCTATGCAAAAGGCTGCGTCAAATTACAGCAGTTCAAAAAACACTTGATTTTAATCAACCAGCACCCAACTTTGGGAATTGCCAAGAAAAAAAACACTCATGCAGTCATGACTGCTATTTCAAGTTCCAGTTTAATGGCCAAAAATTAATTGTTGGTCAATGTTATGTGCTACTTGAATACAGAATAATAAATCAGTCAAATTAACTTGAAGGGCAGGGTGTGGGTTGTTGAGAGCTGTATCTAAGCAGCACTGAGAAATAGACCAGTGCATCAAGGAGCTGACAGATATGGAATTACTGCAGACTGGGCCTTTGTTGGCTCTCTATAACTAATGTTTGGCTCTCTGTAGCATCTCTTGAATTGGTGTGCATGCATTGATCCAAAGAAACCATAGCTCTAAAGCTGGGTACAATATATGAGATATATGAGATTAGAGACTATATATGGTCGTCAAAGTTTTTGTAAGATAAAATTAAAAGTAAAAAAATAGCTTATTAGAATATCATTTGGGCATAAAATGGACAACACGTTAAAGGATTACCTGAATGCCCACTATGATATTTCCAGAAGACTATTACGTTTGCCTTGGGTTTCATTTTGGCATGATGCAATCTCTCTCCCACGTCTACCTTTCTGGTAACAGTAAGAGACATCTTTCTCTGGCAAAGCCATCTGACTCCAGTCTGTAAGGCTTAAACAAGCTTGACTGGAAATAAGTGCAGGCTATACGGGATTGTCTGGGCAGCTCGATCAATTAGGACAGAGAGAGCAGTAGAGAGACACAGAGAAAGCAAGTGGTGGGGTATGGCTTTCAGCAACCTTTAGAATTTGTATAAAATGTTAAGTGCATTTTAGAGCGCTTGCCAGCCTAAACATCCATCTACAATGAAACCATATCCCTCTAACAGGAACCATCCTCTGACCCCAAACGACCCCCATCAACCTCCTCATGCACAATAGAACATCTAGATTGAAGTTAGACCAGAGAGATGAGAAGAACACAAGATGTTTCTCGCTCTCACTTATCTTTCTGTGTTTCTAAAAGAGAAGAATGGACAAGCTCTGGAGCTCCAGGGGTTGAATCTTTACCAAGTGACCTCATCTTTCTTCCATTACAGCTCTAACTCAGTTAATGAAAGAGAAAACTGAACAATCTGCAAACTTTTGAATTATTGCATAACGTTTCCTGCTTCAAAACTGCCTGGAGAGCTAACTTATTAAGTTAGAAATTCATGCAATTTTTAGGAGTAACAGCCATATCAGTTTGGTTATCTGTATACACTCTACATTATAGGATCATTCAGACTGTTTTATTGATTCCAATAGCTTTGGTAACATCAGTTCAATAATGCTAAAGAACAATTACATACAGTTTTTGACAGTGATTCACTTTTTATTTAGATGCTTTGCTTAGTTTATGTTTGTGTGTGATGTTTTGGAGACAAAAATATTGGATTTGGGGATTGTGCCATTATTGAAAATTTACTTTAAAATGATACAGATGGAGAAAGAGAAGTGGTTTTGTTCTGCACTTGTGTGCCCCAGGACTTCTACCAACAAAAGAAGCAAAAGAACTCGTGTACATCCATACCAAAATAATGTTAAGAGAAAAAGAAATTTAAAAAAGCTCAGTTTATGAAGGTATTACCTTTCTCTGTATGTTGTAAATGCAAAACAATCCAGAGCTTTTCCTTTGACCTTAGAAGGTCAGCAAGCACAACCAGTTTGTTGCAAATTACCAATTACTACAAAAGTGAACAAAGTTTTTAGTGTGTGAAACAGTGTCACAGCTCATCTTTCAATATTT
The DNA here is from genome assembly GCF_963576455.1 of Neolamprologus multifasciatus. NCBI lineage: Eukaryota > Metazoa > Chordata > Actinopteri > Cichliformes > Cichlidae > Neolamprologus > Neolamprologus multifasciatus. The sequence goes on along the minus strand of NC_140454.1, from coordinate 24,333,644 downwards.
TTTAAAAAAGAACTCTTTAGTAAATTCATTTGTAGACTTTATTTCCAGACCCATATATTTGCAGTAGTATCACCATAAACACCCAATACTTCTCCATTTATGTCACTAGGGGTCTCTTTATATATGTGATTCTGGACAATATGCAAAAAACATCTGTTATCTATATGAAATCAAACATATCTTATTATGTATGAACTTTTGTACTGTGAAATCAGCATCCTTAAGGTCTCTCTGGTTGACATTTTCAGCAATGTATGTATGCTTTCCTCATGTCCACAATTCTGCAGACAGTACAGACATTTTGAGCAACCCTTTTCAAAGCTGTATATTTGGCTAGAAAAATGAGAAATAGGTGAAAGTGAAATATTTACAAACATAAATCAAAATTCACAACATGAGCAAAAACAGAGGTTATGTCATTTTAACAAGCTTGAAAGTCAATATTTGATATGGTCACCTTTAGGTCACCTACTTTTCAACACAACTTGAACTCTCTTAGACAAGCTTTCTTCTAATGCATTTACATAATTTTCCAGGCTTCCTGAAGGACAATCCAGAACTTTCTTTGGATGTTGGCTGCCTTTTGCTCCATTCTCTGTCAAGATGTTGAAGTCTGCCCTCTGAGGATGCCAGTCCATGACTTATAGTGCTCTACTCTAGCTATGTTTTTACTGCATTGGGAGTAAGAGCGTGTTTAAGATCACTGTCATGTTGAAAAATGAAGCCATTGCCAACCCGAAGCTTTTCAGATGTTATTGCAAAGATCAAAATCTCACTTTTTTCTACATTCATAATTCCATCAATTTTGACAATATCTCCAACAAAACTGTCTGAAATGCAGCCGTAAATCATAACAGAGCCTAAACCATGTTTTACAGATGGTTGTAGACAGTGTTTTACCTTTTCTCTCAAATCATCTCCTAAGATACTGATCATGATTTGAACTCAAAAGAATGTTTAAATTCTGTTTCAACACAACACTGGTTAGACGCAACATTAATTCATCACCGGAGTTATTGGCTTTTGATGTGTGAATGAGTCATGCTTGAATGTTAAGTGGCTTAACAAACAACAGAACCATTTATTTGGTTGGTTAATAAAACATTGACAGACCTTCAAAAAGCCTGGAGAATTATTGCTCCAGACCACTTTGAAAAAATACAAGAAAGTCTGGCTCCTTGGAAACAGTGCAAGTCATTGATTCCTCTTCTTTCTCTTTTTCTTCTTTTTCCTGTTTTTCATCATCTTCTCCTTTTATTCTTTTTGTTATACTTTTCTGACGTCTTTTTGACCTTGAACACTGTGTGGTCTAATACCTCACAGACTACTATATGTTCTCATAGCAAGCGATGACTCTGTGCCCACTGTTAACTCAAAGGTTGGGTTACCCCAGGCCAATTGATGGAGGTCCTTGCAGACACTGACTGAGTGTTAAATTTCTGTGAAATTGCAAATGTGTCACACGAAAGTAGCATAAATTGTAATCTTGATTTTTCAAGGTCAAACAGTACTTGTACCTGTTGCACAACCACAAACATGCTACATGCCATTTGTGTGCAACGGTCTATGAACAGTTTCGGAACTTTTTGATCGCAAATTATAAAAGAATCACTATGCAGTAATAGTAGGAGTGTGATTTAAAGAGGAAGAAGCATTTTCATTGAGTGTTATGTGTAAATGTGTGACAACTACAAATGACCCAATCAGCAAAGCAATATTGTTGTTCTACCACAGATAATGCATCTGCTGGTTTAGCTTGTCACTTGAGTGGCTACTGTGGTCGGGGTGTAAAATGTCAACGTTGTGTTGGTCAGTCTCGGTTTGTAACATTTTCGTTTCCATTTGAACGTGTCAGGTTGGATTTTCTTCAGTGACTCATTCAGTGGTTCATGGCATGCCTGTGTCCAAACAACACAGGGTAAGATGCATTTTTTTCAGTAGTGTCATAATATGATAATGCTACATGTACTTTACACTAGGACACAATGCTTGGCATTATATCTCATTTTGCGTGTGTGCTTATCAATGTGTATGTGTGCTTCTTCCCTTGGTTTTCTATCTGACCACAGAGAGTGTGACAAATGGATGTGTCAGAGCTTGATGGAGCACTGCGATTGCTCTGCTAGGCACAAAGCTATTACAAGACTATATAGACAGCCCCAAAGAAAAATCCTGTTTCAATCAACCACACATAATCTGGGAGACAAAGAAAGATGTTCAACAGTTGATAGAGAGAGCCAGGCACTCTTCCTAAAGTAAGAACGCTTTCCGAAAGACATTTTAAATCTGTTAGTATCTTAAAAAGTTGAATTTTCATCAGGCTAGCAGAAAATCATTTGCAGTACACTTAAGTATATATTGTTTGTCCAATTTGTGTTTGTATTTGTGCAATATATCAGGGATAGTTATATATTAGAGGAAGAGCTATTTTGTAAGATGTTGTATTATCTAATAGTGGTACTTAAGCTTGCGTGTGCCAGTAACTGTGCAACTGTGACCATGTAATTTCCTCTGGGATAAAAGAAAAACGTCTGATCAGAATCCAATAACTACATTAAATGTGAAAAATGTTTAAAAATGAGCCAAATGTTTTCAATAGATGACTCTTTTGGACCGCAAGTAGGCAACATTTATTACCCATAGCATTTTGCCATGAGCCATGCCATTGTTATACATGTAAATAGTGGTTTGATACTGGCTTGGCGAAATTAACAATTCTTTCCCTTAAAGGATGTTGTCTATATAACTATATATGACTTGCTTGTTGCTCCTAAACCTGTCTACATCTTCATTCATTTGACCTGTCTATATCATTAAATCATACAATGAAAAATATGGCAAAATAACCCAGAACTGCTGATGAGCTGTTCAAACTTTTTTTGAATTGAAGTTGTAATAACTTTAGCACAACATAAATGATACAATGAAAACATCTGCAAATCCATGACACCTTAATCTCAATCACAAAACAGTAACAAGCACTATTATCTGACAAACATTAACCACTCTAATAAAAATCCTGGATTATTACCTCTTCTTGCTGATGTTAACAGAATTTTTGGATAGTGTGACCAAACTGTAATGTCTTTTTAAGGCTCTGATCAGCCAGCTGGGAGTGCAGTATACTCGGTGCCAGAGAACAGCAGAGCTGAGGTTTTAGGTTTGGAATTCTGCAGAAATGTGTCATTGTCACTGTAATATATTTTCTGATGCAAGTGAAGTGAAACAGACAGGGATAAACAGCCTACTAGAGATAAAGCACCGTGACCTTGGGCAGGTTTTGTCTAACTGGGCCACCACGCTGTTCTTTTGGTGTACATATAAAGAATTTATCCATTTGTGTATGCAAATATGTGTGTGTGTGCAAGTGTGTAACCTGTAAGTAACTTGGATAGGTAGTCTTTTCTATTTTTATGTGCATGCAAGTTTGCAGTGTGCGTGCGTGGAAGAATAATGAAAAAGAAAACTGTCAATATGCAACTCTTGGTATACATGTTCCTGAGTATGTGTGTGTCAGCAGGTCTCCCCATTATAGGCATCTTACCAAGAAGTCAATATACAATTGGCTGCTTGAATGCTGCTATAACAGCCAGTCTTACAGTGCTGTTGCTTGTCTATCTAGCTATGAAACATTAATGGATTCCCAGCTTAACCTCTTGTTGCCTGTCTCACCAGCTTCTAGTTCTCTGTCTCTGTGTCTGCATTTGGCTTTGCATTTAGAGTTGGAGTTTTCTGCCAGCTCACCTTACACTAAAATTTAGCTGGCACACCTGGCCTTTCAATAGACTGCCATCAAGATACAGCAAAGATAATGGTATAGGATTAGTGCAATTATGAAAGGCAGGAAAAAACGATGAGTGGAAGACAATAAGAATAATATGAGAAAAAAACTCTGAGAAACAAAGAAGTAAAAGTTGTTTTGATTACTTTTAGGTTCAGGTTTAAATGCTCAATTAAAACGTAATGCTGCCAAAGTACTACACTGAGTAAAAACACGCCCACATTTCTTTATATTTTGCTTCCAGAAACTGACTTTTTTGAACAATTGTTCTTCAGGATTTCTAAAGGTACTTTTCATTCTTTTGCAGTCCTTACACCTGAACATCATCAGATCTTTGCATGGTGTGTAGTATGTCTTAAAAAAAAGTAAGATAACTGGAGAAGTGATGGACAAAAGACATAAATGGTAAATGGACTGGTTCTTATATAGCGCTTTTCTACTCTCACTGAGCATTCAAAGCGCTTTATACAACTTGTGCATTCACCCAATCATACCCCACTGGACTGGAGGAGCCTGGGATTGAACCAACAACCTTCCAGTGAGTAGGTGAAAAAATCTACAAATCTAAAAAAATCTGTCTACAGCAGGTGAACAGTATCAGAAAATCATGTCCTTTAGACCTGAAAGATGCATCTAGTGTTTCAGCTGAACTAGCTAGAAATGGTCTCAGTGGAAGGGTGGCTGCCACGGAGCCATTCTTAGGGAAGGGAAATGGAAAAAAGACTGAAGCATGCCTAATTATGCAAGAGGTGGACTGAAAATCAAATCCAACAGGTCTTATGGAGTGATAAATCCAGATTTGAAGTTTCTGGTTCAAATTCTGGTCAGTATGTACAGCAGGGATCAGGTGAGAGGTACAGCAGTGAGTATGTGTTTATCCATCATGCATTACCATTTGGAAAGCATCTGATTGGTAACATCAGCAGAGAATGATCACATGCAAGTGCAGTAAAAGCATACCTAGTTAGAAAAAAGAGAATAATTCCTGAAGACATTACATGAAAGCTAAGCTAAGAAAGTTCAGGCGGTGCTGAAGAATAAAGGCGGTCATACCAAATATACACTTTGAAGCTTTATTTTTGCCTTTAATAGTGAAGTTCCAAGTATGTTTGCACATGTTCCAATAAATTGCTGCAACTATTTCCCATTTTTCTGGCAAGATCAAAACAGGTTTCTGCGCTCAAATCATATCAGGACTATTATTAAAAAAATCAATATCAGAATTTTACTTGTTTTTTTCTGAAAACTGTGTATTGGAGGTAAAAAAAATTACTTTGTTTTGGGCACTGACGTTTACTCAACCAACACACAAGTACACTTCTTACATATTACAGGAATACAACATTGAGCGTAGACTTATGAATGCAGAATGAAGGTCTGGTTAACTCAGGTTGTTTTACCTTCTGATCACACATTTTTATGGAATATGGACTTTAACCTTAAAGACATGGTTGTGCTAATGTCAAATAACAACCCAGTTACCTTCATGGTATGACTGCTGTTTTTATAGAAACTTCACTGTAGGCTTAACTTAGACTGAACTATTGACCTATTGCATGTGAGAAAATTTCCAGAGCTTTTCACAGATAGATAAGTCTAACTGTCTAAACTCCGGCTGTCTTACAGAAACCAGATATTCTATTTTCTCTCCTTGGTTGCTAGTATTTCCTGTATTTATGTATTCAGCTCCTGCATTCAGCCAGGCACTAATAATCTCCTCACTCTTCCCTCCCTCAATTTTCCCCTCTCTCTATTTGCATCTATCCTGTACCTCCTACTCTTTCTCTTTCTCTAACTCAGCTTCGCTGTATTCCTCACACGGTGAGGGTTAGCCCAAAAACCTGTCAGGATATGTTCCGTTGTCAGCGAGATGCCGAGTGGGAGCGCATTAGATATTGGCCTCAGTGTGTCCCTGACAAGAAACAAGCCAATTAAGGAATCCCCCAGCACTGCTTAAGCCCGGTTATGGCAGAGGTCCCTGAGATGAATACTGGTGTGCTAAATCATCATACCTTTTTTATATTAGAGCCTCCGTGGGGAGAAGTGGAGTGGTTCAGGATTATTTCCTTTTTTTCCTTGCAGAGCTGCCGGCCATCACTCAACAGCACGCCTTAGAGAAGTTTATCTGAGCTATGAAGGACACTGACATACAGATTTTCTTCCGTCTTCTTCTCTCTGTTATTCAGTCTCACTCTCAAGGCTAATAGTATTAGGGATGGAAAAAGTGCTTTGAGATAAGCCTCAGGTCACATAGTTGCAATCAATTACTGTGGTTAAATATTGCGATAAAGAGATTAAGGATTAGGACTGGGGGAAAGTAAAGCGGCTTGATATGATGTACAAATGCTTTCATGAGTACGTTTTAATGTGTTTAATGTGTTAGTCATTTTATTCATTCTATCCAACATGGCCAACTAACCCTCTGTGCCTCTATGATTTCACTCTCTTTTCAGCTCTGTTTCTTCCTGATACCCTGTCGTGCAAGCCCCATGTTTACTTTTTTCAAAACTTTCACCAAAACTGGAAGACCAAATGAAGCTAATTGAGACCAACAACGGGCACATTTCATTTGAGCCTTGATGGAGATGTCTGCTGTTATTCCTAATGTCTCATGCTGACTTGCTAGGGGCAAAAAGCTTTCTATTTCTATTTCTACTTCTATTTCTATTTTCTAATCATTTGCAGCACCCACAAAACTGATTGCAACAGTCATGACACATATATGGCAGTGGATGGGTGCAATTAAAAGTTTTTAAACGCGCAGTAGCAAGAACAGTTTTCAAAGAAAAATACAACAAATATGAAAGCACGCCCTTATGGTCCTTGTGGGTTTGTTAAGGTGATGTCAGAGTGATGAGAAAGCTTAAACAGTAAAAAGTAACAGTCGGTATCCTACAGAAAGTGAATGATGTATGTTTTCTAAATGTATTAACAATCGATATGTATTAAAAAAAGCAATGCTATCTCAGAACAGTAATGTGGGCTTCTGTCCAGTATGCTATCACGAGGGCTAGCAAATAGATGTAAAGAAATGCAAATCTAAAATTATGCTTTTGCTACAATACCGACAGACTTTCCATCACTCTGGAGGACTCTGCACTGATACAAATGAATTTCATGGAAACTAATCTAGCCAACACTATAACCACTACTTGACTAAGGCTAAACGTATCCTAAGCTTAGGCTAATCTGTCAGCCTACTGTAAAAGCCAATGATTTATCATATTGGGAACTGATTTTTGTTCCTATTACAAAAAGAGACTTTGAAAACTGATTTATGTGCCCGAAACATTACAAATACACACAAATACACACACATACACACAGTGTGCACACAGACACGCGAGACAAATGTGCTGTTCTGAGCCTTACGCCTGTGAGGTATTGAGGTTGCACAGTCTAATATTTGAATGAGCAGTGTTCCAGCAGCAGTAAACCAATGTGCCGCCATTGTACTCCCCACTTACATAACACTGTTTATACGCCCCCAGTAGATATGAGTTATTGGCTGCTTGGGATCTCTGACAATAGATAAAAATAGGATTACGCTCTCCCTGCATAATGGACAACTATCAGTCTCTGTATTGAAACCTGCCTTTTCTCAGTTAGCATTACAATGTCAACGTGTGAAAATAAAAGGTAACATTAGGCATTCTTAATCCCTTAAAGCTCTTTTATGTAATTTAATAAATTAGCTGCTGCAATAACTGCTTCAACAACCCCCCAACACGGTCACCCCCCACCCACCCCCCAATGCTGGGAAATGACTCATGCAGTTTTCAGCACTGTGTCTGCATACAGCTACAATATTCAGAATGGACATATGCCAAATCAATCCTCTTTCCTTCTTCTGTCTCTTCCATTCTCCCCTTCTGATGCCCTGTTCTTTATCAATATAGAGCATTTCAAAACACCCCCCCCCCCCAAAAAAAAAAAGAAAAAAAAAAAAACCCAAACAAACACTAGTTTATGTATGAACTTTAACTGGAGAAAAAAAAACATTTCAGAGTCAAAGTCTTTGAAAGACATGGCGTAGATCAATTTCTGCTCAGTATGCACAACTCTGAGTGAAATCTTTAAGGGTGAATGTGTTTTTAATTCTGAGGATATTTCCACGTTCAAGCCATTAAAAAACATAACAACAGTCCTCCTTAGATGGTTTCCCATTATGGGCCAGCTGAAACAGGTCTATTAACTTTTGAAGCAGAGTAAGGATAAAATGATTAAAGGACACCTTGGCACTGAAAACTGAACCTGACCAACACGTATGATCATGTTTGCGCTTGGTAAACATCTGTTCATAGATTTCCAGAGTGTTGTAGACACCTTGAATGTGACCCTGTAGGGAAATGACAGCTAGGGACTGAAAGAACCAACCACAATTAATTAACTGAAGTGTTGCACACTTTCCCTGTAATCTTCATTTTAATTAAAAGTATTCCCAGACAACTGTGATAATCAGACACAAATCTGTCCATAGTAAGGATTTGGTAGCCCAGTACTGCTGAGAAACCTACTGCACCTAATGACAACAAGAAGTATTAAAAAAGTATATGTGTGCTGTAAAGATTTCTATTTATAGTGCACATTTTTGCATTTGATTCCAAGCTAATCATTTTCATTTGAAGCTTGATTGTTTTAGGAAAACACATATCTTACATATATAAGATGTAAGATATGGAATTAAAATTAGGTTTCATTTTTTAAGTTATGTTTGAAATAAAAGCATACCTCCCAGCAAAAAAGATTTAACAGGACAGCTCGAGGCAGGAGATGTGAAGCAAAGACACGGAGTGAGGTCAGTTACATGCTGAGATGCACCTGGGTAGATAGGGAGGTAGTTATCCTCATTTGGAGCTGAAGTGGCTGTGAGTCAATTAAAGGTACATTAAATCTCTTCTCATTCAGGTACACCATATATAACTGGGGCTACATATAGCAAGGATGTCATCCAAATGTTGCGACTGGATGCTCATATATCCATTAAGAAATAAGAAAAAAAAAAACCTAAAAAAAACCTAAAAAACTAAACTTGCTTGAGAATCATCACATTTTAAAGTTTTTCTTCTTCCAGTAATATTTTAATCCAGTAACAGTTATCTTTACACTTTTGGATATAATGCAAAGTGTCAACAAGTAATTCAGCATGAATTTTTGACGTTATGCGAAATGTAAAAAATGATATTGCCACAGCATTAAAATGCTTGCAAGCCCCTGGAGTGTACTCTACACAGCCACTCATCTTCCTCTTGTTACAAGAGTTATTTAGAGGCTATTGATAAAAAAAAAAAACAGATTCATACATATATATATATATTTCCACTTCCTCTTCAATTTCATATCATATACACAGCTATATTCCTGGCAAGTTCATCATTGGGGAATCATTTTAGGACCGAAACTCCATATGAATTTATTTTAAGGTGTACTGGGCAGGACTGACTGACAGCAGTTTATGCCCAAAACTAGAACTAGTGTGCAACTCTGATAGGCAGCTACATGATGCGCTGCTGTATTGGCCTGATACCAAGCTGTGTCTAATATGGTGGAGATTGACTTGCTCTTGCTTGCTTCCAGGTAGTGTGGGGGATTTAAACTATTTTACCTCCCCAGATCTTCACACCTTCCCTCAGGCCTCTCACCTCATGCCTTAAATATTAATGGTAAATCGGAGGACAGAGGATGAGTGAGGAGGGGAGAGGACTGACAGCTCAATCATGAAGACAGTAGCCTCCCTCCCTTCTCCCTAACCCTCTGGGCGGCTGTCACCATAACCTACATGATGTAATCACCTCCATAACCCTGATATGGGCCACCAAGGGCCATGTGGGGAGAGACAGAAAGAGACGGGTGGGGGTGAAGTCGTGACACCATTTGATCACAATTACTTTCAAAGAATACATGTAATTATTTATTTCTATTGAGAAACTATATATTTTCAGGCAAGGACTTTTTTTTGGTTTATTTTCTGCATTTATAATGTATCTCCTACAATCACAATGCCAATTAGTTACATTAGCAATAAAATCACATGGTTTTAGCCACAATGAAGCAAAGTGAACATCCATCCATCCATCCATCCATCTTGTTCAGCTTAAGGATGCTAATGAGTGCTCTTATGGCATAAGTACCTATTCCTCTGAACGATACAGCAGATGTTTCCACACTCACATTATAC